>NC_035449.2:162799931-163131160 GCF_002127325.2 Helianthus annuus | reverse complement strand
TTAGAACGTTAGATCTAGGCTTGTAATACGAAATGGTCAAAATGTATAGGTTTTAGGTTAGTGGATCGCTCATTAGGCCCATTAGGGTTTGGACCGCTCGAGCGGTGTTTGGACGCATCGAACGATAAAGTAGCTTTGGCCGCTGATATGACAGAGTAGGACCGCTATGTGACATATGCATGGACTGCTTATTGGCCTGTCCTAAGCGGTTTCCAGATGTCTATAAATGTCCGATGAGCGATCTCAGTTGTACGTTGGAGAGAAATCGTGCCGAAGTTCTGCCGGTGCGAGATTTGAGCTGTAACGTTTGAAATCAATAAACAAGTAGTTAAAAGTGATTTGCCTGCTGTTTCTACCTTAGTTTTTGTTATTCCGCACCTGAAACCAAGGAGAAAGCCTTGAGACTCGTTCGGGTCAGACGATCTAAGTGGTATCAGAGCTCGGAGGAGGTTCTTGCAGAATCAGCTGGATTAGTCACTTTTCTTACTTCTACACTTCTTTTTCAGATTGACTTTCAACGGTCGAAATTTGCTGAAAACTAGGGATTGTGCGCGTGGCATAGAGATAAATCCTGGAAAGTTTCGGATCAAATTCAAAGTTTAAGTAGGTCAAAATTGAAATTGATTGTGAACCGCTCATTCGGTCGGATCGCTTGAACCGCTTTCCGGACGGTGGGAACGCTCTTTCGAACATCTTGATAGCTCGAAAGATACGGTCCGCTCGAAGGATAAGTTCTATTGATCGAAGATAGTTGGATTCGCTCGAAAGATGATTGTTGGTCGCTAGTGACAATTGGGAACGCTCGACCGAACAATTCTGCATCGCTTTTTGATCAGTTCCTGGTTCGCTCATTCAACTAATCTGGACCGCTTATTCGGATTGTTTGGACCGCTTTTTCAGACAAGTTCTTTGAACCGCTTATTCGAACATCGGTTGGATCGCGTATTCGGATTTTGGTTGGATCGCTTATTTGGCAGATTATTGGATCGCATATTTGTCATAATAGTTTGTTATTTGTTGTGTGTTTTGAAAACCGAGTTAAGAAATCATGGGTTTCAATGTGTTTAATATGACTCAGGAAACAATGGATAAAATAAGGGATTGAGACAGATTTGATTCGTTTTCAAGTTTTCCAGGAGAAATACAAAGAGTATCATTAGAGATATATCCATCTTGTTAGTTCAATGTCTGATTTAGATATTACCAAAGATCAGAGGAATGGGTCGAAAATTTGTCAGTGCGTTACCTCAAGAGGAATGGAAAATTATATCTTAAATTTAAAACGTTCTGAAGAATTTTCTAGTCTGACAATTAGTCAACTATTGGAAAAATTGAGAACAGATGGTGATCAAGGATGAGAAAAGGAAAGAAAAGCTGAAAAGTCAAAGAATCTGTGAAGAATGAATCGTCAGGTCTGCATCAGTATGCTCAAATTATCACAACTTCAGACAGTCATAACAACTGTGAAGGATGCAGAAGTTTAGCATGGAGATCAAGAGTTGAACAATAAGAAGAAAGTTGATGAAAAACAGATTCTAGACTTAAGGTATTTGTGAGAAGTGAAAGTCAAAAATGTCAAACTATTGGTAGTGTGAACAGTTTGACATTAGGAACAAAGGTTTGAAAGAAAATGAAAAGGTTTTGAAAGCAAACAGAATATCAGAAAATGAAGATTTCTGGATAAAATTGGAGAAAATCTGAAAGCTAATGAAGTGAAACTTCAAGAACAGATAAATGTTTGGAAAATGAAAATCTGTTCTTGAAAACTTAAAATGAAAATGAAAATTCAATCAAGTCATCTTGAAGAATATCTAAGCTTGAAGACGAAGCTAAGAGTTCAAGATCAAGATTGATGAACTTGAAAAGAAAGATCAGTTTTGCGACTAAATCTGACAAGTTGAATATTCCTTGTCCAAAACCGATCAATTCAGTTCCAATAAGTGACTGTGTCACAAACTTTGACCCTGTCAAAGTTGAAGATTGTGATGATGCATCCGATGATGAAAATGTTAAAAAAGAAAACAAAAATTGTTTTTAAATTTGAAAGAAAATTTCAGAAAACTGTTTTGCAATCAACCGAAAAAGGTGAATGTTCTAAGCAAAAGCCTTTGAAGAAGAAAGCAGACAGAACAAAAAGATAATAAAAGTTCATCGGATCGATCATCAAATCAAAAACAAAATTTACAAAAAATAAAAAATGCAAACTCAAAAAATGTTGGTAATAAGTGGTGCAGGTCAGACCACAGTGCTAAAGCGTCAAATCCAACAAAGTTGAGGAAGGAATATCACCAGGCAAACAGTGTTACGACTTGAGTGTTTGGTACAACGGTGATAACTGGTACGATAACATAATGTGTTACAGCTGCGGTATCATGGACACATTGCTGTTAATTGCCAGTACTGGAGATATGAGACCAGGAGGTGCTATAACTGCAATATCAAAGGTCACATTGCCCGAGATTGCCCGAGGAGATCAATGGGAAGATCAAGGGTTATGTCTCAGAAAGTGGCAAGTTCCAGTCAAGGTCAAGCCCGAAGAACTAAAAGTTCGAGAACCAAAGTTCAACAACGAAAGTTCTAGAGACGAAAGTTAAACTTTCTCAGGGCAGAAAGACCGACTGAGGAAGAAGGAAAGAAAGCGAGAGAATATCTCGAGAAGATTTTGTCCTCAGGTTCACAGGATAAACAGAATAAAAGCTCTGATGAATCGACTCCTTCAGTTGCAACACAAGCAAGACGAATTCATCAGATACAAATCTGAGGACAGAACAGAGAGGGAAGAAGAGAAGGTCGGCGATGAATCTGACAAATCAAAGTCGGACAAGCCACCTTCAGGCAATGATTCTGGTATGGTAAAACCAGAGGAGCCATTGGTAGAGGTAAAAGTTGAAGATTCTAGTTTAACAATGGATGAGAAAAACTTTCCACCATTGTTGAGCAAGAATTCAAAATCACCCAAGGGCAGTCAGGCTTGGGTGAATCTGTTAAATGAAAAACCTGACTTGCCGGAGATCCCAAGATGGTATCGTGGATCATGAATCGGCATATTTCTTGAGAAATTTCATTTTGGTGATTTTTCGCCTCAAATGTGGTAAATCAAGGACATTAAGTTGTACTTGATTTTCTACAAATGGTTTATGTTAAAACTGGAAATGATAAATCTTTGAAATGTTTGAAGAAAACAAGATGAAGATATAACCCCGAACCTACAAATGGTTGGAACACAACTAATTTTTCCGGAAAAACCATTTTGATTGAAACAAACTTAAGTGTTTTGAAATCATTATGGGAAAATAGTTTGTTGTGAGGGGAGTTCTGATTGTTTTTGCACAAGAATGGTGAATTGAAGTAATTCACATAATGTTGTCATTTTTTTTTGTATAGTTTGTTTTCAATTTTTTCTCAAAAAATCAAAATTGAAACATATTTTGATTTAAGGGGGAGTATTAAAATTTGAAAAATTTAAAAAAATTGAAAAATGAAAATGCAGTTTTGTACATCGGTGACCTATTACAACATGCTAGAGATTTTGTAAAGACAAAATTGTTTTTAAAACAAGTCTTACTAATGATGGTGTCAGTAGCTTCACACAGTTAGTAAATTGTATTCAAGATATAACTTAAAAAATCAAAACTTACTTATTTTGTGGCGGAACACTACTTTGGATATATAGGTAACCCCTGAAATCTCGTCTGAAAGGTTTCTTATTCTGCGAATACTAGGTTCTTGTACTCAAATGAGTCTGGGGTATTATTCCGGGACTTCTGCTGAACGGTGGTTCTGACCTAGTCCCGGCTAATACTTTCTCATATTGCTTGAACATAGCATAAAGCCCTCAGCTGATTAGACAATTAAAATTGATGATCAGTTGTTGTAGCTGAAAATCCTCTAAAGGGGACCCACTGCTAAGTCGAAGCTGATATCTCTCTCTGAACGAAGTTCTGACCTGAGATCCCTCAGTTCTCGCATTTTTCCCTAATTTATATACAGATTATCATTTGTAGTTATACTTTACCTGTAGATCAGAATATTGGGATCTGGATACGGGAGTATATTCAAGAGGGGACACTCAATAAGTCTAAGTTCTAATACATTAAATACGTATCTTGAATCGATTGAAAACTTGTGTAGAGGTTTTAAGTGGACAACAATACTGACAATCAGAGGTAAATTTGTTTTAACATTTGCTGATTAATCAAGATCAACGGTGTTGATGATATGTCTAAAAAACCGATATGATCTTCTTGCACAATTTCTCAAAAAATAGTGTTCATTTCTGTTTTTTCTATAAATTCAAAAATCCAAAATATTTAATTTTTGTGATATTCAAAAACACAAAAAAGATTTCGACAACAAGTTGTGAAGAACTGATTTTTGTCATTTCAAGTGCTAAACATGTTGAACTTGTGGTTTGAGAGAGAGTGTTAAATTCTGAAGATTTGAAATGCAAATTGGTTCATTAACTTGATGAATAAGTTGAATGGTAAACCTACAATTTGATCTTCATAATTTTCTTATATGATTGCTGTGTCATTAAAATTGAATGCAAATTGTTATTAGTTTGTAATAGTATGGTTGAGTTTTGCAGGTTTCTGATCCTGTTGCTACGAATTAGCCAGGAGATACATCAGAACCAGAGGAGAGCTTAACAGAGAAAGCCAGGAGTTGATTTCAATGGTGATAACGATTTCCAGACAGAGATCTCAGCATTATTGTAGGGGAGTCTGATGAAAATTAGAGCCAGAGAATGATCCAGGCATATGATTCCAGGAAAGAATTTCCTGAAGAAGATATTATTCAGGCTGTTCCTGAAGAAGGCGAACAAGATTGAAGAGTTGTGAATGTTTGAAGATCTCACTAAAGATTCGTCAACATCCAAGGGGAGTTATCTCGTTTCAATTTACTAATGGATAGAATGATAGAATGACAAAGAGAGAGAAGCCCGAAGACTGATCAGACTGAAGAACTGAAGACAGCATTGTTGTGACTCGATAGTCGACTCCATCAACATCTTGAGGGGGAGTCTGTTGGTGCACTACATCTGCTGATTACGTCTTGTATCGAGTCATTGTCTTAGAACGTTAGATCTAGGCTTGTAATACGAGAAATGGTCAAAATGTATAGGTTTTAGGTTAGTGGATCGCTCATTAGGCCCATGCCCTATTAGGGTTTGGACCGCTCGAGGGACATGTTTGGACCGCTCGAACGATTAAGTAGCTTTATGGACCGCTGTATGACACGAGTAGGACCGCTAATGTGACATATGCATGGACCGCTTATTGGGCTGTCCAATAAGCGGTTCCAGATGTCTATAAATAGTCCGATGAGCGATCTCAGTGTAACGTTGGAGGAGGAAATCGTGCCGAAGCTCTACCGGTGCGAGAATTGAGCTGTAAACGTTTGAAATTCAATAAACAAGTATTAAAAGTGATTTGCCTGCTGTTTCACCTTAGTTTCTTGTTATTCCGCACCTGAAACCAAGGAGAAAGCCTCTGAACGACTCGTTTGGGTCATCACACGATCCTACAATTGGTATTAGAGCCAAATCCAGAAACCTTTGAGAAGAAAGTGGAACAGAAACAAAAAAGATAATAAAAGTTCATCAGATCGATCATCCAATCAAAAGAAAAATTACAAAAAGTAAACAATGAAAATTCAAAAATTGTTGGTAATAAGTGGTGGCAGGTCGGACCACAGTGTCAAAAGCCAAATCCAGCAAACTTGAGGAAGGAATATCACCAAGCCAGACAATGCTATGATCTGAGCGTTTGGTGTGAAGGTGGTATACGGTCGATAACAGAGTGTGTTACAGCTGCGGATATCACGGACACATTGCTGTTAACTGCCAGTATTGGAGTTATGAGACCAGGAGGTGCTTTAACTGCAACATCAAAGGTCACATTGCCAGAGATTGCCCAAGGAAATCTAATGAAAGATTGATGGTTAATTCTCAGAAAATGGCAAAGATTCCAGTCAAAGTCAACCCAAAAACTGAAAGTTCAAGAACCAAAAGTTCAAAAACCAAAAGTTCAGAACAGAAAGTTCAAGAGACGAAAGTGAAGCTTTCGCAGGGACAGAAAGACAGACTGAGGAAAAGAGGAAAAAGGCGAGAGAGTATCTCGAGAAGATTTTGTCCTCGGGTTACCGGATAGAAGAATAAGAGTTCTGATGAATCAACTTCTTCGGCTACAAAGTCAAGCAAGACAATTCATCAGATACAAATCTGAGGACAGAACAGAGAGAGGAAAGAAAAAATGGTCGGCGACGAATCTGACAGGTCAAAGTCAGACAAGCCACCTTAAGGCAATGATTCTGGTATGGTAAAACCAGAGGAGCCATTGGTTGAGGTAAAAGGAGAATTCAGTTTAGCAATGGATGATGCAAACTTTCCACCATTGTTGAGCAAGAATTCAAAATCACCCAAGGACAGTCAGGCTTGGGTGAAATTGTTTAAATAGAAAAACCTGACTTGCCGGAGATCCCAAGATGGTATCGTGGATCATGAATCGGCACATTTCTTGAGAAATTTCACTTTGGTGATTTTTCGCTTTAAATGTGGTAAATCAGGGACATTAATTGTACTTGATTTTCTACTGATGGTTTATGTTAAAACTGGAAATGATAAATCTTTAAAAGGTTTGAAGACACAAGATGAGGAGATAACCCCAAATCTACAAATGGTTGGAACACAAACTAATTTTTCCGGAAAAACCATTTTGATTGAAACAAACTTAAGTGTTTTGAAATCACAATGGGAAAATAGTTTGTTGTGAGGGGGAGTTCTGATTGTTTTGCACGAGAATGGTGAATTGAGGTAATTCACATTAGTTGTCAAGTTTCTTGTATAGTTTGTTTTCAATTTTTTCTCAAAAATCAAAATTGAAACATATTTTGATTTTAGGGGGAGTAATAATTTTGAAAAATTTAAAAAAATTGAAAAATGAAAATGAGTTTTGCTGCAAAAGAGAGATGATAGTACATCGGTGGACTATCACAGCATGCTAGAGATTTGTAAAGACAAAATTGTTTTTAAACAAGTCTTACTAATGATGTGTCAGTAGGCTTCACACAGTTAGTAAAATTGTATTCGAGATATAACATAAAATCAAAACTTACTTATTTTGTGGGAACTACTTGGATATATAGGTAACCCTGAAATCTCGTTTGAAAGGTTTCTTATTCTGAAATACTAGGTTCTTGTACTCAAATGATGTCTGGGTATTATTCCGGGATTTCTGCTGAACGGTGTTCTGACCTAGTCCCTGGCTAATACTTTCTTCATATGCTTGAAACATAGCATAAAGCCCTCAGCTGATTAGACAATAAAATTGATGATCAGTTGTTGTAGCTGAAAAGATCCTCTAAAGGGGACCACTGCTAAGTCGAAGCTGATATCTCTCTGCTGAACGGAAGTTCTGACCTGAGATCCCTCAGTTCTCGCATTTTTCCCCTAATTTATATACAGATATCATTTGTAGTTATACTTACCTGTAGATCAGAATATTGGGATCTGGATACGGGAGTATATTCAAGAGGTGGGACACTCAAATAAGTTTAAGTGCTAATACATTAAATACGTATCTTGAATCAATTGAAAATTTGTGTAGAGGTTTAAGTGGACAACAATACTGACAATCAGAAGTAAATTTGTTTTTAACATTTTGATTATCAAGATCAACGGTGTTGGTGATATGTCTCAAAAAACCGATATGATCCTCTTGCACAATCTCTCAAAATAGTGTTCATTTATGTATTGTTCAAATTCAAAATCCAAAAATATTGTATTTTTGTTTGATATTCAAAAACTTCAAAAAGATTTTCGACAACAGAGTGTGAAGAACTGATTTTCGACATTTCAAGTGCTAAACATGTTGAACTTGTGGTTTGATAGAGTGTGTTAAATTGTGAAGATTTGAAATGCAAATTTGGTTCATTAACTTGATGAATAAGTTGAATGGTAACCTACAGTTTGATCTTCATAATTTTTCTTATATGATTTGCTGTTTCATTAAATTGAATTGCAAATTATATTAGCTTGTAATAGTATGGTTGAGTTTTGCAGGTTTCTGATCCTGTTGCTACGGATAGCCAGGAGACACATCAGAACCAGAGGAGAGCTTAAACAGAGAAAGCCAGGAGTTGATTTCAATGGTGATAACGATTTCCAGACAGAGATCTCAGCATTATGTTAGGGGAGTCTGATGAAAGTTAGAGCCAGAGAATGATCCAGGCATATGATTCCAGGAAAGAATTTCCTGAAGAAGATATTATTCCAGGCTGAGTTCCTGAAGAAGGCCGAACAAGATTGAAGAGTTGAATGTTTGAAGACTCTCACTAAAGATTCCGTCAACATCCAAGGGGAGTTATCTCGTTTCAATTTACTAAATGGATAGAATGATAGAATGACAAAGAGAGAAAGCCCGAAGACTGATCAAGACTGAAGAACTGAAGACAGCATTGTTGTGACTCGATAGTCGACTCCATCAACATCTGGAGGGGAGTCTGTTGGTGCACTACATCTGCTGATTACGTCTTGTATCGAGTCATTGTCTTAGAACGTTAGATCTAGGCTTGTAATGCGAGAAATGGTCAAAATGTATAGGTTTAGGTTAGTGGATCGCTCATTAGGCCCATTAGGGTTTGGACCGCTCGAGCGGACATGTTTGGACCGCTCGAACGATAAAGTCGCTTATGGACCGCTGATATGACACGAGTAGGACCGCTAATGTGACATATGCATGGACCGCTTATTGGGCCTGTCCAAAGATTCCCATTCAAAATTTGCAGCCAAATTGATTGTGGTTATCATCTAGGATACTCAGCACTGCCAAGACCTACAAAGTGTTCAATACACGGACCAGGCAGTGTAAGAACTTTGAATGTAAAGTTTAATGAAACTTTCTTCAATGAATCCCAGCAAAATCCTGCTGATCTGCTTGAAAATCTTGAAAGTTTACTTTTTGAAAATACTACTGTCAAGACTAACAGTGCAGGTCCATCAGAGGATACAACACCAGACTATGGGTATGAAATCATCAATCCCTCAAAGGTCTGCACAAAGGGAAAGCACCAGTTGTTCAAAACAGCTGCAAAGCTCAACCACTGCTACCTTAACAGTGTTGACCAAAGTAGCCCATCTACCACTGCTTCCACGTCCTCAAACACTGCTGACAAAAGTCCTCCAATCAGTGGATAAAAGTCAGCAGTTGGTCCACTTCATTACCTCCTATTCCACCACCTTTTGAAGCCACTGCTGGGTCATCAAAGTCACCAGCAGTGGTTAGCTCAGATGATACACATTTGCAGCCTTCACCAACAAATGCCATCATACCATACCAAGGAGATTTAATCTTCTTGAGATCTCATCCACCTGATCAAATCATTGGCAACATCAATGAAGGGGTGCTCACAAGAAGCCAAACCCAAAACATTTGTCTTTTTGTTGGTTTTCTATCACTCCATCAGCCAGTCAAGTACCAAGAGGCACTAAAAGACAACAGCTGGGTAGAAGCCATGCAAGAGGAGCTCCAACAGTTTAAAGACAACAAGTATGGGAGCTTGTACCAGTGCCAGAAGAGGTTAGTCCCATTGGCACAAAGTGGGTCTTCAAGAACAAAACAGATGAAAGGGGCATTGTTGTCAAGAACAAAGCCAGGCTTGTGGTTCAAGGTTACAGACAGGAAGAGGGGATTGATTATGATGAAACATTCACCCCTGTTGCAAGATTGGAAGCTATTAGACTGTTCCTGGCCTTTGCTGTCAACCACAACATGAAGGTGTTTCAGATGGATATCAAAAGTGCTTTCCTCTATGGTACATTGCATGAAGAGGTGTATGTATGTCAACCTCTAGGTTTTGAGGATCCATTTTATCCTGATCATGTCTACAGGCTAAACAAAGCCTTGTATGGCCTGAAACAAGCACCAAGGGCCTGGTATGAAACTCTTTCCAACTTTCTACTCTCAAATGGTTCAAAAGAGGTACCATTGATAAAACACTGTTTCTTAAATGGAGAGGGAAAGATTTAATGATGTCCAAATTTATGTGGATGACATTATTTTGGAAGCACATGTACCAAAATGTGTGAAGAGTTTAGAGAGCTCATGACAGCTGAGTTTGAAATGAGTGCAATGGGTGAGCTGCAATGCTTTCTTGGTCTCCAAGTACAGCAATTGCAAAATGGAACTTTCATTCATCAAAGCAAATATGCTAAAGAACTTTTAACCAAATTTGATATGAATGATTGTAAACCATGCAGCACACCCATGGCAACAAATAAGCTGGTCATGTCTGATGAAAAGGATGAGCTGGTTGACCAAACACTTTATAGAAGCATGATTGGGTCTTTGTTGTACCTAACTGCATCTAGACCAGACATCATGTTTGCAACATGTGTCTGTGCAAGAAGTCAATCAGCTCCCAGAAAATCAATCTCATTGCTATAAAAAGGATTCTTAGATACATAAAAGGTGCTCCCACACTTGGTATCTGGTATCCAGCTAATGGGAATATCAAGCTTTCAGGTTTTTCAGACAGTGACTTTGCTGGATGTCACACCACAAGGAAGTCCACTTCAGGAGGGTGCCAGTTTCTAGGTGATTGCTTAGTCTCTTGGCAAAGCAAAAAGCAAGCAGCAGTTTCAACATCCACTGCTGAGGCTGAATACATTGCTGCTGCAAGCTGTACAGCCCAACTCCTGTGGCTTCAAAATCAGTTACTGGATTTTTGGTATCACTGCCTTAAAGACACCACTCATGTTGGACAGCCAGTCAGCAGAAAATATCATCAAAAATCCAGTTTCCCACTCTACCACAAAGCACATCGACATCAGACATCACTTTGTGAGGGATTGCTATGAAAAAGGTTTGATTTCTCTGCATCATGTCCCAACTAAAGACCAGCTGGCAGATGTGCTCACAAAAGCACTTGATACAGCCACTTTTGAAAGTCTGGTCTCTAGGATTGGGATGCTAAACATGGAATAACAAGCAACATCTTGTTTTTCTATGAATAAAAGCAACAAAATGTTTTCAGAAAATCAAAAATCCATCCTTGAAAATAGCTAAAAAATGAAAATTTCATTAAAATCCTTAAAAGTCTGCCATAACCACTGATTGTTCAAAAGTCTGCTCTACTTCAAAAAGCCTGCCCACTGCTGAAAGGCAACCTCTGTTCTCTCATTTCTTGATAACCTCTGTTGTACAAAAGCAGTGTCTTATCCACTGATATGCTATCCACTGATAGTGAAAATCATCCACTGCTTCCTTACCACTGCCTTCATCAGTTGATTTCATCAAAGTACTGTCCTTCATCTTCACCACGGGTTGTCACGTGGGCAGTACATAGCAGTCAGACCTTTTGTAACGGCTGCCACGTCAGCATTCACTCTCTTCCCTATAAATCCCCCACTCACCATCAAAACAGGGTTTTACTGTCGAATTGAATTCTTAAAAATTCTCTTCTCAAAGCAGTTTTTCTTCTCATTTCTCACAAATTTCTTCGATCATTCGTTCCAAAATGACAAAATCGAAGCCATCTGCAAAACCCTCATCCAAATCATCATCGAAAACAGCCTCTCAAAAGGCAACTTCCACTGAAATTCCATTCAAATCATCTCACAATCTCCTGGGTCTTCTCACAAAACCAGGAACCACCAATGTTTTCGATTCCATCATTACCATCATGGCAAAATCAAAGTACAAAACTTTGTTCACCGCCGATGCACCAATCTATTTGGCGACCCAAAGGGAGTTTTGGAAGAATGCAACCCTTGAAAAACAAGGAGACATTGCAACCACCATTCACTCTTCTATAAAGGGTAAAGCTGTCCAAATCACACCACAATCCATCTCCGAAGTCTTTCAACTCGATGATCAGGCAGGTAAAACTTCCTTCACTAAAAACGAGTTGCACATTGACTACATTGAACGAGGGTATGAAGCCACAATGATGAAGAAACTTACCTTAGAAAAGGTTATTTTCCTCCTGCAACCAGATTCCTATTTCATACCCTCCTACTATGTGTTTCAAACAAAACCACTTCTTTTAATGAGATCCCTATAAAGATTCAAAATCTGGGATATGCAATTCTTCAACAAGAAAATTTTAACTATTCTCGGGAAATCTTTAAAGATTTGGTTAGTAATGTTGAAACCAAATCATTCTTACTGTTTCCAAGGTTTTAAGTTACTATTTTGAAAAGAAATTCAGTAAGGATGATTTAGCTTTAATAAACCAAGGTGAGATAACTGTAATAAACTGCCTAATATCTGAAACAGTAAGGATGATTTAGCTTTAATAAACCAAGGTGAGATAACTGTAATAAACTACCTAACATCTGAAACTTTTTCACGAATGTTAGCACCTTGCAAAACACAAGCAGGGGTGCCTGAGCAGAATATAGCAGCTACCACTGCTCCTCAGGTATCTGCTGCTGAGCCTACTGCTCTAGGTAATCAAAGCAGCAGACCAACTGTTTTGAAACCCACACCTACCAATCCCAAAAGGCTATACAAAAAGAAAAATCAAAAACCCCCCAAACCAATCAAAACGGCATCTCTGGAGGATGAGATACCAGAGTTAATGCCTGTGACAACACAAATGTCACAAGAAACCACTGCTGCTTCTTCCTCACAGCAGTTGGTACAAATATCTCAACCCATAACCATAACTCCTCCTGCTTCTTCACAAAAAGAACAGGTTGTACACAAAGGGCCACCACATTATGATGCTCTGGATACACTCGTTTCCATCATCTACAGCTCAATGCCCGGGGCAAATCCTTTTTCTACACCCACCATCACATCCACAATTCCACCAAAAACACAACTACTGTTGGATGCAATCGATTTGAACCAGGCATTACCCAGTCCTTCTCAATCACCTGTTAATGAGAATATACCTCAACAATTGACTGAGCCTTATGTATCATTCTTTGCTAACCCACCAACACAACCTGAGGAGGTTACACCCATTGAGTTACAAGTAACTCTTTGTGGTAATCCAAGTGAAGCAGCCACTACAACTGTTGAACCCACTGGTTTACAGTTGGACAGTGGTTACATCAATAAGTCTTCCTTGGAGGCAATTCCTTTTATAGCACCTCTGCCAACCACCAGTGGATTTATTTATCCTACTGGCAACATCAAAAGGTTGTCAAGTGTTGAAGGAAGAAGACCCCAGTACCAAGAAAAAGGGGCATCAGTGGTTAATGTTTAGAGTAAACTCCCTACCTCTACCACTGATAAAACCACTGTCAGTGGGAAATCAGATGATCCCATTAAATTGGGTGATGGTTTAAAGTACCAGAAATTGACGGCTCGTGTTGAAAAACTTGATAACTCTGTTGCAGAACTCAAAGATATGCTACAACAGTTGTTACAAGTACAAAAGGTACAATCCACTGCTGTTCCATCTCCAGCACCTGCTCCACAACAGGCATCTGCTACCAAAGAGCTCTGGAATCTATTTCAACCTTTTCTCCATCAACAAGCAAAAATAGCAGATCAACAACATGAAAAACATGTTAAACAGCTGTGAAATGCAATGGAGTCAAGATTCAAAAACACCCAGGCAGATCTAAAGGCTCTCAAATCTCAGATCCTGCACACCACTGGCACTGCTCCTCCACCAGTTTTCCTCATTGATAAACTTCCCGAAGATAATGCCAAAAAAGGGGAGAAAATTCAGGAGTGGAGAAGGAAGGGAATAGAGGATGGTCTTTACCTTGCACCAGAAAATTCAAACATGACCAAAAAGATCCCTTTGCCAGATGGGGGCAAGAAAATTGATGTGACCACAAATGCACTTGCAGAAGCAGTTGCATGTGTAAAAAGGGATAGAGAGGCCAAAAAGAAAGCCAGGGTTGATTATCTGGATCAGGGTACTTCAGGGTCAAAAGATGATGAAAATCTTATTGATGAAAAGAAGAAGCCTACAAGAAGAGTAAGGCTACCCATATCCATTCCAACCAGACGTTCAAAGTCTGTTCAAAAACCACCACCTAAAACAGCTGTTGTAACTCCTGTTGTATCTACTGTTGTTGGTACTTCAGTGGTTTCAACATCTGCTCCCATTACAACACACACCACTTCAACACACACTACATCCACTGCCTTACCACCATCACCACCAAAAACAAAATCACCTCCTGCCAAAAGGCAGAAGACAGCAGCTGTTATAACATCTGCTGTAAAGACAATAGTGGTTGGAACACCAGTTGTTTCAACAACTGTTAGTCTATCACAAACCACTGCCACTACAACCACCATTCCATCCAAAACATCATCAGTCCCTCCTCAAATAAAGAGGAGAAGGATAATTCTTAAAGATGATGTCACTTCACCATCCCAAACATCTTCAGAATCTTTAGCTCTTGTCAAAATACCAAAACCAGTTCCTCTTTCTTCAGTTCCAATGCACAAGCCCTTACCTCCTGCAGGTGTTCAATTTCCTCTTGAATTGGAAGCTGTTAGAGAAGAAATAAAATCCTTTTATTATGAGGATGACCCTGCCAAAAGGAGTTTGCCATCAATCAAAGGATATCCCTGGCCCAAAAATGTTGATGAATATTTGAAGATAAAGGCCAAGCAAGCAGAGGATATCTCGAAAAGAAACACACAAGGGAAATCTGACAAAGAAATTTCTAGATACTACCAATATCTGCTCACACAAGTCAGTTCCCTAGAACGTTTTGCAAAGAATGTCAGTCAATCAATTTCAAAAAGAGCAGCTGAAACTTTGAAGAAAGACTACATTGAAAGCATTATGATTCACAAAAGATACAAAGGAGAGAGACACATGTACAAAGAGTGGACTGTTCCTGAGCTTGAAATCGAAGCAGCAAGAATTCAAGACATGATAAAAAAGGAAAGTCACTCACACTCCTCCTGATTGGGCAAAGTTTAGAAAGAATGTACCTGACAAACAGGTAGAACTGAAAAGAATGAGAGAAGAATTGGTTGCTGCTGAATATGGTAACAAAAGAAAAGTTGCAAGATAGAAAGAAGATGTGGTCAGGACAACCTACAAAAGGTTGGAGGAATTAAGAAAGAAAGATCCAAAAGTTCCTCAAAAGCCTGACTATCCTGAAGCAGAGGTTTCAAAAAGACCATCAAAGCTGCAAGTCAGGAGAGCCACTGCTCCAACTGGTACTGCCATCTACAAAAGAAGGATACACAAACAGTTGGGAGCTGAAACCATCCAAGAGTTGATAAAAGGAGATGACCTTGTAAAAGAAGGCATAAAGAAAATGATCATAGAAACTCTTAGGTTGGGTCAAACTGCAAACACTGCTCAGCCAGTGATGAATAGGCCAGCCTCACCAAATACTTCTGCTAATAAACATCTCCCAAGAAACCCACCAGGCTCAAAAATACAAAAGTGGGAAACTGACAAACAGACCTGCGTATTGACTTTGCTCAGGTCTGGTGGAGAAGTGAAGAAAATATCAAGGGAACAAGCTCTTGGCCTAAGTCTTGAAGATTTGCAGGATCTCCTTGATCTTCCACTTAGCAGGGATGATGAAGACACAAATGCCCTTGACTTTGAATTACAATTTAAAGGTCAGATAAGGGAGTTGTTAATGAGGCAATAAAATGTCCACAATAATGAAGAGTTTTGGCATTATCTGTTCCAGGGGGAGATTGTTGGGATTGAACCCTATCAGAGGAATAGATAATTAAAGCCAAAACTGGATCAGAGTAGTGGATCCAGAATAAGCAGATGTTTACATACAAGTCTCTCCCCTTGAAAGTGATTACAACAACTGATGACCTCCTATCTGCTGATCTTGCAAAGTGCTGACCTACAACTGCTGCTCAAGTAAAAGATCTGATGGAAGACTAAAGTCCTGCTGATTCAATCTACTGCCTTGAGTCAAGCACTGCTGATCCGGACAAGTGCTGCTGGGTTCACAGCAGTAGAAGGTTGCAGCAGCTGTTCTAAAGTCTGTTTTGTAATAGAATGTATTAGCAGTAGTTAACACAAGCAGTGTCTATATAGATCAGAGGTTAGAGTTTGTTAGGAGGTTAGATATCACTTTCATGGTGACGTCAGCTAAGATGCTCAGTAGTTTGCAAGTGCCTATAAATAGTTCAGTACTTTGTACTGTTCTATTAGCTCTTTTGCATCATTCGTCTTCTTTGCACGAACAAACAACTGAGCTCTGGCTGAGGGGGAGTTTGCATTCATTCATCAATCATTGTAATCGTTGTTGAATAAATTCAATCTTTCGGTTCTTTGTGTAAAGATGTTTGATCAAAGTATTACTCTCGTTTGATTGTATGCAAAGTTTGTTTTCATCTTAATTCCGCTGCACACTCATCCACTTTCATCTTAATTACAAACACAAAATACAATCAAAATCAAACTCAGATCCAACAGAATGCCGCGAAACATTGATCCCCAAAAAATAATGTAAAGCTCCCAAATCAGACATAGCAAACTCCTGGGACAAAGTCTGAATAATACTATGTAACAGAAGAGTGCTAGACGCTGTAAGAACGATATCATCCACGTATAAAAGCAAATAAGCCATGTCAGCCCCCTTAGATTAAATAAACAACGAATTATCACAAGCACTATTTCGAAAACCCTTCTGCAAAATATATGAGGCAAACCTAGTGTACCAAGCCCGAGGTGCCTGTTTTAGGCCATATAAAGACTTCTTTATTCGGCAAACATAGTTAGGACGACGAGTATCAACGAATCCCGGCGGTTGATGCATAAATACCGTCTCATTTAAATAACCGTGAAGGAAAGCATTTTTTACATCTAATTGATGAATGGGCCATGAACGATTGACTGCCAAAGAAAGAACCGTTCTGATGGTTGCCGGTTTAACAACCAGACTAAAAGTCTCGTCACAGTCGACCCCCACCGTCTGTGATTTCCCATTAACTACCAGTCGGGCCTTATACCATTCCAAAGACCCATCGGCTTTAAACTTGTGACGAAAGAGCCACATACAACGGATAACCGGTCTATCATGAGGGCGTGGAACCAATTCCCACGTTTCGTTTTCCTGTAAAGCATTAAATTCTGTTTGCATGGCATGTACCTAATTAGGGTCGGCAAAGGCTTTAGCATAGGTGGTGGGAACGGGCGAAATAGGGGTGGTCATAAGGGTCGGGTAAAGCGGAGGTTTAATCGAACCGGTTTTGGATCGGGTTGACATGGGGTGGATGTTATTGGAAGGTGCAGGCCGTGGTTGTTGAGTGGCGGATGTGGGCGGGGCTGTTTGTGTGGCGACTGGAGGAGGTGGGCCGGGTGGAATGTTGGGGATTGGAAGTGGGTCGGGTGGGTTGTTGGGTATTAGAGGCTGGCCGGTGGTGGAGTGTAGAGGTTGTTGTGGGCCGGTGGTAGTAGGGGGTAAAGGGTTAGTGGCAGTGGGCCGTGGACGACGAGAGTAGGTAAAGGGATAAGGAGCTGTGACATCGGGCTTAGGGGTCGACGTTTGGCCGAAGGTGAACCCAGTGGGTATTGAGTCGTCCAAAAAGAAGTATGTAGCCGAGGGTGTAGGTAGGGAGGATGGAAAGGTTTGCTCATCAAAGGTCACGTGGCGGGATATGTGAACCTTGCCTGTGGTAGGGTCGAGGCACCGGTACCCACTAAAGTCAGCGGGGTAGCCGAGAAAGATGCAACGAATTGCACGTGGGTGTAATTTGTGTGATTAGGTAGCCGAGGTGTTCTGGTAAGATGCACACCCGAACACGCGGAGGTGGTCATAGGTTGGGTGATGAAGATAAAGGTCAAAATTGGGTGTAAAAAATTTAGGCGTTTTGTTGGAAGTATATTGTGAAGGTATGTGGCGGTATGAAGAGCCTCGACCCAAACTATGGGTGGTAAGTGGGCGTGTATGAGAAGGGACCGGATGATGTCGTTCAACTGACGAATCATTCGTTCGGCCTTCCCGTTTTGTGAGGATGTCTGAGGGCAAGAAAACCGGAGTAAGAGTCCTTGTTGGTGAGAAAATTGTTTAAATAGGTTGTTGTCAAATTCCCCGCCCAAGTCACTTTGGAAGGTTTTTATGGGGCGGTTGAATTGGGTAAGGATAAGGTGGTGAAATTTAACAAAGGTGGGGAAAGTCTCGGATTTATATTTTAAAGGGTAGACCCACACAAAGTGGGAAAAGTTATCTATAAGGACCATGTAGTATTTGTAACCGGTTTTACTTATGACCGGTGAGGTCCATAAATCACAGTGAATGATGTCGAACGGAGAAAAAGTGAAGGAACTGGACATATAAAATGGCAAACGTTTACTATTAGATAAATGGCATGAATTACAAAAAGTAGTAGATATGTCTTTATTACATAAAAAATTAAATTTTCTACTAAGAATATCTAAGACTTGCGCTCCAGGGTGCCCAAGTCGATCATGCCAAGGGAGAGTAGAAGTGGTAATGAAGCAAGCTTGTGGCGGAAGTTGTGGTGGTGTGATTGGGTAGACGTCTCCGGTACTATTGTGGCGGGAAAGGTGTCGTCCAGTTTTGAGATCCTTCAGAGTGAAACCAAAAGGGTCAAATTCAATAGAGACATTATTATCACGTGTAAAGCGTCTAACTGAAATCAAAGTTTTGATAACGGATGGGCTAAAAAGTATGTTAGGTAGGATGTAGGTGTGGTCAAGGATTTTGCAAAAGCCAGTGCCAGACCCGTGTATTGGGAGACATTGCCCGTTGCCTACAAGAATTTTTGGAATTACAGAAAAAGAATTGGGAATGGAGATTATACTTGAATTCTCGGTGACGTGGGAGCCCGCGCCAGTGTCCATTAGACCCGGGTCCGGTGGTTGCTGATTGAGATTCATGGCATTGAACACTGCTTGCAATTCCGATGGGTTAAGTGCGTCAAAACCAACAGGTGGGGCCATTGCGGATTGTGACACCTGTGTCACCACGAACACCAAACAAATGCCAAACCTATGAAACATTGTGTTTCATACCTGGGATGTGTATAAATATGTGTATCCTTTGCACATATCAATTCTTGTTCAATTCCGAGCTTTAAATCGCTTTCTGGAAAGTTATACGCGCACTAGTGCGTAAACGTAATCAGTTTAGCGCAACAAACACTCTGGAATAGTGAAATAGGCTTAACATACTTTAAATGACCTTTACATAACTTAGAAATAAGTTTTGGAAGGTTTGGTATGGCAAAAACAAGTTTATTCGATCGTAGGGACTATTTGCGTCAAACTGCGAAACTATACCGATTCGTAAGGTAACGAATAGTCTGGAACTTGATCATAAGCTAAACATACCATATATAACCTAAACATAGCTTAGAAATAAGCTTTGATAGGTTCGGTGTGCGAAAACATGCTTATATGATCTTACAGGGGCTAAAAGTGTCAAAAACGACATAAGTTTGCATTTTCGCGCATATCTTACGTTCTGACCACATCTGGACATCCAAAATTTTTGTACACACTAAAATATTTTTATTTTAGTGATCGGCATGCAAAAATTCCATTCGTCGCTTAATTTGGATCGATTTTTGCGTTCGTTACGACTTCCGTCGTAATTAACCGAACAACGCGATTGTACGATCAAACGAACCGACATCCGAGATATTTTTGAGCATGTTTTGAGTCCCCTATACTTTAACTTCATTTTAGAGCCTTGAAATGAGGTTAACGGGGTTTAAACGCATCGAAAAAGGCTTTAAACACGTGCAGGGACCAAAACTGTAATTATTTGAAACTTGCTGAATCAGACACATGGTAGCGTAGCGTGACCATCCCCTGCCTATGCCGTCGCGCTACGCGACCATCACATCTGGGCAGAAAGTCTGTTTTCAGCAACAGTTTGTTAATTCAGGGACCAAACTTGTAATTTCTTTGTGTGATGGGCAAGTTTATGTGCTCTCCATATAATACCAGTTGTCCCTAACACTTGTATGGTTGTGATTCATTGCTTAATGGCTAAACAAACCACTTGTCATGATCTTGTTGATCACCAACAAGTATAAATAGGCCACTCCATTCACTTGTTCATTGCTCATTCCTTCTTTCTCTCCTCATATCTGCTTTGGAGCTCTCCTAGCTGAATTGGGACTTTGTCTTCTTGTTGAAAAGATAGCAAGGACCCTTAGTGAGCTTCTTTCATTCTTTTTATTACTTTTTCTTGATGTTGTGCAGAAAGTCAAACGTTTGGCCAACAGTTTGACTTTCGGTTTTGACCATCAATTGGTCAAGTCAAAGTTCAATTGAACTTTGAAACATGATTGTAATCACGATAGTTATAATCCTTCGTGATTATAGCCACTGATTACCACGTTAACTAGTTGTAGTGTCGAGTCAAAGTTTCGGTCAAAATGCGTTTTAGCACGCATTTTGCAACGGGACTACTTTAGGGTATCAAAACGCTTTGTTTTGATACCAAATCAGTAGGTTAGACATGTTTTGACATGTTTAACTCGACACTATTAGATTAGTGCTTGTTTAGGGTCGTAAGGTAAGCGGTCTAAACAACCGCTTAGCCTTTCGAACCCGACCCATTTGGTCAATCTTTAGGATCCGACCAAGCTTAGTTAGTGATCATAGTTGCATAGGGAATAACCACTGAGGTTATACCTTATGATCACATAGGATTGGTTAGTCGTATGCTAGTTAGCTTGTATGCCCATAGGAAATGACCAAAATGCCCTTTTGAAGCTAAAATCCGTATTTTGATTATGTGAACATATTTTCGACATATAATCTGATTAAGTAACATGTATAGGGATAATTGGGCATGTAAGACTTGACATAGCACATAGATAACCATCCAGACATAGTTTTACGCTAACGACGCATTATAGTGACTTATGTTACCATAATGTGTCGAAACGGGTCAAAAGCACTTAGGTAGGCTTTCCAATCAGAATGTAGGGTCTATTAAATCATACCATATGAGTTCAATTACTCATTTGATTTATAGAACCTCATTCTATCCTATCTCCCGATTTAGGATCCGATTGTTTAACATAGTGATCCATACTAGGTGCCACTTGATTCCTTGATTTCCCGAGCTTGGTTAGGACACCTAATCAAGGATACTTGCAATCTCAAGTGAGTACATAGTCCCCTCTTTTACTTTTTTCAATTGTTTTGGGGTGAAACATATATGCCTATCTGTTATTTTCCTGATTTTAAACTATATGATTACACATGCTTAATACATATTCTTTTGACAAATTAAACAATTACCTATGGTTTAAACACTGATTTTCCAAAACTTAATAAACAATTTATTGGATTATACCATTTTTATACATTCACCCAGCCGATTGGTAGTATGATATAGCGCTATAGGACTAGACACCCCATTCATGTTGTATGGAATGTCAGAAACCAAATTTAACCAAATAGAAATTGCCTTCGTGGTATTTCTATAGTCTCCAAAGTGTAGTTTGATACACTAACACTTGATTGAATACCAAATCACACTCTTTTTGTATATGCTGATATACTACAAAAGTACAGTTTGATATACTCTCAAATGTGATCTACCAAAGTATATTTTGATATACTAAGTACAAAATCCAACATATGTTTTGACATACTACTTTGTTATTTACCAAGGCATAGTTTGATATGCTACTGTTTACCAAAGTATAGTTTGATATACTATCAACCTTGTTATTTTAAACTAAAGTATATTTTGATATACTATCCAAAGCATAGTTTGATATGCTACTATTTACCAAAGTATAGTTTGATATACTACCAACATTGTTATTTCATAAACCAAAGTATAAATTGATATACTACCAAAGCATAGTTGATATGCTATTTTTGAACTAAAGCATAGTTGATATACTATTTTTAAATCAAAGTATAAATTGATATACTACCGATACTTTTATCCTTAAACCAAAGTATATTTGAGATATACTACCAAAACTATTATTTTAATTACTAAAGTATATTTCGATATACTATCTATTTAACTATTTCAAAACTAAAGTATACTTTGTTATACTATTTATACATACTTTTCAAAACCAAAGTATATTTTTGTCTATACTATAAACCTTTTTCCAAAACGACACGTTTTCAGAAACAAAAACTTTTATATTGGATTCATGGCTATTTTGAAAACATAAATTCTTTTCTCGCATTATCCAAAGCCATGAATCTAATACACAAAATCCTATGTTACTCACAAGCATTTTTATGCTGACGTACCTATTTTCATATATGTTTCAGGTACTGCTATGTGATGATTGTTGATGCATGCTACACATAGGATGGACTTGTGCCTTAGCGACTTTAAAACTGAGAAACAATTATTTGTATTTATCTGAATTGTACCAAAACATTGAGTTCAATAATTTAATAAAACAAAACTATTTGATCCATGGTTGTGAAACAATGATTCTGTTACAACACTCCCCGACGTTTCCGCCACGATTTGTTGTTTTACGTGGTCGGGGTGTGACAGAAAAGTTGGTATCAGAGCCAATGGTTATAGGGAATTAGGTTATTAGTAATGCTTTGACCTAGACTATAACCTTCCTAGGACCCTAACACAAGTTATCTTGTGTTTAGTCTTAAAACAATACACTTCACCTATCCTTAGGTGATTAACAAAAAAACAAAACACAATTCGTTCTCTCGAGTCAAAATTTTTCAAAGCATCACAAGAAGTCATCTATCCTTAGATGATTTGTTTTTAGGCTTTTAAGCCTTTGGTGTTTTTAAAATCTCGTCAAAGTTTGGGTCTAAATAATGTGAACACGTGCAAACTGGAAGGGTGAATGCCTGTACCCTGAGTTTTCTGTCTAAGGCTAGAGTGTTCGTACAAATCCGCAGTATCGGACCAGTCACTCTTACCTGGGAACTCTTGGGGTGAGTGTTCACTTATAGGCGAGCATGTCTTCAGTGATACATTATGTTGACCCATTTACTTTGATTTGTCACAGTGTCGTTTGTTTGTTTTAAGTAACGAACAAATGGTCACAATCCATATGCCTTGTCGATATTCTTAACATCCAGTTTTGAATATCCAATGACATCTCACTTGTTTTTCCCTTGTGTTTCTTTGCTCTTTTAGAATATGCCTTCTCGACGTGATCAAGCTCAGGATGCCGCTTTGGCAGCCTTAATCACTCAGCAATTCGCTGCTGTACTCCCGAACCTTATCACCCAGATAAATCAGGCAAACAATAACAATAACAATGTTCAATGCACCTTTAAGACATTCAACTCAGCTAAGCCACTTACATTTAATGGGTCTGAAGGGGCTACTGGGCTCCTACAGTGGTTCGAGAGTCTCGAAAGCACGTTTCGTCATGTACAATGCCCAAACGAGCGAAAAGTTGAGTTTGCGTCGAGTGTATTCCAGAAAAGAGCACTCACATGGTGGAATGGCATTATGAGGGATCGAGGTGCCGATGTAGCAATGGGACAAACCTGGGAAGAGCTTCGGGCTCTAATGATGAAAGAATTTTGTCCTCGTCATGAGCTTAGGGCTTTGGAACGGGAATTTGATGATCTCAAACAAGACAGCGGTGAACATCGAGACTACGCTAATTGTTACGAGGAATTGAGTCTGTTATGTCCTACCATGGTTACGCCCTTGGATAAGGCGATTGAAAGATACATCGATGGTCTTCCTGACCCAGTTCAGGATATTGTTACTGGTAGCAACCCTACTACCGTCAGACAAGCCATTGAACTATCTGCCACCCTGACTGAATCTCAAATCAGGAAGGGTAAGCTTTTCCGAAAAGGTGATCCGAGACCATCTGACAAGACAGCACAAGATAAACCAAAGGATAAACAGACCGAGTCCTCTAAGAAGTTGAAGAAGCGTAAGGCTTCACAAAACTTCGCAGTAGTCGCTCAGAATGATCAGGTTGCAACAAATCAGCCAGCACAGCCTCGTGCTAGGAAGAACTATATTGGTACTGCACCCTTGTGCAACAAATGCAACCGTCATCATGTGAATCAAACACTGTGTCTCAAGTGTACCCACTGTGGGCGATTGGGACATTTGGTCGAAACCTACCGTCATGTTATCCAAAACCAAAACACTGCAAATCCTGTTGTTGTTCGAGCACAGTTTCCACCTGGATCGTGGTATAACTGTGGTGATCTTACTCACTACCGGAACAATTGCCCAAGACTTTCTAATGCAAATCCAGCACGCGGACGAGTATTTAACATAAACGAGGCAAACGCGAACGACAATGCAGCAGTGAACAATTAGCCTTTTGTATTTCCTTTGTTTGTTATCTTTTGACATTTGAGACAATTCAGTTATTATAAATAAAATGGTTGTTCCAATTTTATTTCCAAAACTGATCCGATTGTATATGTGTTGGCATACCTCTACAATATCGACACCAAAGAACCATGTTCTTTTCAGAATAAACTTCTCGTGTGATTCCTTTATTCTATGATCATTTGTGATCTCCCCAAAAATCCTAAGTACTAGTTTCTTTTAAGAAACAAAGTACAGGTGCAATTCTTAATCAGATACTTGAAGTACCATTTCAAATCTTTGATTTGATAAAGGTACTGTCGTAAGTCCTTAATTGGATTCTTTATTTATCCTAATACGAATGTTATAACACCACAGAAACAAATTCCAAATCCTTATAAGATCTTCCTATCTTCATAGATAGATTCTTGAGGATATTTTAAAGTACTAATTGAAGTCCGTGATTGGATTTCTAGTGTACTTCAAATTCACAAACGAGCTAATAACTAAATTTAATAAATACACAATTTTGTGATTTTGTGTTTACATGTAATCCTAAAGCTCATTATCTAAGTCCTGGTGGAATCTTCCGTATGTTAGATTCTCAGAAGGATACTCAAAGTACTGTCTTAAATCCTTAAGGGGCTTCTATACAAATAGTAAGATGTAACACCACGTAAAAACGTGTCCAGTTATATATAGACACGTGTCCCGAACCTTAAACGAGTGTATTCTCGTGAAGGACTTAAAAGGTCAACATGCACAAACTTGAGCCTCTGATTGACACTTCGTGGGAGATTTGTTCTTAATCGAAAGGTTAATTGAATACAAGAAGCCATTTCGTGTATACATATGAAAAAAATGAGGCTACGGAAATTAAATATGTCAACATGTTAAGTTTACCTCTGAATGACATTTATGGATAATTCCTGAAAGCTTTACAAATTATATTGACACGTTGATAAATGGCTATTAAGGAGGTTAAACCTCGGCTACTAATAATAGTTCATAATTCAATTCAAGAATTTGAAGTCCATGTGAAAAGCCGACAAACCTTCATGTTTGGACAACTTCTTTAAGTACAAGGAAACACAATTGCATGGCATTGTTATTGGGCATTCAGAACTGGTTATATGGACTATTATACTGAATTATGGGTCAAGATTCGGACAATAGAAATGCATGGTGAAGTGTATAAAAGTTATAAAAATTTTTGTCCTCTGGTCAACGGTTACGGACCGTATGGCCCTAAGCTTACGGTCCGTAAGGTGGTAATTGGGCGTTGCAAATTAAAGTTCGGTTACGGACCGCATACGTTTTGACTTACGGTCCGTAAGAGCTGGATACGGACCGGAAGACTTCCAGCTTACGGTCCGTAAGATCGTCACTGGGCAGAAATTTTGGACAGATGCATGTTAAACTGTTAAACCAACTTAAGCATGTAAATCTCAATACCATGGATTGTTGGATGGTAAAAATAAACCACTAGGACACCTGGGGTGATCCTAGGGCCTTCCATAACAGCTGGGATTGATCCAAGAGCTAATGATCAAGTATAAATAGGACCATTGGGTTGAACTCTCATACCACAATTGCAAACACTTCACTTATGGGACTTGCTCTGGAGCTCTCAGCAGTAACAAGTGGACTTGAAGTGTAGAAAAGATTGCTAGGACCATTAGTAAGCTTCTAGTTACTCCTTTAAGTTGTTTAATTAGTTTAATTACTTAAAAGTCAAACTTAATGTATAATTAGTTTGACTTTCGTTTTTATTACATGTGGCTTAACCACTGATCAAATTGAAAGTGGTTATGAAACCACATTAGTATAGGTGATTAACCCCTAAAAGGGTGTCCCCTAATTATCTTGTTTGACTGGTTAAATGTCGGGTCAAAGTAGTTTGACAAAAAGTCAAACTGGACAGAATTGACTAAAATGATTAAAATTAATAAACCAGAGGTTCTAAATTATAATATAACATTCTAATGACTCGGTAATGACTATATAAACATGTTTTATCAGTCCTAATCCGACAATTAATCATCTAAGGGCAGATTATAACCGAAAGTCGCAAAAGCTTGACTTTTGCTATGACTTTCATTTCTAACCCATTCAAGCTTATTTCTTCCATGTTTTAAGCTTCCATTAGGACCATATTAGATTGTAGTATAACTCTCTGAAGTTATATTGCATGGTGCCTAATCGTTTGTAATTTATGCTCTTGATCGTAATTATGCTCATTAATGCCTAAAACGCCCTTTTTGCATAAAACCGAGATTTTTAGCAATGTGAATGAACTCAAACCTTTGCTTCTGATATTTAGACATGTCCCGAAAATTTGACATCAGTTTGAGGTCTAGAATGGGAGTTATGCTCAATAGCGTAATTAAGGGACTTCTTAGTAATTAGAAAGCGTAATTAGCATAAGGCCCATCTAAACCCGATTTTTGTCACCAAACTTTTTACCTACTGATGTTAAATAATATTTTGGGATTTTTAAAGATTTTTATTTATTTTTAAGCTGAACTTAACATAGGATTATAGCCTAGTTTCGGTAATTACCGATTTTACCCTTTTCATGCATAAAATGAGTTTTACATAACTTTTTGAAGCCAAACTTTTTGCTACTGATCATAAATGATAAATGTATTATTTTGAACCTTATAAACTGACCAAAATATCAGATTTCCTATTTTTATCATATTAGCCCTTTAAATCGCATATTTAGCGTTTTTAGCGCCTAGTTTTGGTCAAAACTATATTTATCATTTAAAACTCATAACCTACTGATGTTTTAAACTAATTTACATAATATTACAGTAAGCTAATGTTTTAAACTCATAAATCTATTTTTTTTAACCCTTAAAAGCCTATGCAAAATTACCAAAATACCCTTATGGGACCTATTTTGGTTTAAATTGTTTTTGGGCATAAATATTGATATATTACTATATTAACACATTATGAGCATAATAATGATTAAGACCTGTTTATAGCTTGTCCGGTTACCCGTTACGCATGTACGCGTTCGGATCGGGTTACGTGACTAGTTTACGTAAAATAGCCGAAACGGGCTTAACCTTGTCATTAAAACCTCATTTTCCAGAATGTGTTTAGTTTACCCATATTATACAAGTATTCAAGCTTGTCGGGTCTAAATCACATTCTATCCCGGTTTCCGTTTAATCTACCGGTTAGGTCCGTAAGGTTTCTTTCTAGCTAGTCGGTCTAAGTCTTTGACTTAAGTAAAGACCCATTAGCATCCTAATAGATAACTAAACCTTCTATACAGATTTATAGCTTCCGGTAAAAAGTATCTTTCAAGAACTTTAGGAATTTACTGCTACAACAGGTAAATACTTTTAACTTATTTTCCCTATACGGGCTTGGGATACGGTATATTAATACCGCTTGGTCGGGTATGGGATTATTATGTCGGATTGTGATTTAATAAATCCGCATAACCCGTTTTAATCTGTATTGTTTGATAACATAAACATTTGGGGGTTAACAACCGTGTCCTGGATATCCTTGGCTCATTTAAGTTATTAATGGCCATGACCTATGCACGGGGTGCAGGCATGCACCTGACAGATGCAAATGCTATATATTAATTTACCCACAAGTTGGGGATAACTCCTCTGTGGGTTCTATAAGTGGTGAGTCAGTTAATCATGTCCGGCTTATAAACCGGCCCCACATGTATGACAAGCATGTAAAACTGTATACAAGATTTTAATAAGATTATCCCAAGTTATAAAGGATTTGTGCCTTGTGCATTTAAACCAATTTTCATAAACTCTTTTCAAAACGAGTCAGTTAAATTGTATTTACCAGTGTATACTGACGTATTTTCCCAAAGATTGAACTGGCAGGTACTTATCGAAATAGGCTGGAGCTATAGGGTGTTGTAAAGGATCTTGCAAATCCCATAGATACCCGGAGTCTGTAGTTTTTGTTTCTTTGTACTTTATGATCCGCCTGTGGATCTTATTACATTCCAGTCTGTATTTATTCTTGTACTCGAACATCGACAGACAGTATGGTTTGTAATAGTTTATTACCCAGCCTTCCGCTGTGCTATATATTTGTGTATGTTGACAATGATGATATCAACTGCGTCACAATACTCCCCACCAGGCCCACCGGTAATACGTGGAATTATTGGGGTGTGACATAAGAACCTTGGATTCCAAAGTGCTGACTCAAAACGATTATTTGGTTCCGAGTTATAAAGATCCCTTAAGTGTTCTATTTAAAGAGATCATACAACGGTCTAGTTAAGGAAGATCATGTGTTGATCTGGTTAAAAGGATCGTTCATTGATCTAGTTAAAAAAGATCCTTTAGTGGTCTAGTCAAGTCATTTCATGGTTATTCGATTGATTTTACCCTACACATTATGAGATGAACTGTGCGGACTGTGCAAGGAATTACGTAATTATGGATGCATACGTAATTATGGAATTCAGTGCACAGAAACCACAGCAAGTTTTGTCATGTGTTAAGACCTATAGTGATAAGAATAACGAGACGGGAACAATTTAAAAAGAGCATGGTGGATACGCCGCTGGTACTTCCTATATATAAGTGTTCCTTATTACATTGCGAAAGTAGCGTTATTTAAATTGCTAGAAGTCCTGGACCTTGACCAATGTCAATCTTAGTTTGCATTCTCCGACTCTGATTTCGAGCACACACAAGTTTCCTATAATAGTCTTCATAGGAAACATTCTCCTATCCGTTGTTCAAAACCCCATGTTTTCGGTACTACAACAATGACATTTTGGCAGTTAACAGATTCGCTAAGAATCCAAACGTGACCTAGAGTTCTACTTGGGAAACGAAGGATTCATTTGAAAGCGAAACGATCACAGTTGTCTTCACAAGTTTCCTCTAGAATTAAATTTCGGGACGAAATTTCCTAAAGTAGGGGAGACTGTGACACCTGTGTCACCACGAACACCAAACAAATGCCAAACCTATGAAACATTGTGTTTCATACCTGGGATGTGTATAAATATGTGTATCCTTTGCACATATCAATTCTTGTTCAATTCCGAGCTTTAAATCGCTTTCTGGAAAGTAATACGCGCACTGGTGCGTAAACGTAATCAGTTTAGCACGACAAACACTCCGGAATAGTGAAATAGGCTTAACATACTTTAAATGACCTTTACATAACTTAGAAATAAGTTTTGGAAGGTTTGGTATGGCAACATTGAGTGAATTAAACACTAACCTTTTGTGTTTAATCTCAATGACACAATAAGCACATTCCTTAGACTCTCGAGTCTAGGCAAATGACCTAGGATACATCTTTATCTTTCCTTTCTTACTTTTATGTTTTGTTTTATTCTGTTCTCTTGTTCAACAGGAAGTTAATCATCATGCCTCCAAGACTAAGAGGACGTGGCAAGGGTCCCATGCGTGGAGGACCGTCATCTGCAGGACCATCTCACAGACGCACTCCATCGGCGTCTTTTTCCACCTCCGACTCCCGCGATATGTGGGGTCAACCCTTCGAGCCGGCAAGACACTCAGTCTCGCTCAGCTCTTCACCATCTTTTCATCCGTCTTTCGGACCATTTGCTCCAAATGAGCCCGAACACTCTCACCATTCGGACCAATCTCACCATTCGCATGAATCATACCCACCGCATAACTCTTTGCAATCTCATTCATTTCATCATTCTGAATCCCCCTACTCTCCAATACAATTCAACCCAGCCGACTATGTGAACGACTTCCTTGGCTATAACCCATTGGGCCCTGAGGACCATTTCGCTCAGGAAATGGAAATGGATGATGACCCTGACCTGGAGATGCAAACAGGAACCCCGGGCCACCCTATCAGCATATCTAGTGGGTCTCCGTTCCAGGGATCTCCTTATCGTGCACCCGACTCCTTCCAAGAGAGAATGGCTACCTATGACTGGTTCTTTACTCCATCTTATCATAGCTCTCCGGCTCAACCACCTTTAGATGATCCTTAACTTCAAGCTGTCTCACCACCACCACTCCCGGTAGAGGAGCCACTGCAGCAACCACCACAACCACCTCCCGAGCCTCCGAGGCGAAGGAGGAACGCTCGCATGTCCGTTAGAGGAGGACCCCGTTTTGGTTCTCCTCGAGGGTCGAGTTCCTATCCCCCTATTCCAGAGGACCCTCAGATGGGTGGGCCCTTAAATGCGGCACCGGAGGCTGATCCTCCGCAAGCTTCTTATGCACCACCTATGCCGCCTGTGGGATTTGATAACCCAATTCCAACGTACCCAGGTTCTTCCGGGTACAATCCTTATGGAGACCCGTCGGGATATCCATTGGGATATGGAACTCATGACCCATATCTTACGGCTGCGCAGTATCATCACCTTTATCCTTCTTCTTACCCTCATATGCCTCCAACTGACTACCCTATTCAGGGTTATCAGTATCCTCCGTATCAGCCACCTCCTTCCCAGCAACTACAGCAGCAGCAACAAAATCAGGAAATCTTGGAGAGGTTGGACAAGGTTGAGCAGAAGACCAAGAAGAACAAGGAGAGGCATATTAGCTTCATGAAAGGCCTCGCCAACCTTATCAAGGGGAAGAAGAAATAGAGGGTTGTTTTTGTTTCTTGTTTATTGTAATAATGTCCCTGCGTGGACATTTGTTTGAATTCTGTATCAAGTCCCTGCCGTGGACTTATTTTCATTCCTGTATACCCCTGCGCGGGTAGTTTGTCTTTCTTAAGTCTCGTTTAGGGCGGTTGTATTCGTTTTCTTTGTAATGAAGTTTTAACTTTGGTTTTAATTGTGTATTTTATTACACCATGTTATTTCCTTTCAATTTATAATTGATCTGCCAAAGAAACTCTTAGAGGTATAACCTAGCCAAAGTATTAATTGGCTATGATGGTACAACCTTTTTAAGATAGCAAATCTCAGTTAACATCTGAAAATATGTTAACATTCCTAGCTGTGCGGCGCGAGGAACCACACAAGCTTCCAAAAGGTACTTGGACCCTTCCAAGTCACATAAAGCCAAAATGATCAATACGAATCCTGGCTAGAAAATATCAGTGTGATGAATACACCAAGACATCCATTTGAGATGCATGCTTTAAGCAAAGGTGTAAAATGACAATGAAAGTACGATTCATAAACTTCTTGTCAAAAGCAATGAACTTGGTTCAGACCTTAAAAGATCACTAATTTTTGAGATCATTAATTAGAATCTCAACTCGTTCTTGTGACAAGCTTTTAAGCTATTTTAATGTCCTTTGAAACGAGTCTAATGATAGATAAAATGTCTTCTATGACATTGACAGTTGTGAAATTTCTATCTTTTCCCTGTCTAGTAATGTGTAGAATAACGCATTATGTAAACATTTAGTTATGTTTTGAAATGGTCTAAATGGTTTAATAATACCATGACCAATGAATCATCAATTGCGATGAACTTATATGTAATTTAAATTACTATTATTGTCTATATTATAGCATTCAGAAATGGCTGGCTCCGACGAAGTAAACAGTCATCCAGCACAGGGCAATACCAGAATTAACATTACTGGTGCAGAATTACAAGCTATGATCACCGCTGCAGTCTCTCAAGCGGTTGATGCTAAGTTTAAGGAGCCGAGTATCGTTCGGTCACAAACTCACTCTAAAACTCATTCTAAATCTCACACTCATAAGAAGAGTGAGTCAGTGCATTCGTCCAACCAGGGTAGTATACCCAAAAGACAGATAGATCTTGAGCCGACCCCTAGGTACACCAAGGGTTGTACCTACAAGTATTTTGTTTCCTGTAAACCGAGGGATTTTACAGGAGAGAAAGGGGCTATAGATTGTATGAAGTGGCTAGATAAGATGGAGACGGTGATAGACATTAGCGGCTGCGCTAAGGAAGATGTAGTTATGTTCGTCTCCCAATCTTTTAAGGGCGATGCCCCCTCACGTGGTGGAAGGCACTCGTACAGTCCACAGGGAAAGTCCATTTGTATAACCTTTCTTGGGAAAAGTTTGTCGATTTGGTTAAGGACACTTATTGTCCTCAATACGAAGTAGAGCGCGTGGAGACTGATTTTCTCACTCTCGTAATGAAGGATCTAGATTGTAGATCTTATGTGACAAGTTTCAATTCCATGTCCAGGTTGGTACCATATTTAGTCACCCCTGAGCCGAAGCGCATCGCACGTTTTATTGGTGGTTTGGCCCCTGAGATTAAGGGAAATGTGAAGGCTTCTAAGCCAACCACCTATAGATCTGTTGTGGATCTATCACTATCCCTCACATTGGATGTTGTGAGGAGCAGGGCGAAGAAAAATTCTGAAGAGGGGAAGAGGAAGAGAGAGGATGATCAGTCCTCTCACTCGAATAAGAAAGGAAAGGGGAACTCTGGTTCCAAGAAGGGGCAGACTGATGACAAGCCCAGATGCAAGACTTGCCATAAGAGACACTTTGGCAAGTGCAATCGGGACCCACAGGCCAAACCGTGTGGGATTTGCAAGAAGAAAGGGCACAAGTCTGTTGAGTGCCGAAACATCAAGGATGCAACTTGTTATGGTTGCAATGAAAAGGGGCATATTAAGACCAATTGCCCCAAGAATGCGAAGAAGCCTGAAGAGGCTAAGAAGAACAATGCCCGAGTGTTCCAAATGCAGGCAAGGGAAGCGGTGACTGATGATAACGTCATAACAGGTACCTTCCTCATCAATAATATTTATGCTAGAGTCTTATTTAATTCCGGTGCTGATAAGTCCTTTGTAGATCATAAGTTCTGTAAGTTATTGAATTTGCCTATTAAGACTCTAGACATAAAATATGAGGTAGAACTCGCTGATGGTACCTTAGAATCCGCTTCAACTCTTCTTGATGGATGTTCAATATCCATCAAGAACCATTCTATCCCGCTGTCCCTCCTGCCAATGAAATTGGCTGGTTTTGATATAGTTTTAGGCATGGATTGGTTGTCGCATAACCAAGCCCAAATTGCCTGTGATAAAAAGCTTATCATTATCAAAACCCCCTCCGGTGAATCAGTCACTATCCAAGGGGACACACAATATGGATTACCAAGCAATGTGTCCATTCTTAAAGTATCCCAGTGTTTGAAAGGTGGATGTGTCATTTACATGGCACAAGTGACGGTGAATGATCCAAAGCCGAAGATTGAGAACATCCCAATTATTTCAGAGTATCCTGATGTCTTTCCTGACGAGTTACCTGGATTACCTCCTGAGAGGCAAGTAGAATTCAGGATCGACATTCTCCCTGGATCTGCGCCTATCGCACGAGCTCCGTATCGCCTAGCGCCTACCGAAATGAAAGAGCTCAGAACTCAACTGGATGAGTTATTGGAAAAAGGTTTCATTCAACCCAGCTCTTCGCCTTGGTGAGCTCCAATTCTGTTTGTGAAAAAGAAGGATGGATCAATGCGCTTGTGCATTGATTACCGTGAACTGAATAAGGTAACGATCAAGAATCGTTATCCTTTACCCAGGATCGATGACTTGTTCGATCAACTCCAAGGAGCGAGTTACTTCTCAAAGATAGATTTGAGATCTGGGTATCATCAACTTAAGGTTCGAACCGAAGACGTTCCGAAGACGGCATTCAGAACAAGATATGGACACTTCGAGTTCTTAGTGATGCCTTTTGGGCTCACTAATGCGCCTGCAGCATTCATGGACCTCATGAATAGAGTCTGCAAACCGTATTTAGATAAGTTTGTCATTGTTTTTATAGATGACATACTTATCTACTCGCGTAGCCAAGTGGAGCATGAAAAGCACCTTCGATGTATTTTAGAACTGCTTCGACAGGAGAAGTTATATGCCAAATTCTCTAAGTGTGAGTTTTGGCTTCGCAAAGTTCAGTTCCTTGGACATGTGGTTAGCGAACACGGTATTCAAGTGGATCCTGCCAAAGTAGAGGCTGTAATGAATTGGGAAGCGCCTAAGACCCCTACAGAAATTTGCAGCTTTCTGGGTTTAGCTGGATATTACAAATGATTCATTGAGAACTTCTCAAGAATAGCAGCACCATTGACTTCCTTGACCCGCAAGAATGTGAAATTTATCTGGGGTCCCAAGCAGCAGGAATCCTTCGAGACCTTAAAGCAAAGATTGAGCCACGCTCCAGTTCTGTCACTACCAGAAGGAATTGAAGACTTTGTTGTTTACTGCGATGCTTCACACACTGGTATGGGGTGTGTACTTATGCAGAGGGGCAATGTAATTGCCTATGCATCGCGACAACTAAAGGTGCATGAAAAGAACTACACCACTCACGATTTGGAATTGGGTGCTGTGGTATTCGCACTAAAATTGTGGAGACACTATTTGTATGGAACTACATGTGTGGTCTATTCAGATCACAAAAGTCTCCAACATTTGTTCAATCAAAAAGAGCTCAATATGAGACAACGTCGCTGGATGGAAACGTTGAATGATTATGATTGCGAGATTCGCTACCATCCCGGTAAGGCAAATGTGGTCGCAGATGCCTTAAGCCGAAAAGAAAGAGTTAAGCCAATTAGGATTAATGCAAAGAGCATTGAGTTGAAGAGTAATTTGAATGAAAGACTTTTAGCTGCACAAAAAGATGCCATGTTGGAAGATAATCTTCCAAATGAAAAGTTAGGTGTAACCGCCGCACAGTTGACACCTGGAAAAGATGGAATTCTTAGGATGAATGGCAGAATTTGGGTTCCTATTCAAGGAGGACTTCGGGATGTAATCCTTCAGGAAGCCCACACTTCTAAGTATTCGGTTCACCCGGGAGGTGACAAGATGTATCAAGATTTAAAGGCAAATTATTGGTGGATAGGTTTAAAGAAATCTATTGCCACTCATGTAGCTAAGTGCCTGACATGTGCTCAGATTAAAGCCGAACATCAGAAGCCATCAGGACTTCTACAACAGCCGGAACTTCCCACTTGGAAATTGGAAATGGTAACCACGGATTTTATAACCAAGTTACCCAAAACAAAGCACGGAAATGACACTATATGGGTTATTGTTGATAGACTGACGAAGTCAGCTCACTTCTTGCCCATCAAGGAGACTCATAGCTCCGATAAGCTGGCCCAGTTGTATGTCGATAAGATTGTAGCTCTTCATGGAGTACCGGTGGCAATTATCTCTGATAGAGATACTAGATACACCTCTCACTTTTGGAGAAGTTTCCAACAATCATTGGGCTCATGTCTGAATTTTAGTACTGCTTACCATCCTCAGACCGATGGTCAAAGTGAGCATACTATTCAAACCTTAGAAGACATGCTTCGTGCATGTGTTATTGATTTGGGTGGTAGTTGGGATGACCACCTGCCTTTGATTGAGTTCTCCTATAACAATAGTTATCATACCAGCATTCAGGCTGCGCCTTTTGAGGCACTGTATGGTAGGAGATGCAGAACACCTGTCTGTTGGGCCGAAGTAGGAGAAGCTCAGATATCAGGACCTGATATAGTCCTTGAGACAACGGAAAAGATTATTCAAATTCGAGATCGCCTAAAAGCTGCCAGGGATAGGCAGAAAAGCTATGCTAATATGAGACGAAAACCCTTAAAGTTTGAAGTAGGCGATAAAGTTTTATTGAAAGTGTCACCCTGGAAAGGTGTGATGCGTTTTGGTAAAAAGGGCAAGTTGAGCCCTAGATACATTGGACCATTTGAGATCCTCGAATGCGTCGGCAGTGTAGCATATAGGCTAAGATTACCAGAGGAGCTGAGTGGAATTCATGATGTATTCCACGTTTGTAACCTCAAAAAGTGTTTAGCTGATGAATCCTTGGCAATGTCTCATAAGGATGTGCAAGTTGATAAAAGCTTAAGGTTCATTGAGAAACCTATATCGATCGAGGATCGACAGGTCAAAAAGCTCCGAAGAAAGTATGTACCTATAGTAAAGGTTAAGTGGGACGCTCGTAGAGGTCCCGAGTATACGTGGGAAGTGGAGTCCACTATGAAATAGAAATACCCTCACTTATTCCAGTAAATCTCGGGGTCGAGATTTCTTTTAAGGGGGTGAGGATGTAACACTACGTAAAAACGTGTCCAGTTATATATAGACACGTGTCCCGAACCTTAAACGAGTGTATTCTCGTGAAGGACTTAAAAGGTCAACATGCCCAAACTTGAGCCTCTGATTGACACTTCGTGGGAGATTTGTTCTTAATCGAAAGGTTAATTGAATACAAGAAGCCATTTCGTGTATACATATGAAAAAAATGAGGCTATGGAAATTAAATATGTCAACATGTTAAGTTTACCTCTGAATGACATTTATGGATAATTCCCGAAAGCTTTACAAATTATATTGACACGTTGATAAATGGCTATTAAGGAGGTTAAACCTCGGCTACTAATAATAGTTCATAATTCAATTCAAGAATTTGAAGTCCATGTGAAAAGCCAACAAACCTTCATGTTTGGACAACTTCTTTAAGTACAAGGAAACACAATTGCATGGCATTGTTATTGGGCATTCAGAACTGGTTATATGGACTATTATACTGAATTATGGGTCAAGATTCGGACAGTAGAAATGCAAGGTGAAGTGTATAAAAGTTATAAAAATTTTTGTCCTCTGGTCAACGGTTACGGACCGTATGGCCCTAAGCTTACGGTCCGTAAGGTGGTAACTGGGCGTTGCAAATTAAAGTTCGGTTACGGACCGCATACGTTTTGACTTACGGTCCGTAAGAGCTGGATACGGACCGGAAGACTTCCAGCTTACGGTCCGTAAGATCGTCGCTGGGCAGAAATTTTGGACAGATGCATGTTAAACTGTTAAACCAACTTAAGCATGTAAATCTCAATACCATGGATTGTTGGATGGTAAAAATAAACCACTAGGACACCTGGGGTGATCCTAGGGCCTTCCATAACAGCTGGGATTGATCCAAGAGCTAATGATAAAGTATAAATAGGACCATTGGGTTGAACTCTCATACCACAATTGCAAACACTTCACTTATGGGACTTGCTCTGGAGCTCTCAGCAGTAACAAGTGGACTTGAAGTGTAGAAAAGATTGCTAGGACCATTAGTAAGCTTCTAGTTACTCCTTTAAGTTGTTTAATTAGTTTAATTACTTAAAAGTCAAACTTAATGTATAATTAGTTTGACTTTCGTTTTTATTACATGTGGCTTAACCACTGATCAAATTGAAAGTGGTTATGAAACCACATTAGTATAGGTGATTAACCCCTAAAAGGGTGTCCCCTAATTATCTTGTTTGACTGGTTAAATGTCGGGTCAAAGTAGTTTGACAAAAAGTCAAACTGGACAGAATTGACTAAAATGATTAAAATTAATAAACCAGAGGTTCTAAATTATAATATAACATTCTAATGACTCGGTAATGACTATATAAACATGTTTTATCAGTCCTAATCCGACAATTAATCATCTAAGGGCAGATTATAACGGAAAGTCGCAAAAGCTTGACTTTTGCTATGACTTTCATTTCTAACCCATTCAAGCTTATTTCTTCCATGTTTTAAGCTTCCATTAGGACCATATTAGATTGTAGTATAACTCTCTGAAGTTATATTGCATGGTGCCTAATCGTTTGTAATTTATGCTCTTGATCGTAATTATGCTCATTAATGCCTAAAACGCCCTTTTTGCATAAAACCGAGATTTTTAGCAATGTGAATGAACTCAAACCTTTGCTTCTGATATTTAGACATGTCCCGAAAATTTGACATCAGTTTGAGGTCTAGAATGGGAGTTATGCTCAATAGCGTAATTAAGGGACTTCTTAGTAATTAGAAAGCGTAATTAGCAGAAGGCCCATCTAAACCCGATTTTTGTCACCAAACTTTTTACCTACTGATGTTAAATAATATTTTGGGATTTTTAAAGATTTTTATTTATTTTTAAGCTGAACTTAACATAGGATTATAGCCTAGTTTCGGTAATTACCGATTTTACCCTTTTCATGCATAAAATGAGTTTTACATAACTTTTTGAAGCCAAACTTTTTGCTACTGATCATAAATGATAAATGTATTATTTTGAACCTTATAAACTGACCAAAATATCAGATTCCTATTTTTATCATATTAGCCCTTTAAATCGCATATTTAGCGTTTTTAGCGCCTAGTTTGGGTCAAAACTATATTTATCATTTAAAACTCATAACCTACTGATGTTTTAAACTAATTTACATAATATTACAGTAAGCTAATGTTTTAAACTCAGAAATCTATTTTTTTTAACCCTTAAAAGCCTATGCAAAATTGCCAAAATACCCTTATGGGACCTATTTTGGTTTAAATTGTTTTTGGGCATAAATATTGATATATTACTATATTAACACATTATGAGCATAATAATGATTAAGACCTGTTTATAGCTTGTCCGGTTACCCGTTACGCATGTACGCGTTTGGATCGGGTTACGTGACTAGTTTACGTAAAATAGCCGAAACGGGCTTAACCTTGTCATTAAAACCTCATTTTCCAGAATGTGTTTAGTTTACCCATATTATACAAGTATTCAAGCTTGTCGGGTCTAAATCACATTCTATCCCGGTTTCCGTTTAATCTACCGGTTAGGTTCGTAAGGTTTCTTTCTAGCTAGTCGGTCTAAGTCTTTGACTTAAGTAAAGACCCATTAGCATCCTAATAGATAACTAAACCTTCTATACAGATTTATAGCTTCCGGTAAAAAGTATCTTTCAAGAACTTTAGGAATTTACTGCTACAACAGGTAAATACTTTTAACTTATTTTCCCTATACGGGCTTGGGATACGGTATATTAATACCGCTTGGTCGGGTATGGGATTATTATGTCGGATTGTGATTTAATAAATCCGCATAACCCGTTTTAATCTGTATTGTTTGATAACATAAACATTTGGGGGTTAACGACCGTGTCCTGGATATCCTTGGCTCATTTAAGTTATTAATGGCCACAACCTATGCACGGGGTGCAGGCATGCACCTGACAGATGCAAATGCTATATATTAATTTACCCACAAGTTGGGGATAACTCCTCTGTGGGTTCTATAAGTGGTGAGTCAGTTAATCATGTCCGGCTTATAAACCGGCCCCACATGTATGACAAGCATGTAAAACTGTATACAAGATTTTAATAAGATTATCCCAAGTTATAAAGGATTTGTGCCTTGTGCATTTAAACCAATTTTCATAAACTCTTTTCAAAACGAGTCAGTTAAATTGTATTTACCAGTGTATACTGACATATTTTCCCAAAGATTGAATTGACAGGTACTTATCGAAATAGACTGGAGCTATAGGGTGTTGTAGAGGATCTTGCAAATCCCACAGATACCCGGAGTCTGTAGTTTTTGTTTCTTTGTACTTTATGATCCGCCTGTGGATCTTATTACATTCCAGTCTGTATTTATTCTTGTACTCGAACATCGACAGATAGTATGGTTTGTAATAGTTTATTACCCAGCCTTCCGCTGTGCTATATATTTGTGTATGTTGACAATGATGATATCAACTGCGTCACAATACTCCCCACCGGGCCCACCGGTAATACGTGGAATTATTGGGGTGTGACATAAGAACCTTGGATTCCAAAGTGCTGATTCAAAATGATTATTTGGTTCCGAGTTATAAAGATCCCTTAAGTGGTCTATTTAAAGAGATCATACAACGGTCTAGTTAAGGAAGATCATGTGTTGATCTGGTTAAAAGGATCGTTCATTGATCTAGTTAAAAAGATCCTTTGGTGGTCTAGTCAAGTCATTTCATGGTTATTCGATTGATTTTACCCTACACATTATGAGATGAACTGTGCGGACTATGCAAGGAATTACGTAATTATGGATGCATACGTAATTATGGAATTCAGTGCACAGAAACCACAGCAAGTTTTGTCATGTGTTAAGACCTATAGTGATAAGAATAACGAGACGGGAACAATTTAAAAAGAGCATGGTGGATACGCCGCTGGTACTTCCTATATATAAGTGTTCCTTATTACATTGCGAAAGTAGCGTTATTTAAATTGCTAGAAGTCCTGGACCTTGACCAATGTCAATCTTATTTTGCATTCTCCGACTCTGATTTCGAGCACACACAAGTTTCCTATAATAGTCTTCATAGGAAACATTCTCCTATCCGTTGTTCAAAACCCCATGTTTTCGGTATTACAACAATGACATTTTGGCAGTTAACAGATTCGCTAAGAATCCAAACGTGACCTAGAGTTCTACTTGGGAAACGAAGGATTCATTTGAAAGCGAAACGATCACAGTTGTCTTCACAAGTTTCCTCTAGAATTAAATTTCGGGACGAAATTTCCTAAAGTAGGGGAGACTGTGACACCTGTGTCACCACGAACACCAAACAAATGCCAAACCTATGAAACATTGTGTTTCATACCTGGGATGTGTATAAATATGTGTATCCTTTGCACATATCAATTCTTGTTCAATTCCGAGCTTTAAATCGCTTTCTAGAAAGTTATACGCGCACTGGTGCGTAAACGTAATCAGTTTAGCACGACAAACACTCCGGAATAGTGAAATAGGCTTAACATGCTTTAAATGACCTTTACATAACTTAGAAATAAGTTTTGGAAGGTTTGGTATGGCAAAAACAAGTTTATTCGATCGCAGGGACTATTTGCGTCAAACTACGAAACTATACCGATTCGTAAGGTAACGAATAGTCCGGAACTTGATCATAAGCTAAACATACCATATATAACCTAAACATATCTTAGAAATAAGCTTTGATAGGTTCGGTGTGCGAAAACATGCTTATATGATCTTACAGGGGCTAAAAGTGTCAAAAACGACATAAGTTTGCATTTTCGCGCATATCTTACGTTCTGACCACATCTGGACATCCAAAATTTTTGTACACACTAAAATATTTTTATTTTAGTGATCGGCATGCAAAAATTCCATTCGTCGCTTAATTTGGATCGATTTTTGCGTTCGTTACGACTTCCGTCGTAATTAACCGAACAACCGATTGTACGATCAAACGAACCGATATCCGAGATATTTTTGAGCATGTTTTGAGTCCCCTATACTTTAACTTCATTTTAGAGCCTTGAAATGAGGTTAACGGGGTTTAAACGCATCGAAAAAGGCTTTAAACACGTGCAGGGACCAAAACTGTAATTATTTGAAACTTGCTGAATCAGACACATGGTAGCGTAGCGCGACCATCCCTTGCCTATGCCGTCGCGCTACGCGACCATCACATCTGGGCAGAAAGTCTGTTTTCAGCAACAGTTTGTTAATTCAGGGACCAAACTTGTAATTTCTTTGTGTGATGGGCAAGTTTATGTGCTCTCCAAGTAATACCAGCTGTCCCTAACACTTGTATGGTTGTGATTCATTGCTTAATGGCTAAACAAACCACTTGTCATGATCTTGTTGATCACCAACAAGTATAAATAGGCCACTCCATTCACTTGTTCATTGCTCATTCCTTCTTTCTCTCCTTCACATCTGCTTTGGAGCTCTCCTAAGCTGAATTGGGACTTTGTCTTCTTGTTGAAAAGATAGCAAGGACCCTTAGTGAGCTTCTTTCATTCTTTTTATTGCTTTTTCTTGATGTTGTGCAGAAAGTCAAACGTTTGGCCAACAGTTTGACTTTCGGTTTTGACCATCAATTGGTCAAGTTAAAGTTCAATTGAACTTTGAAACATGATTGTAATCACGATAGTTATAATCCTTCGTGATTATAGCCGCTGATTACCACGTTAACTAGTTGTAGTGTCGAGTCAAAGTTTCGGTCAAAATGCGTTTTAGCACGCATTTTGCAACGGAACTACTTTAGGGTATCAAAACGCTTTGTTTTGATACCAAATCAGTAGGTTGGACATGTTTTGACATGTTTAACTCGACACTATTAGATTAGTGCTTGTTTAGGGTCGTAAGGTAAGCGGTCTAAACAACCGCTTAGCCTTTCGAACCCGACCCATTTTGTCGATCTTTAGGATCCGACCAAGGTTAATTAGTGATCATAGTTGCATAGGGAATAACCACTGAGGTTATACCTTATGATCACATAGGATTGGTTAGTCGTATGCTAGTTAGCTTGTATGCCCATAGGAAATGACCAAAATACCCTTTTGAAGCTAAAATCCGTATTTTGATTATGTGAACATATTTTCGACATATAATCTGATTAAGTAACATGTATAGGGATAATTGGGCATGTAAGACTTGACATAGCACATAGATAACCATCCGGACATAGTTTTACGCTAACGACGCATTATAGTGACTTATGTTACCATAATGTGTCGAAACGGGTCAAAAGCACTTAGGTAGGCTTTCCAATCAGAATGTAGGGTCTATTAAATCATACCATATGAGTTCAATTACTCATTTGATTTATAGAACCTCATTCTATCCTATCTCCCGATTTAGGATCCGATTGTTTAACATGGTGATCCATACTAGGTGCCACTTGATTCCTTGATTTCCCGAGCTTGGTTAGGACACCTAATCAAGGATACTTGCAATCTCAAGTGAGTACATAGTCCCCTCTTTTACTGTTTTCAATTGTTTTGGGGTGAAACATATATGCCTATCTGTTATTTTCCTGATTTTAAACTATATGATTACACATGCTTAATACATATTCTTTTGACAAATTAAACAATTACCTATGGTTTAAACACTGATTTTCCAAAACTTAATAAACATGTTATTGGATTGAACCATTTTTATACATTCACCCAGCCGATTGGTAGTATGATATAGCGCTATAAGACTAGACACCCCATTCCTGTTGTATGGAATGTCAGAAACCAAATTTTAACGAAATAGAAATTGCCTTCGTGGTATTTCTATAGTCTCCAAAGTGTAGTTTGATACACTAACACTTGATTGAATACCAAATCACACTCTTTTTGTATATGTTGATATACTACAAAAGTACAGTTTGATGTACTCTCAAATGTGATCTACCAAAGTATATTTTGATATAATAAGTACAAAATCCAACATATGTTTTAACATACTACTTTGTTATTTACCAAGGCATAGTTTGATATGCTACTGTTTACCAAAGTATAGTTTGATATACTATCAACCTTGTTATTTTAAACTAAAGTATATTTTGATATACTATCCAAAGCATAGTTTGATATGCTACTATTTACCAAAGTATAGTTTGATATACTACCAACATTGTTATTTCATAAACCAAAGTATAAATTGATATACTACCAAAGCATAGTTGATATGCTATTTTTGAACTAAAGCATAGTTGATATACTATTTTTAAATCAAAGTACAAATTGATATACTACCGATACTTTTATCCGTAAACCAAAGTATATTTGAGATATACTACCAAAACTATTATTTTAATTACTAAAGTATATTTCGATATACTATCTATTTAACTATTTCAAAACTAAAGTATACTTTGTTATACTATTTATACATACTTTTCAAAACCAAAGTATATTTTTGTCTATACTATAAACCTTTTTCCAAAACGACACGTTTTCAAAAACAAAAGCTTTTATATTGGATTCATGGCTATTTTGAAAACATAAATTCTTTTCTCGCATTATCCAAAGCCATGAATCTAATACACAAAATCCTATGTTACTCACAGGCATTTGTATGCTGACGTACCTATTTTCATATATGTTTCAGGTACTGCTATGTGATGATTGTTGATGCATGCTACACATAGGATGGACTTGTGCCTTAGCGACTTTAAAACTGAGAAACAATTATTTGTATTTTTCTGAATTGTACCAAAACATTGAGTTCAATAATTTAATAAAACAAAACTATTTGATCCATGGTTGTGAAACAATGATTCTGTTACAACACTCCCCGACGTTTCCGCCACGATTTGTTGTTTTACATGGTCGGGGTGTGACACGGATGATTGTTGGCCGGTCGTATAGTATGCAGGTGGGGCCGAGGGGCCGGTGTTAGTCGACCGGTTGGCTGTGGATGGAGGGGCACCGGTGTAATGCGGTGCGTATGGGCCAAGGTTGGACCAGGCCGGTTGTGAAGGGTAGGGGCATGGTGGAACATTCCACCAAGCCCATGTAGGGTATTGTGGTGGCTGAGTCGGCCAAGGTGAGTAGGATTGGTTGCGGCCTGAACCCCGGCCTCCACGGCCTCCCCTGTTTTTGTTCCAAGATCCCCGGCCTCGTCCACGTCCGCGGGTAAAGTTTGGAGGTTGCGGCTGCTGTGAAGACCAAGCTGGCGGCTGCTGTTGACTCCAGGATTACGGCTGTTGCTAGGAGGACTGCTGCTGTGAGGGCCGATTGGAAGGGCCAGTGGCAACCATGACCGAGGACGAGTTGGATTTGCGTGCCTCTATGCGGATAAGTTCATCGGTGAGCATGGAACGAGCCTGATCCCAATCAGCTTTGGTAGAGTTAATTAATGAGGCGGTAGTATCGAATTCTTGAGGCAATCCACGGACCAATTGGAGAACGAGACGCGATTCGGAAATCGGTTGATCAACATCTTCAAGCTGATTTGCTAACTCCTTCAACTTTTGACAATAGGCATCCAAAGAAGAGCATGCGGTAAGGGTAAGGTTCACGAATTTGGTTTCTAATGCCGTCGCACGAGCTTTCTTGTTGCTTAAGTAAATTTTCTCCAGTTTGACCCATGCACCGGTGCAGTGCCGTCCGAATCCATGACACGAGGTAGGAGGTCGTCAGAGACGGTGCTCCAAATCCACTGTAGAACTAACGCATCAAGCTCGAGCCAAGATTCGTACATGGGGTCGGTTTTGGATGGGGCGGTAGTGCCATCTATGTGGGCCGAAACCTTGTAGGCAATGACATGTAACTTGAATATCTTCACCCACGCAGAATAAGTGACCGTGGTGCCATCCAATGTACGGATTTTCGATTGAATATTCGTAACAGAATAAGCAGGATGCAACAGGTTTGGCTTTGAATTGGAATCCGAGGATTCCGGTTTGTCGGCGTCAGGCATGTTGATCGGAAGGAGGGAAGAGATCGGCGGCTGGAAAAGAAGAAAAAAAATTGTCGGCGGCTGGAAAAGAGGAAGAAAAATTTAGGTTTTTCAGAACCGAGGCTCTGATACCATGAAAGTGTTCATGGATTGATATTATTGATTGATTGAATAGAATACAAGAGATCACTTTATATAGGGAAGAACCATGAACCTAAACTAGCACCTAATTAGGAAACTATAATCATTCCTAATTTACAAAGAATCCTATTACATAAATATAAACATTCTAGAATAATCTAAATAATAATAATATACGGTGCTAATACTTTTAATATGTAATCATGCATTTTTTGATTAACTTTTGAGTTGATGTTGTGAAATTACAGCGTTAGCTAGTCAACCTGGTTGAACCGCTCGGTACAACCTCGTTTAACCGGTTGAACCATTTTTTAGCGTAATCCGGTTTGATTTAAAAACCGGTTTTTAAAACATTGATTGTATGGACACGTGAAAATATAGTAAGAAATATAATTTAAATCTCTATTTGGTAGGAATCTGAATACTCTGACGAATCTGAATACTCCGACTCTGATGAAGCAGAAGCATTGTGATTGCCTGAACCAGTAGCCTTCGTTGAATTCGTTTCACTTGGGTAAGTCTTGATGCAGATTGTTCGGGTGAGCTATAGAAGACCAAGAATCCAGTAGCTGTTCAAGATACAATTTGTTTCAACATATCTCTGATAAATATTGATGCAACTTTGCATTTTACAATGCATCTAGTTGATTTCAATTCTTTTGGACCTTTGATGTAAAATTCTGTTACATGGTATGCATCTAGTTGATTTCTTTTGGACTTTTGATGTGGAATAATGTTACATGGTATGCATCTAGTTTTTGTGCTTGCGGTTTTGAGGCTAAAATGAGCAAAATGCGTTCATAAAATATGCTTGCTTCAATAATGTGCTAGTCCCAACCGTTAAGATCAATGGACTCCCGCGTGCCAATAATTTGTAATACACTTGGCCGGTTGGCAATTATTTTTTCTTAGTAGTTTGTGGCCTTCACCTGATTTACAGCTCTCACAGGGCATAAATGCCTTGAATTGTTTAGATGATTGGAATATTGGTGTAAGTGAAATTTTTCGCTTTGTTTTAACCACTCTTTCAGAATACTGAATACCCCTGAACAATATACATACATGTGTATAGTTTATAAAATCTGTAATTAATAGTTGTATGTTGATATAGTTAAAATTTCAAAATTCTTATATCCATAAATCTAACTAACAATTCAACCATTATGCATGGCGGTGTTTAGATGAATTTAAATTGGAGTGTGATTATCTTGTAGGGTTGGTTTAACATGCACGCATCATATGTGCCTAATGTGAGATGAGTATGATGTAATGCTAAAAACGCAACAAGTGTAGCGAGGGGCTATGATTCCCTGATGTGAGATTGATGTTCCAAATCGATTTCCAAGCATAAAGTAGTGATCATCTCAACGAAGTGATCATAAGGTATGCTAAATTTTATCGTTTAGTTTCATCTCAAATTCTTGATACTTTGTGAAACCGAAATTGGAGCTTGACTATGTGATGTTTAGATGAAGTGTGTAATGAAAACATGTCTAGAAGTGAATCCTAGTTGATAACTTGCTCAAATTATGTTCAAACTATGAAATTCATGGTAAACCATTTATAGGTTAAATGGGTTTTGTAGAAATAGGATGAACACAAAGATTATGACTATCAAAAGTGGTGTTACTTGAATTTTATAAGATGATTCTGATAATAGTATGCATGCTTGACATAATGGAATCGAAATGTATGATTATAATTGGCAAAAATAACAAGTTATGAACTTGATTCTAGTTGTGTAAAAATTAAACCCGTTAGGTGTTCGTTAAAATGCCTAAGTGAGGAATAAAGTGTTGAAAATCGGATGAAAACGCGTGTTTGATTTATATGACAAATTATGCGTTAAAACTTATAAAAAGGGTTCTAAAACGGTTGTGAATTGAACTCTTTAGGCAAGGAATCCGGATCGTCAAGTGGACAAGCCGGAGGGGATACACGCTTGAAAGGGGTGCTTTAAAGGTACGTAACTATTAGTTCCGTTACGTAGTTACAAAGAATGATTATTATGTTTTGTAAATAATTTCGTAGTGTGAGAAGGATGTTTGATGTATCATTGAAGTGACGAAGTTCACTCGATAGATCAAACGGGTCAATTTGAATAAATCTTGGTAGTCATCAAAGTGAAGGTTTTCACTTGACAATGGAACGGGTCAAAAGTATGCTTTCAAAACGATAATGTATGTAGAGACTTGAAAGTCACATTATATGTTGACAATAGGAGGTGATATGCCAAGAGATTGGATGCACCAAATTGATTTTATGAACCCTTGATATTGGGTCAGATGATTAGAAATTGCTTGCAAGATTTGCATAAAGCGGTTTGCTCGAATTATGGAAAAACGAGCATCAAATTCTAGTGCGTGCGTAAAACCATGTAATGTAATGGTGATGATACGCCATAGTTGATAAGCCCGGGAAATGGGAAACAAAGCTTAGAAATCAATAAAAGTGAAAGATGAAAAATATGTCACAAAACAAACGGGTCGAACAATGGAAACAAAGATTTGTGAACTATTCGTTTATAAACCGGGTTTAGTTGTCTGAAATTTAAATGGTTAGATCCGTAGTTAATCATTACTAAATCATCACTAAATTTGACTTTTACTTTTAAATTTATAATAAAATAATATAATAAAATAGTTAATCATTACTAAATTTGACTTTTGGGTATATTAATCTTTATCTTGGGTATATTTATCACACTCCTAATGATAATTATATGATACTATCTGATGGGATTTTTGTTTTGGGAATACGAGATGAATGAAAAGTTAAATCATTTTTTTTTAAATAATTAAAGATAGTGACTGTTTTTTAAGGGGCGAAACTTATATATATATATATATATATATATATATATATATAGAGAACCAAGCAAGAAGCTGAAACAAAAGATACAATCAACAAAAAAACAAAACAAAACACAAGGAAAACCAACATTACACTAACTCGACAACATCAAAGTTGGACCATTTGTCCCAGCCAACTGATGCTCCCTTTCCCCTATGACACAACCAAAGGAAAGAGTCTTCCTTTATACTCTCGACTATTCTTTTAACCGGGATAAAAGCCTCATCAAACGTCTTCTTGTTACGAGCCATCCATATCGATGCCAACACAACCATGTGAACGATTTTCCTCCATTTCCTGGACCCCGGGCTGCTATCGATGGCCTCGAAAATCCCGAAAATGGAAGTCGCCGAAGCCGGAAAGGGGATTCTCATCCACACGAACACGTTACTGTTTTGCGTAAAAGAAAAGCAATTTCTTTGAAAAGATAGTACAAGAGAGCTGACATTGGAAATTAAATTAGAAATAGTTAAAATTGCTTTAAAGTTCACTAGGTTAGAAGCCCGTGTATTACACGGGTTGAATAAATGTAATTTTATATATTAAATAATAAAAAATTATCTTTTTATGAAACTCGCATATTGTACGGGTTAAATAAATATAATTTTATATATCAAATAATAAAAAAATTTATATCTTTAAAAACCATGTGTATTACACAGATTAAATAAATGTAATTTTGTATACTAAATACTAAAAACGTCGTATCTTTAAAAAACTCGTGTATAATCGGGTTGAATAAATCTACCAAATGATAAAAAAATTACATCCTTAAAAACCTTGTATATTACACGTGTTGAATAGATCTAAAAGAGTTATATCTTTAAAAACCATGTGTATTACACAGATTAAATAAATATAATTTTGTATATTCAATACTAAAAACGTCGTATCTTTAAAAAACCCGTGTATAGTCGGGTTGAAAAAACTACCAAATAATAAAAAAAAAACCATATCCTTAAAAACCCCGTATGTTACACGTGTTGAATAAATCTAATTTACATAGCAAATGATAAAAACGTTATATCTTTAAAAACTCCATGTATTACACGGGTTATATAAATGTAACTTTGTATAGTAAATAATAAAAGTTAAATTTTTTAAAATCCCGCGTTTTACACGGGTTGAATAAATATAATTTTGTAGACCAGATAATAAAAAAAGTTATATTTTTAATAAATTAGGATAATATTTAATATTAATTTATTATTTATATATTTAATATAAGATAAGTAGGAAATAGATGTATTTGTTTTAAAAAAAAATATTAAATTAACAATTTAGATTTGAGGATAATATTTTATTAAAATATGATAAGATTTAATATTAATTTATTGTTTATTTAGTTAATTAATTAATATAAGATAAGTATATATTTGAGGATGTTTTCAATGAATGACACGTGTTCAAAAGCTGGTTTCTTTTATTATAGTAGATAGATAGATTTGAAGTTCGATGAAAATTGACATAATCTATTTACTATGATGAGATTGTGAGTTCGATGAAAATGATTTTTATTTTCTAAGATGGTGCTTTGAATTAGATAATTATACATTATACATTATATTATATTATATTATATATTGAATGAAATGAAGAGTGACAAACTTTTGTCTTCACCTAAAAAAAAGAGACTAAGAATATGGGGTATGGTACCTGGGTTGGGTATAAACGGTCAACTCATCACCCCGGGTAGGCTTGGGTTTTGGTGTGGCCCCTTGGGCGGGGGTTTCAGCCCGGGCGTTAGGCGTGCCTAGCGGTCTTCCGTGGCCGGCTCTCATTGGCTGGTTGGCTAGCCTATAGCGGCTAGGTTTAAAATTTAAAAATAACCGTTTGGCTAATTGAATGAAATGAACAGTGACAAAAACTTTTGTCTTCACCTAAAAAAAAGACTAAGACTATGGGGTATGGGACGTGGGTTGGGTACAAACGGCCAAGTCATCATCCCGGTTGGGCTTGGGTTTTGGTGTGGCCCCTTGGGCGGGGGTTTCAGCTCGGGCGTTGGGCGTGCCTAGCGGTCTTTCGTGGCCGACTCTCATTGGCTGGTTGGCTTGGCTATAGCGGCTAGGTTTAAAATTTAAAAATAACTGTTTCACCCAACTTCTATACAACAGCGTCCCGGGCGATGATATAAGCCTCGAAGACCGGGTGGCGGTGGCCAACATCGAGTTCCGGGGCAAGGAGCGGAAGCCGTTTGACAAGCTCGCCCTGTTCGAAATCTACCTAACGCTTAATTAGGCTTTTTTTATTTTGTAATCCTTTTTTTTAAATTTTGTATGTATTTTTTAATTTTAAACTTTTTTTTTATTTTTATAACACTGGCCAACCCACGCGGGCTAGCCACGCCCCACCATACCGACCCAACACGTCACTCACCAGCGGTGCCCCTCGAAGTCCACGTGTCAACCCATGCCCCAAACCCCCCCCATACCCCATGGTCTAACATATTTTCAACATCTACAAACAACAGTATCGGCGACAATAGTTGTTGGCCTTTATTGGTTCACATGGGCGGCAAGAGAACAGTGCCAGGCAGCTGCCTGGCACTCCCTTATTGGCCTAATTAATTTATGATTTTATATCCGCTTTAAAATTATGATTTTGCCATCGGTTTAAAATTACGTATTTGCCCCAGTTCAAAATAAAATGACGCTTTTGCTCCCAGCTAAATTTCTCAATTTTGCCCTCGGTTCAAATTGATTACGGTTTTGGCCACAATTTAAAATTAGGCATTTGCCCCCAGTTAAAAATAAATTTATGCTTTTGCCCCCAGCTAAAATTTACGAATTTCCCCTCGGTTCAAAATTACGATATTACCCTCAATTCAAAATTATGTTTTTGCCCCAGTGCAAAATAAAAATATGGTTTTCCCTAGCTAAAAATTAGGATTTTATCCTCGGGGAAAATTTTGATTTTTCCCCCAAGTAAAAATAAAAATATGACTTTGCCCCCAGCTAAAAATCGTGTCAAAGAGCTGCCTAACACTCTTTTTACTTTTTATTTGTAGCAAAACTATAGTACTGTTTTTTAAATTGGTTGAGAATTATCTGGTCATCGCCCCGCAATGCGGGCGGGGCATCACCTAGTTTTATTAAAAAAAACTAAAAGTAAAATGAATTTAATCAATTTGAAATCTAGATGAGAATTTAATTTGAACTTCGAATGTTGTAAAAGAAAGTGAAAATAAGAATGGTATGTTGCTGGTCTTGGGAATACAAAAGTGAAAATCAAATGCAATTGTTATTTCTTTTGAAGTCTGTCGGCTTGTGAAGGCGATTTAGAAAATCTCAGCAGTCAAATTTGAATGAATTAAAACAAGTTGACACGTATTTCTTGTGTACAGAAGCACTTTTTTTTCTCTCTGCCGAAACCCTAGCCACCGCCAAGAGGCTCGACGATGAAGGTAAGAATCTGACTAGCGTGGGGAGTTATATCGGTTTGCATATTGGTTGCAGCCTAGATTAAACTTTACTCTCTAGTTAGATCCTGCCCTATTCCATTCGCTTTTTGGGGTTCGGCTAGCTTTTCCCTGGTTCATGGCTGGGAGAGACTTTGAGGAGGAGGATTGGAGAGACGTCCCGGATCATCGGAATCATAAGAACAGGAATGTAGAGAAAAAAGCTAAATTGGAATGTTACGAAGTTTTACGTTGCTAACCTCCCTTTTGGGTTCACTCCTTGGGAGGTGAAGGAATTCTTAGGGTATTATGGAGAGGTGGTGGGGACTTACATTGCAAGGAAACTCGACAGAGAAAGACATGGAACGATTTGGTATTCAAAAACGTTTCGGACGCGAAAGACATGGAACGAAGGATGAACGGAGTTAAGATGGGCAGGTTCATCCTCAAAATCAACATAGCAAAGTTTGCGATCGAAAATAACGGTATTATGGATGTCGATGCTAATCATTCGACGCCGGCTGCACCGGGGGTTCGGAGACGGGTAACCAGTTTCAACATTCTCGTCCTGATTCAAACTCATTCAGACAGAATGGTGGTCGTTCGTTTGCTGATTTGTTTAAAGATAAAGGTAAGAGTATTGATCAGAATCGGAGTGAGGTATGTTCAGTCAAAACTATTAATGTACCAGATGATGTTAGAGCGTTCCACTATCTGTATGGTAGAGCTCTAGTCGGGAGATCGGTTGATCTTAATTCTCTCACCAAGATGGATAGATCTTTATGGGAGGAAGGGTTTAACGGGGTGGAGATACATTACGTAGGCGGGTTATCGCTTCTGTTACAATTCAATGAACCGGGAGAAGCGACGAACTTTCTTTTAAATCAAGAATTATGGAAAAAAATGGTTTTCGGTATTAGACATGTGGGAAGGTCAAACGCTGCCATATGAGAGGGTAGCATGGCTGAATGTGGCCGGGGTGCCTTTACATTTAGGATATAATTCAGTTTTCGATAATATAGCGAAAGAATTTAGCTTGATTGTTCAGTCTGCTCAGTTGTCCATAGATGACGGTGACCTTTCTACTGCATGTGTGGGAATATTGGTCGGTGATGGGAAAGTTATAAACAATACAGTTTTCCTTAAGTGGAAAAATAGGAGTTTCCAAGTTTGGATAACGGACGTTAATGATATTTGGGTCCCGGACTGTATGGGGATTGTCGGATCGAAAGAGGAAGAGAGAGTGGAGAATCCTCGGTCGCCAGCACCGGAGGAATCACCGATGGAAGTTGAAAAGGTCATAGGTATCGATCAGCCTAACTCGTTGCTAGATGAGGTGAACAATCCTCATCGGGAAGCTAACGATAATGATGACGGTCCCTTGGTCGTTACGCCGTTCCCTTCGGGAGATGAAAGGCTTATTGGTAATAATATTGGGTGTTTAGGATTTGATGTCAGAAACGAGGTTGAAAATAATAACAGGGACAATTTTGGTGGCTCTAATGTCGGTTCAAGTCCCTAGGAACAAATATCTCCACTTTTACATATGGGTGGGCCCCAGATGGTTTCAAAGCAGCCCTACATTGACATTCCTAATTTATTTTTAAACCCAATGGAGAATGTTAGGCCCAAAATACATGTGGCTAGAATAAAGCCCAGGAATGGAAAAGCCAAGTCTGTTAGGGATCTAAGTCCAGATTCTATAGAAAGGCCCAAGAAAAGAATGAGGGACTCTGGAGTTTTCCTTTTCGATCTCAACACTCAGGCAAATGTCAATTGTGACACCACTAATGAGACAGACTTCGATATACAGAATATGGCAAATAAGGAGATAGATAGTTCAGGCGATCATGTGAATTCCAATTCGGTTCCGTCAGGTGTTATGCCTGAAGGTAACGTAACGGCAGTGGCGGTCGGCTCTGGGATCGCTGACCCTTTGGCTGAAGAGGTAGCTGCAACCGTGAACGTGGGGAATATTGTTGGAGTAGATTGGAATAATCACGACTCTTTAATCAGAAGTCTAATTAGAGATGAAGGCAACAATGTGGTGAATCAATGAATGTTCTGTCGTTCAACATCAGAGGGATTAGAGGGTTAGGCAAAGCCCAATGGTTGAAGGAAAAGAGGAATTCTTTCAAAATTGCAGCTGTTGCGATTCAGGAGACTAAGGTTGAGTCAGTTTCTTCTTCTGATTTAATTAGTTTTGGGGGAAACAAAAATTTTGAATCAGCAGATGTTGCCGCGGTCGGGTTGTCTGGAGGTTTGGTTTGGATGTGGGACCCTAAGATTCTGAAGATAGATAGTATTAGCAAGAACAGACAGTTTTTAATCATTAGTGGGTTTATTGTCGGTAGTGGGGATCGCGATAACATGGTTAACATATATGCGCCACAGAGCATAGGGGAGAAGAGAATTTTATGGGAGGAAATTTCTAATGTTTTAGCTCCGGATTCTGGATTCTGGTATGTGGGTTCTTGCGGGAGATTTCAACTCGGTGCGGTGCAGTCTAAATTCAGACCGGTATGTGCCAATAATTTTAAAAACTTTATTCTCAACAATGGGCTTCTTGAATATCCTATGCGGGGGAGAAAGTTTACTTCTGTTAGAGAAAATGGCAAAAAAACTCAGCAAACTGGATTGTTTCCTAGTTAGTCCGGATTTTTTTAATAAATGTTCGTCAGCATGTGTTAGAGTGCTCCAGTGTCTTCTTTCTGATCATCGTCCCATCGTTTTGGAGTTGGTTGATTTGAATTTTGGTCCGCGACCTTTTCGGATTTTTAGCTCTTGGATTGGTAAACCTGGGTTTGAGGAGGTGGTAAAAAAACGCTTTGGAGGGTTTTGAAGAATCTGGTCCCCCGGATTATTGTCTTTCTGCCAAGTTTGCTCGGATTAGAACGGCGGTCAAGAATTGGAGAAATGAGTTCTTAGTCAAAGAAAAAGAAAAGGAGAACAATGCTTTACTGGAATTGGAACAGTTAGAAACGGAAATGGAAAATAGGGATCTCTCGGAGGAAGAAGAAGAAGAAGAAGAAGAAGAATGGATTTTGGCAGAAAACAGGAAAGTTATTAAAGAAACGGAGATCAGGAAAGTTTTGGATCTCAAGCAAAGAGCTTGCTCAAAATGGGCAACGGATGGTGATGAGAATTCAAAGTTTTTTCACGCATTAATCAATAGTAGGAAGGCATCGAATTCTATCCATGGTTTGAATGTTAATGATCAATGGTGTACGAAACCATCCAAAATCAAGAAAGAAATCTTCTCGTTTTTTTGAGACAAATTCAAAGACGAAGTTCAGGATCGTCCAGATGTGTTTTGTGACAATTTGAAGAAAATTACCGAGGCTGAAAGTAATATGTTAATCGAATCATTTTCTGGTCAAGAAATTAAGGAAGCAGTTTTTGAATGTGGGGACGATCGGGCCCGGCTCCGGACGGGATGAATTTCAAATTTATTAAGCACTTTTGGGAATTGTTTAAGGAAGATTTTGCCAGTATTTTTGCTTCCTTTCACTCGGGCGGTGACATTAGTGTCGGGAGTGGGTCGTCTTTTATTGCCTTAATTCCTAAGATCAAAGATCCCGTCACTCTTAACAATTATATCTCTTAACAATTATATACCGATTAACTTAGTCGGTGTCATCAGCAAAGTTCTTTCCAAAGTGTTAGCCAACAGAATGAGGAAGGTTATGGACGGTATTATTTCGGACGCTCAGTCGGCTTTCTTGTCGGGAAGATTCATTTTGGATGGTCCTCTCATCATCAACGAGATAATGTCTTGGATTAAAAAGAAGAAGTCAAAGGCGTTTTTTTCTCAAGATAGATTTTGAAAAAGCATATGACAACGTTAGATGGAAATTTGTGGTCAATATTCTTCTTCAAATGGGATTCCCAGATAAATGGTGTAGTTGGATTATGGGCATTCTTAAGTCGGCTAAATCTTCTGTGTTGGTTAACGGGGCTCCCACTTTTCAATTTAAATGCCAAAAAGGTATCAGGCAAGGTGACCCTCTTTCTCCGTTTCTTTTTTTGGTTGTTATGGAAGCTCTTTCATGTATGATTTCTTTAGCTAAGGAAGCCGGGATTATTAAAGGGATTTCCACGGGTAATAACGGACCGGTTATTATTCACCTCTTATACGTGGACGACGCCATAGTGGTGGGGGAGTGGACCAAGGAGGAAGTGGTGAACGTGGTGAGAATTCTTCGGTGTTTTTTTCTTTGTTCTGGGTTAAAAATAAACATTGATAAATCTAATCTTTACGGAATTGGTGTGGATTTGGAGGAAACCGGGGTTATGGCTAATGAGGTTGGATGTAAACCGGACGTCCCTCCTTTTAAGTATCTTGGTCTTAAGTGGGTGCAAATATGAATCGGATTTCCAATTGGCAACCGGTTTACGACACATTCAGAAATCGGTTGGCCAAGTGGAAGTCTAACACTTTGTCGATTGGAGGAAGAGTGGTCTTGATTAGAGTGGTTATGGAAAGTTTACCGACCTATTATTTTTCGTTGTATAAAGCTCCTACAAAGGTGATAAACGACCTCGAATCTATGATAAAGAAGTTTTTATGGGGTGGTAACTCGGGGGAAAGCAAAATGCATTGGGTTGCTTGGGATCGGGTCTCGCGGCACAAAAAGGAAGGTGGTCTTGGAATTAACAAACTCCGTGAGGTTAACATAGCCTTATTGATTAAATGGGGATGGAGATACAAGATGGAGAAGAACAACTTATGGAGGAAAGTTATTGACGCTCTTCATTCCAGTAGGGTGGGGTGGGAGTGTATCCCGTTTAAGAAAACTTTAAGTGGCTCTTGCAATAACATCGCCAAGGTATGTAGCTCTACTAAAGTCGGTGGGCGGCACATAAAAATTATTTAAAAGAAGTTTTAGGTAATGGTATGGAGATTCGCTTTTGGTTGGATCCGTGGCTCACTAACGAGCCTTTAAAAGAGAAATTTCCTGAATTGTTTGGGCTAGAAATAAACAAAAAATGCTTGGTGGTTGATCGGGTCTCCACTGTTGATGGCGATACTGAATTGAAGTGGGAATGGAGATCCACAGTCACTGAATCGGGCATGACTAATAGTCTTCAGCAGCTTTCGCGGCTGCTGGATAATGTCCAGCTTTCGGCTGGAGAAGACAAATGGACGTGGTCGGCTAGCTCGGATGGGGAATTTTCTGTTAAGGCTGTAAAAAAAATGCTATATTCTGATCATGAGGTTGTTAACGGCTTTGTGATGGATTGGTGCCGTTGGACGCCGGCTAAATGCATCATTCATGTGTGGCGTATGGAGATGGATAGGATCCCGACTAGAGACGCATTAAGGAAAAGAAACATCAAGATAGAACACTCCTTGTGTCCGTTATGTAGGTCCGAGGATGAGAATACGGAGAACATTTTCACCTCTTGTTTCATTGCTTCGATGGTTTGGAATGGAAGGCGTAAAATTCCTAGTATTCTCGCATTTTCGACTAAAGATCTTCTTGACTTTCATACGGATTTGAGTGGTTCAGAAAGGAAGAAATAGGCGGTGCAAGGTATCTGTTGGAAATTTAATAATTAATACTATATTATGAGTTAATATAATTAATTATTAATATTTAAGCCAAGATGAATGAGAGATCTTGTGCATTAAGTTTGTGTGTTAGAACCATAAACATGTGGGAAATTGAGCTTGTCCCACATAGGTGGAGAGATAAATTTTTTGTGAATTTATAATTAGAATTCTCCACACGAATGTATTCTTGCATGACAACTCACACCCAGTGGTAGCCAGGAGGGTGCGAAGCACCCGACCCGCGCCCGCGCCCGCGCCTGGGCACGGGCACGGGCACGGGCACGGGACCGGGACCGGGACGAGGGCGATGGGCGCAATGTGGCGCTTTGATGGCGCACTTTGCACTTCGCACGCTCGCATCGCCGCGAGGAGCCGCCTTTAGTATTTTTTAGATGTGTCTTGGCTTGTGGTCAACTAGAGACTATTCAAGTTCGTAACTGAAAATAGTTAAGTATCAGAATTAATTTTTATTGAATTTTGTATTCAATATAGACTGTTTAAATTCATAACTGAAAAAATGATTAAGTCTTATTGAATTGTGTATTCAATAGAAACTAATCAATTCGAATTCTGGTTGTTGATATATACAAAGCTTGGTGCTTTGTTTTAGACACACGAAAATACAGAAATTCGTATGGTTCATAGCACACACAGAGAATTTCCAAACTTCGAATCCCTAAGAACTCTTGTTTCAGGTATCTTTTCAGGTGCTAGGCTAATCCCGGCAGTACAATCTGCTTAGGCTGTTGTACCCTGGGAAACAGACGGGTTCACCTGGGTGGCCCGAAATCTGTTTTAAGGGAAGCGTGATCTTCACGTGCCTCAGTCACCTTTGATTTTCGTTTTCCTGATTTTCCTTGTAACCTGTTCTTACTTTAATTTAAATTTCTTGTATTGTAATTTCTTTCAGTTTAGTTATGTTCTTCTTTATGTATTATAATCATAATGTTTATTAATAAAATTGTTATTTTATTTATTTTGTGAACGGTCTCCTACAAGCTTAAAACAGATTTTAAAACCCGTTCACTACTTTGGTTTTTAAAAATTTTATAAACAGTTTGTTTTGTTCATTAGCAAACTTTTGTAGTTTGTATTGGTTTTCTGTAAACCAATCTGTTTCTGCTATAAACTGATTGAATTTTCATTCTTGTTTCAGAAATGGCTACTGTCGCAGCAACCACATCAACCACCGTTGGATCCACATCCACTACCATGGGACCATTAGTTGGTACCCAAGCGGCTCAAGCAGTTGCTAACCATGCTGAAAAACCAGAGAAGTTTACTGGTTTGAATTTTAAGAGATGGCAACAAAAGATGTTGTTCTATCTGACCACTCTAAACCTTGCGAGGTTTTTGACAGAGTCTCCTCCTGTTCTCGCAGAAGGGACATCTGATGTCCAATCTGTGAATGCTATTGATGCTTGGAAACACTCTGAGTACCTATGCCGCAACTATGTGTTGAATGGCCTATCAGACGCCTTGTATAACGTGTATCTCAAGGTTCCAACTGCCAAAGAGTTATGGGAGTCGTTGGAACGGAAATACAAGACTGAGGATGCGGGTACTAAAAAGTATGTTGTGGCTAGGTTTTTGGACTATAAAATGATTGATTCAAAAACAGTGATGAGTCAAGTCCAAGAACTGCAGATTATTCTTAGTGATATTCTGTCAGAAGGGATGAATCTGAGTGAAACATTCCAAGTGGCAGCAATTGTTGAAAAATTGCCTCCTAGTTGGGTGGACTTCAAGAATTACCTTAAGCATAAGCGAAAGGAAATGACTATCGAAGACCTTGTGGTTCGTCTTCGTATTGAAGAAGACAACAGAATAGCACACAAAGGAGGTCAAGTTGAAGCTTCTACAAAAGCGAACCTTGTGGAACATGGTCAATCCTCAAGGGGTCACAAGGGTAACAAAGGCCACAAGTTCAATGGAAAAGGGAAGAACAAAGGTGTTGACCTTGGGCCAAAGAAAGGTGGTGTGAAGAAGAAGGCTGGTCCCTTTAAAGGGAAGTGTTACAACTGTGGTCAAACTGGTCACCGTGCTGACCAATGCAAAGAGCCTAAACGTGACGCGGCTCTTATGGTTGATGATGATGGTATGCCATTAGTGGCCATGATTTCAGACCTCACTGCCATGGCGGAGGAGGTAAATTTGGTGGGTAACGAGCCAAAAGGGTGGTGGGTTGATACTGGGGCAACCCGCCATGTATGCCCAGACAGGACCCTCTTTAATACGTTTAAAGAGGTGACAGGTGAAAAGTTGTACATGGGAAATGCTGCTACAGCTGATATCAAGGGAGAAGGTGATGTGATCTTGAAGTGGACTTCTGGGAAAGAGCTCACTTTGAAGAATGTGCTTTATGTTCCAGACCTGCGCAAGAGTCTTGTGTCGGGTTGGATGCTTAATAAGCATGGTTTTCGTTTGGTTTTTGAGAGTGATAAGTTTGTTTTGACTAAGCGGGGTATGTTTGTTGGTAAGGGCTATGCCCAAAATGGCATGTTTAAACTAAATGTAATTGCTGTTAAGAAAAACATGAATAAAAGTGCTAGTACTTCTGCTTACTTGGTTGAGTCTCCTAATGTTTGGCATGGACGTCTTGGTCATGTAAATTTTAATTCGATGCGTCGTTTAATTAAATTAGATTACATACCAACCTTTGCTATTGACTCTAAAACAAAATGCAAAACTTGTGTTGAAGCCAAACAAACAAGATCATCCTTCAAATCAGTTGAAAGAATAACTGAACCCCTTGATCTGATTCACACTGATGTGTGTGACTTAAAATCAATTCCCACCAGAGGTGGTAATAAATATTTTATTACCTTTATCGATGACAATACAAGATATTGTTATGTTTACTTACTTAAGAGTAAGGATGAAGCAATTGACAAGTTTATCTTGTATAAAGCTGAAGTTGAGAATCAACTCAACAAGAAAATAAAACGTGTGAGAAGTGATAGAGGAGGTGAATATGTTTCACCATTTGGGGAATTATGTGCAAAAAGTGGCATAATACACGAATGTACCCCTCCTTATACACCCCAATCAAATGGCATCGCGGAGCGAAAGAATCGTACACTAAAAGAAATGATGAATGCCATGTTGATAAGTTCTGGGATGAGCCAGGACATGTGGGGGGAGGCCATTTTGTCGGCTAATTTTTTGTTAAATAAAATACCTTTCAAGAATAAGGACATAACACCTCATGAGTTATGGTGGGGACAGAAATCATCCTATAAATACTTGAAAGTGTGGGGGTGCCTGGCTAAGGTGATTGTTACACCCCCCAAGGCACTTAGAATAGGGCCAAAAACTGTTGATTGTATTTTCATTGGATATGCCAACAATGGTACCTCACATCGTTTTCTTGTATATGAATCCAAGAATCCTGATGTGCACAAGAACTCTATCATAGAGACAAGGCCAGGAAATGTGACATACTTTGAAGAAGAGTTTCCAATGTTAGTACAAACTCATGCGAGTTCTTCAACAACCAATCATGCAAGTTCATCAACAATGGTTGATGAGACTGTTCGAGAGGAAACTCAAGAACAATTAGAGGTTGAAGAGGGTGAGCCAAGAAGAAGTAAAAGGCAAAGGACTGAGAAATCCTTCGGGCCTGACTTTCTTACATTCATGGTTGAGAGTGAGCCTCAAACCTATCGAGAAGCAGTTACCTCTTCAGATGGACCTCAATGGAAAGAAGCCATCAAAAGTGAAATTGATTCTATCTTGCAGAATCATACTTGGGAGCTAGTAGATCTTCCACCAGGGTGCAAGCCACTTGGATATCGATGGATATTCAAGAAAAAGATGAAAGCTGATGGCTCTGTCGACAAGTACAAGGCAAGGCTTGTGATCAAAGGGTTTAGACAAAAGGAAGGTCTTGACTATTTTGACACATACTCGCCTGTGACCAGAATAACCTCAATTAGATTTGTGCTTGCAATTGCAGCTTTGAGAAATTTGGAAATACATCAAATGGATGTAAAAACTGCATTTCTCAATGGGGAATTAGAGGAAGAGATTTACATGGAGCAACCAGAGGGTTTTTCTGCTCCTGGCCAAGAGGGCAAAGTGTGTAAACTCGTCAAGTCATTATATGGCTTGAAGCAAGCTCCAAAACAATGGCATCAAAAATTTGACCAAGTTATGCTTAACAGTGGTTTCAAAATAAATGAATGCGACAAATGTGTCTATGTGAAAGACACTTCTAAGGGTTATGTGATTTTATGCCTTTATGTAGATGATATGCTTATCATTGGGAGTGATGATAAGATGATCAGATCTACTAAAGACATGTTGAAAGCGAGATTTGACATGAAAGATATGGGTCTAGCTGATGTGATTCTTGGAGTAAAGATCATTAGAACCCAAACTGGTTTGGTGCTAAGCCAATCTCATTATGTGGATAAGATTCTTGAGAAGTTCAATCCTGGGGACACGAGTGTAGCTCAAACTCCAATTGATACCTCTCAACATTTGTCAAAAAATAGAGGCGAGAGTGTTGCTCAAGTGGAATACTCAAGGATCATTGGCAGTCTTATGTATCTCATGTCATGTACTCGACCAGACTTAGCATATGCTGTGAGTAGGCTAAGTAGATATAATAGTAATCCTAGTTCAGATCACTGGAAGGGTATGACAAGATTGTTAAGGTATTTGAGATACACGAGAAATTATGGACTGCATTATGGCCAAAATCCAGCTGTTGTGGAAGGATTCAGTGATGCCAACTGGATATCAGATACAAAAGATTCTAGATCTACAAGTGGTTATGTGTTTACCCTTGGAGGAGCGGCTATATCTTGGAAGTCATCCAAACAAACTCTTATAGCTAGATCCACGATGGAATCTGAGTTTATCGCGTTAGATAAAGCTGGAGAAGAGGCAGAATGGTTGCGTCAATTCTTGGAATATGTTCCAAGATGGCCTAAGCCTTTGACTGCTATTTGCATACATTGTGATTGCAAATCAGCTATTGGTAGAGCTCAAAGTGCAATGTATAATGGCAGATCAAGGCACATGCGACGCCGGCATAACACGATACGACAACTACTCTCAACTGGAGTTGTCACGATTGACTATGTGAGGTCAAAGGATAACATTGCGGATCCGCTTACAAAAGGCTTAAGCAGAGAGGTAGTACATAAGTCGTCGATGGGAATGGGTCTAAAGCCCTTGGAGTAAATTTGTACAACGGAAAACCTATCCTAGAAGATTGGAGATCCCATGATCTAGGCTCAATAGGACCACCTAACTGTACGAACTGAGATCACTGTGGGGGAGAACCTCAACATACAAAGGGAGTTACAAACTTCCTAGTCCATTCCTAATTAAATCAGTGATATAAAGAGAGGTTAAGCATATGGCTTTTAATGATTTGTAAATCACCTATGTTAGAGAGAAGTGGGGTCGCTTCAAATGGAATTGGGGGCACAATTCCTAGAGCTCTCGCAGAACCAGGATGGTGTTCCATGACCATAACGGACACAACTATGAGGGGTTAGCCAGACCAGGAAGAGTAATGTGTGATGTGTAATAACGTCTACGTAAAAAGGGGTTGGTTCAAGGACATCGCGTCTACTAACCGCTAGGAGACTAAGTATATGTCACAAAGGAGGGTTCAAAGGGAAACCTACCTATCCTGCATTACTTAACCGCTGAAATTTTATCATGACACTTGAGTGTATGGGACGATCTCTATTCATGTGGGGGATTGTTGGAAATTTAATAATTAATACTATATTATGAGTTAATATAATTAATTATTAATATTTAAGCCAAGATGAATGAGAGATCTTGTGCATTAAGTTTGTGTGTTGGAACCATAAACATAAACATGTGGGAAATTGAGCTTGTCCCACATAGGTGGAGAGATAAATTTTTTGTGAATTTATAATTAGAATTCTCCACACGAATGTATTCTTGCATGACAACTCACACCCAGTGGTAGCCAGGAGGGTGCGAAGCAACCGACCCGCGCCCGCGCACGGGCACGGGCACGGGACCGGGACCGGGACGAGGGCGATGGGCGCAATGTGGCGCTTTGATGGCGCACTTTGCACTTCGCACGCTCGCATCGCCGCGAGCCGCTTGGAGCCGCCTTTAGTATTTTTTAGATGTGTCTTGGCTTGTGGTCAACTAGAGACTATTCAAGTTCATAACTGAAAATAGTTAAGTATCAGAATTAATTTTTATTGAATTTTGTATTCAATATAGACTGTTTAAATTCATAACTGAAAAAATGATTAAGTCTTATTGAATTGTGTATTCAATAGAAACTAATCAATTCGAATTCTGGTTGTTGATATATACAAAGCTTGGTGCTTTGTTTTAGACACACGAAAATACAGAAATTCGTATGGTTCATAGCACACACAGAGAATTTCCAAACTTCGAATCCCTAAGAACTCTTGTTTCAGGTATCTTTTCAGGTGCTAGGCTAATCCCGGCAGTACAATCTGCTTAGGCTGTTGTACCCTGGGAAACAGACGGGTTCACCTGGGTGGCCCGAAATCTGTTTTAAGGGAAGCGTGATCTTCACGTGCCTCAGTCACCTTTGATTTTCGTTTTCCTGATTTTCCTTGTAACCTGTTCTTACTTTAATTTAAATTTCTTGTATTGTAATTTCTTTCAGTTTAGTTATGTTCTTCTTTATGTATTATAATCATAATGTTTATTAATAAAATTGTTATTTTATTAATTTTGTGAACGGTCTCCTACAGTATCATCATTATTTCTTGTCGGCGTCTTTGGCGTGCTAGGAATAATGTTGTGTTCTCTAATTCGCCGATCAAGATCGAAAACATCTTAAGTGAGGTTAAAGCTTTAGGTTTTTTATGTTTTTCCCTTAGATCAAAGCACAAAGGTATAGAGTGGAAAGATTGGTGTTCTTTTGTAAATATGTAATTTCGTTGTAGTCCTGGTTGGGCCGGCCTGTTTTGGGTCGGTTGCGTTTGTTAATGAAGTTTACTTTTCAAAAAAAAAACATATTTCTTGTGTAGGCCTGACTTTTGTGTTGGTTCGGGGTTATTTTTATTGGGCTAAAGATTATTCTAACCAAAATTGGGTCGGGTCTTAAAATTTGTATTCATGGACCTCGAATTTTGATCCTTTTTTGGGCTGGGTTTCTATAGTTTATTTTTTGGGCCTTTTGAATTAACTTGTGTTCGCAAAATTTCACCGGGCCAGGTGTTTCAACTTTATTTGGGCCAAGTACTATTAAAATTTGGAGCCTACACGGGGTTATTTTCAAAGTAGTTTGACCCGGGTTTTGAGTTGAAACAAATATTTTATTTGAGATTAAAAAATGTTTCAAAATCAGTTAATTCGCATTGAACAAGTTGAACTTGAAACTGGAACCGCAACCCGACCTTCAAAGTTGAAAGGATCAGCCGATTTCAGTAGTTGGAAGAACCGAATCAAATCATTCTTTGAGTTACCCTTAAGGTTAAACATCCGTGAGCCTGACATATGTGTTATCCAATCTGAGTTACCCTTAAGCGTTTTCGTCTGCAAGACCCTGACAGACTTAAGATTAGAACCTAGTGCCTTTGATTTTAAGGGTTGGGAGTTTCCATCTACGATCTATCTTCCATGTCTGAAAAGTCTTGACGTTGTTGGGTGTCAAAATCCTCATGTCATTAATGGCTGCCCAGTGCTTGAAAGTTTATCTTTGGAAGTATCATGCAATGATGAAGAAAATTTCATATTGAACATCCCTACTTTGAAACGGTTGAAACTAATATGTAGATCAGGCTATAGCACTGTGAACGACAAAATTATTTTACGCGTCCCTAAACTTGAATACTTATTTGTTGATGGAGTATTGTGCTCGCTTTTTGAAATGGAAGATATGCCGTCTTTGGTTGTGGCATTGTTTGCATATTACATTTGATTTCATGTGGGCTGATTCACTAAACGAACTCAGAGGAGTTCAAAATCTTTCAATAGAAAAGGTAAGTTTATTTTTTTATTGAATGATTGTATCCACGTTCTTGGACTAACTGTAACTCTCTTATTCAATGTTAAAGTTCGGATTCACTTCACCTCTGCCCGTCTTTCCAAATATGAAGCAATTGGAGTTGAAGGGTACATGGCAATCTGGACAAATCACTCAATTTCTTGAAAGTTGTCCCGAGTTGAAGATTTTGATTATTGATTATGTAGGTTGGAGGGATTTTGATTCCAACATTGGTATCAGAACCGATGGTTCTACCAAGATCAAGGAGGAGAAGGATGACGGGTTCAGAGATTGTCTAAGGTGAACAAGGGTAAATCGGTTGGTGCCGATTCTCGCGACACCGGGATGAACAAGGGAAGGTGCGGCCAGGGCAGCGGAAGGAAGGGTAAGTACGCGCAGGGAAAGCACTCCACTCGTTCATGGAAGTCGCCGATTAACAAGTTCCCCAAGAAGACGATTCCGAAAGATTTCTTTAAGAAAACAAGTTGGAAAAGTCTCGACCAGTGGGAAGACCAAGGAAATCAGGGATATGGTGTTTTACGTGTATGCAATTCGGTCATGTTGCATCAATTTGCCCAAGTAAGTATATCAATCTCAGTCCGTTACTGGAGAACGGTGATTATTTGGTAAAAGATACTTGCGGAGGGAAGTGGGAATCAATATGGGTTGTGGATCCCACTTTTAAAACACATATGACGGGTAACCGGGAATTGTTCAAAGTGTTTAAACGACACTTTGGGATCATAACCAATGAGAAGCGTAAGGAATTCTCGTTCATACACGGCATCGGCGAAGTTAAAGTTCCGTTGGCGGAAAGGAGAAGAAAATCCCTTGTGTGAATTACGTGCCGAAGGTGAAGCGTAATGTTCTTAGTTTAGAACAATTGTTATATCAAGGGATTGAAGTGGTTACTTCGGGTGATACGTGTACGTTGAAGAAGATGTTTGGTGATAGAGTGAAAGGTTTTGATGTATTTGAAAAGAAGTCTGAAGTGGATCTCGAAGAGGAGTATTTGGATAAGTTCTATGAGAACTTAGACGTTGAGAATGGTTATCTCAACGAAAAAGAAAAACTGCAAGAATATATTGAAGATTATTATGAAAAGGAGTTTGAAATAGAGAGACAGAAAAGCAAAGAAAAATCCAGAGAAGGGACTTCGGGAACGAAAAATGTTGATGTTGAATATTCTAAGCGGGCGAAGTTGGGTTTGATAACTTACTTAGAAGGCATGGAAAAGAACCCGCTAGAATCAAGAGAAGAGATGCAAAAGAAAGCGGTGTCTAAAGCGCAAGACGAAGAAGATGTAATAGAGAAGGATACTATAATTGAAAGTTGCCTAGACGTGCTCGATTTGATCATTCTACACGAAGAAGTGGCGGAACATAAAGGATTCTTCAAGGCTAGCATGAAAGAAATCATAACATGGTTCATACCATGTTACTTTAGAATTTGCAAGACATGCGAAATGCCACCGACACTCTTGAACGGTAAACCCATTGATTTGGTTGTACTCTACGAAGTTGTTAAAGAGTATGGTGGATTCAAGAAGGTTGTACAAGATAATGCATGGAACAAAGTGGCTCTACAATTTGCGGTTTCGATTGTGATGACGATTATGAAGTGAAGGTTGCATATGTTCGTTACATCGAATTGGTGGAATGGTATTTTGAACTCATGAAGACCAAGCGCGAAGAGAATGAAGACAACACGCATGAAGCGGGTACTAGCGGAGCAAAGGTTGATGAAGAAAGCAAATTGGTCGATGAAAAGAGCAACGGCTGGATCGACGATTCAAGAGACGAAGATTTGGTGATCGTGGTCGAGGTCACCACCAACAACGACACCAAGTGATCAAGTGGAAGGTTAGGATGTTCTTCCTTAGGGCGGTGAATAAAGTAGGTAATCAAGATCATCCGCAATCCGGTTGCGGCCGGTAGTTTGTTTATATTTATTTAGTATATGGATCGAACATATTACTGTTTATTGTTTATGTATTTGGATTTGGGCCTGAGGCCATGTTATGTATTGGGTCAAATTCTAGAAGTCCACTAGGTTAAAATATTGGGTCATTAAGGTTTGGGCTGTGTATATGATGGAAAGGTGTGAGTTTGCATATAACCGCATATACGGTTATCTGGGAAACGACGTCCCTGCAGCAAAAGACGCGACCATTGAAGACACACCTGTTCACATTATATAAATGCACGGTTCCCCTCCCAGTTTCATGTACTGCAAGATTCTGATTATTAAAGTTCTGTTTGGTTCAAGTTTCGATTATTGTTTCGGTTAGTTCAGTTTCTTTCAAGTTATTGTTTCAATCATGTATTGGTGCGAGATGTGTAGTGATTATGTAATCGCTTGTTATCATTCGTCTACTCTGAATTCTTGGGCCTGGGAAGCCTGTGGTAATGATACCAACAATAATAACGTACATTGAAGGGGTTGGATGAGTTTGAAACCGATTTGTTTTAGTTATTTTCACTGTTTTTGTTAATTACGTTAAAACACGAGCCTGTGTAGTTTTGCTATTGAACGTTTAGTACTAAAATATCTGCATTGTCACACTTATTACTTTGAAATCAAGATGGTGATTTGCATGCTATCAAATCAAAAGCTGTGAAGTGCTCTGAATATTTACAACCTTTTGAACTTCTGGGTTTTGTTTTTCAGGAACAGATTAGTTAAGGGCTAAACAATGAGTTCCATAAGTGAGAATGTAGACGACAGGCTTAGTATGTTGCCTGAAGATATTCTTGCACGCATACTCTCTTTAATGCCTACGAAATATGCTGTGCAAACTAGCATTTTATCCAAAAGATGGAGGTACACTTGGACGTTTGTCACAAACTTGGACTTTGATTATACTAGACGTCACACCTTTAATGAAAACATACTTATCACATTCGAAGATGGGAATGAAAAAAACTTTACAAAATTTGTGGATAGGGTATTGAAGTTTTGCAAAACATCTCAGCTTAAATCGTTTCGTTTATACATTTCTAATAAAATGGTTCGAGGGTCAAGTTTATCAAATTGGATTGATAACGCTCTCAAGTTAAACGTGCGTGAACTTGACATATGTGTTATTCAATCTGAGTTGCCTTCAAGCGTGTTCACCTGCAAGACCCTGACAGACCTACGATTAGAACTTTGTGCCTGTGATTTTGGTGGTTGGGAGTTACCGTCTACGATCTATCTTCCTTGTCTGAAAACTCTTGACATTGTCGGGTGTAACAATCCTCAAGTCATTCATGGCTGCTGCCCAGTGCTTGAAAGTTTATCTTTGGAAGTATCATGCAATGATGAAGAAGATTTCATATTGAACATCCCTACTTTGAAACGGCTGAATCTAAGATGTAGTTCAGGCCCCGGCAATGATATCAGCAAAATTATTTTACACGTCCCTAAACTTGAATACTTGTTTGTTGATGGAGAATTGTGCTCGCTTTTTGAAATGGAAGATATGCCGTCTTTGGTTGTGGCATCGATTGCATGTTGGCAAAGTATATATGATTTCCCGTGGGCTGATATACTAAACAAACTAAGAGGGGTTCAAAATCTTTCAATAGAAAATGTAAGTTTAATTTTTCTTTGAATGATTTTATGCAAGTTTTTGGCCTAACTTTAACTATTCACTTTTTGAAGTTCCCATTCACTTCACCTCTGCCCATCTTTCCGAATATGAAGCAATTGGAGTTGACTGGTATATGGCAATCTGGACAAATCACCCAGTTTCTTGAGAGTTGTCCCGAGTTGAAGATTTTGTGTTGATTTTGTAGAGTGGTGGGATTTCCAGGTTTGACCTGATGTTTCTTCATAACTTGTTTTAAATTTTTATATCATTGGGATATTGAGATTAACTTTCTGTTTTGTTTGTGTTAGAAACAAAAGCCTGGAGAATCAAAGTCGGTTCCTGCTTGTATGCTAACAAACCTTACAACCATCAAGTTTTCAAAATGTGAGGGGGATACATCTGATATCGGGTTTCTGGAATACATGTTGGGTAACACACAAGTTTTGAAGTCGGTAACGGTATTCGCCTGGGAAAACTTACTCATAGAAGAAGAGCCGTGGTTCTGTGCACAAGTGCTTAAGATTCCAAGGGCTTCCCAGCATTGTGAAATCCATTTTCGATCTTGGAAATTGCCTCCATCTGAGGTATTCAGTTAGCTTATCTTGATGCTTATATTTGTAAATATGTGAGTGATCAATTATGATATATGGATGTATGATGGCGATTTTAGTAGTTTATTAAATGATGATTGTATGGACACATGAAAATATATAGTAAGAAATAAAAATTTAAATCTTTGTTTGGTAGGAATTTGAATACTCCGACGAAACTGAATACTCCGACGAACCTGAATACTACGACGAACCTGAATACTCCTACTCTGATGAAGCAGATGCATTTTTTTGATTGCTTGAACCAGTAGCCTTCATTGAATACGTTTTCACATCGGTAACCTTTGATGCAACGTGTTCGGGTGAGCTATAGAAGATCAAAAGTCCAGTAGCTGTTCAAGATGCAATTTGTCTTCTTCTCTGGTAAATCTTGATGCAAACTTTGCATTTTACAATGCATCTAGTTTTTTTTTTTTTTTTGGACTTTTGATGTAGAATTCAGTTACATGGTGTGCATCTACTTTTGTGCTTGCAGTTTTATGTCCGAATCGATCAACATAAGTTTGTTATTAGGCTTGACTCAGTTGTGCACTTTTCTTAAGTAGTTTGTGGCCCTTGCCTGATTTGCAGCTTTCATAGGAGATAAATGCCTTAAATTGGCTGAATGGTTGGTATAGCTGGAATATTTGCGTTGTGTTAAATTATTATATAATTTGACTGCTGTACAAGTGAGCTTCAACATTGGTTCACTGCATAACGGTTGTTCAATCTGTATTTTACTGAGCTCCAGCTTCATTGTCTTTGAGTTTGTTCTCATGAGACAATTTATGGCTTGTTTGCACTGCCATTAACCACTTGTTCAGGGTACTTCCGTACCACAATAAATAATTTATCATTAACCGCTCGTTCAGAACACAATATATGTCTTACCGTTATATGATCTCTTCGATTTATTAGTTATTGTACTCTTAATCTTTGTTTGACTACTGAAAGCCTTTCACATTCTTGTGCCTTTGGCAATTCCTAATACATCCAAATTAATCATAAAGTATTTGGCTTTAAATGCATAGCGTCGATCCTCTGTTTCATTATCGTCATTTGCTTAAATTTGGAACTTGGAATTTGTTATGCATCGTTATAGTTATTGTTGCCTTGAACTCAACATCACCTGTTTCATATGTATGAACTCGTTTAGTTATTACTCAACCTACTTACTATCTAAACGCTTAAAAAGGACCTAGCGTGTCAATAACGAATTGCCTTTAAACTGTATTTTTACTTGACCTCGATACCGATTCTAAAACTACTTATGGAGTTATGGAGGTACCATAGGTATGTAATTACAACATTTGGTGGCATGACATCGTCTATGTTGGATCATTTGACGATGTTGGTTATTAAAAGGGGTTTAATAGGGAAAATTACCAAAATGTCTGTTGACCAAGTGCATTTGCAAAATTGTCACGTTCCTGCGTCTTTGGAAGGTCCTCACAGCCTCGGAAGCGTCCGTCTTTCATGTTGAAGCGTCCATTTCCTTCGAGCTGACACGTGTCACGTGTCCGGCATGTTCAAGCGTCTGTTGATTAATGTTCATGCGTTGATGGACGCAATGATTCCACGGCTTGCGTCCCTGGTTTCATATCGTTTCCAAAGCGGCTGAGGTTTTATTTGGCTAACGCATCGGAATGGTCTGGCTGAAGATGAGCAATGGTCCAGCTGACGCTTTCCCAGCGTCCTGCTGACGCTTTAAAACGGACAGGCGGACGCTTTAGCTTAGGCCGACGTTTTATAATTTTCTGCCGGACGCTTTAGAAAGTTTGAACGTGTTCAATTTTTAAGGTAGCCATTTTTAAATTTTTTGAAGTTCAATTTATTGTTAAACAGTTTGGTTTTGACATATTTATGATCTCCCCCTTTAATTATTAACATATAACAATTTATTCTTAAACCGTTTCAAGATTTCTTCCCTTATATATACCACTAGTTCTTCATAAAATCCTCATTCTGCATTGATCATCTAATGAAAATTTCCTTTACCCCCATAGATTTAACACCTTCCAAATATGATCAGACCCCCTGAAATTGATTTTTGTGAAGTTGCTTTAATTGAAGAGGACGTTTTCCGAAGTTTTAGAATTGTCGTTGTTTTTAATCGACAATACTTGTCTGATGGCACGGGTGTCAGCCGATTTCCCCGTCCTCTACCTCTGATCACTACAAAGTATTCAAGAGCTCATCTACAAAGAACACTTGATGCTTCAAACGGGTTGTTCGGCACATGACGGTGAAGAAACTGCGAACAACCCGTCCCAAATCACTTCCGCCAAAGTGTAAACAACGTGTTGCTGGAACTTACCATTTAAAGACACATCGTTTATCTTTGGTCGGTGTTTTGATGCGAATTCCGAAAGCAGAAATATATTCATTCTTAGTTTAATATTTCTGTCCGGATCTTCTACCCAGAAGGAATTAACAGTTTGACGAAGTCATTTGAAGACTTTTTAATTCTGTTGGAAATAGCAGTTTCGCGTAGTTTATGTTTGTTTGTAACACGTGATTTCAAACACGTCTTGTAATAAATATCTGTTTTTAGGTTATATTTTTTTTTGTTTTTTTTCGTTTTTTTAATGTAATGTTTAGGTTTTATTTTAATTATTAAAATATGATTTTCTTATATAATTATTTTATTTTAGGAAATTGTTTTATAAATTATAGACAAAATTACGAGGGAATCTCTATTAATTAAGATTGAAAAACCGGAACGGTCTGGCTGACGCAATCGCGAAGTCCCGTTGACGCAATACTGCAATAGAGAAGGCCCGCCGACGCTTTAAAAAATTCTGGAAAACGCTTTAAATAGTCTGAACGAACGCTTTAGCTTTGTCCGACGCTTTAGCTTTGGCCGACGCTTTAAATTTTTTGAAATTCAACCCTGTTTATATACACACAATCTTTTGTTCACCATATACAATCTTTTGTTCACCATATCCTCCCCCGTTAGTGTTCACAGTTCACAGCTTCAAAAAATGGGCAGACCTCCTGAAAATTATTTTTACGAATTCAACAAACGGGTTTAAGAAGTCATCTACAACGGACACAGATCTCCTCCGGTTTCATCGGATGTGATCGGATTTCCCTTCCACTTGCTCTGCGGGGTCGATCGGGTTGAAGAACTCATCTACAACGGACACGTGAAGGGTCTAACGGGTTGTTCACCAATGTGTTTGCTAGGTCTCCAAGTATCACTGAAGTCGGCGAACCGTTGAAGAAAACGTGAACAACCCGTTACATATCACCTAGGCCAATATAAAGGTGGGTTGATGGAACTTACCAGTTCACGACCCATCTTTATCATTGCTAGGTGTTTCGATGCAAATTCCGGAATCAGAATCCGGATCTCCTACCCCATTTTAAATTTATGAAAGTAGCAGTTTGGTGTATTCTAATTCAAGTTTTAAATTTATGGAAGTAGCGGATTGGTGTATTCTAGTTCAAATGATTATGTTTGTATTTTTTTGTGTTATGTTTTTTATGTACTTTGTATTCAATCATAATAAAGTTATAAAGTTTACTGATTTACGTTTGAAAAATTTTAGTTCAATTGCAGTAAAATTCAATGAAAAAAAATTATAATAATGAACTTAACGCGGTTAAGTTTTTGCCAAGGGTTTAGGCTTACGGGGTTTGGGCTTTCGGGGTTTGGGTCTAAGGGTTTTTGGCTTATGGGGTTTGGGCTTAAGGGGTTCAGTTTTTGCCCAGGGGTCTAGCTGACGCAATCGAGAAGTCCCGTTGACGCAATAGAGAAGGCCCACTGACGCTTTAAAAAGGGTCTGGATGACGCTTTAAAAAATGGGTAGACCCCCTGTTTTTAGGTTTTTTTTTGTTTTTTCGTTTTTTAATGTAATGTTTAGGTTTTATGTTTGTGTGTTAACATAAAAATGGTGTAAACGTAAAAAAGTAAAATTATTTTGTTGTTTAACCGGAAACAGATTAATTATTTTATTTTAGGGAATTGTTTTATTATAGACGGGAACGGTCTGGCTGACGCAATCGAGAAGTCCCGCTGACGCAATAGAGAAGGCCCGTCGACGCAAAAGGAAGTCCCGCCGACGCAGAAGGAAAGTACCGCCGCAAGCGGAAGTCCCACCGACGCGAAAGGGAAGTCCCGCCGAGGCAGAAGGGAAGTCTCGCCGACGCAAAAGGAATCAACGTACCGTACGGACTGACACAACCTGATGGACGCTTTAAAATCATACGAAGGATGGATAAATCACATGTGGACGCTTTAGATTGAGTACGGGTTTCATAAACTTTGACTCTTTTAAATAGGCAGTATTGGGGCCCAGGAAGTATTACTAGTAAGAAAATTAAACAAGAGACATCACGTGTGATTTTACTCTCAATTATGGGTTTTAGATTTGTTGTATACCTTGGTGGAAACTGGAAAGTTATTAATAACAACATGGAATATGTTGTTGATTGTCAATCAGTAAGACTTCTTTTAGAAATCCAAGTGCTCGAAAGTTTATCTTTGGAAGTATCATGCTATAACTATGAAGAAGTTTGCACATTCAACATCCCTACTTTGAAACGGCTGAAACTAATACATAGATCATTCTCCAGCAATAAATACAAAATTGTTTTACGCGTCCCTAAACATGAATACTTGTTTGTTGGTGGAATATTGTGCTCAGTTTTTGTAATGGAAGACGTGTCCTCATTGGTTGGGGCATCGATTCAATGTTGGACAAACACATTTAGTTATCTGTGGGCTGATCTACTAAACAAAATAAGAGGAGTTCAAAATCTTTCAGTTGGGGATGTATGTTTAATTTTGGGTGAGGGTATTGATACACCCCTACTTTTTGAGTGCCCACCCCCAGAGGTGGCATATAGGGCAATAAGGGGAGTATATAGTGTGAAAGCAATTAATGTGCCAGAAAAAGGGTTTCGACAAGCCTCTCATTACCCTATGAGAGGCGTATAAGGTTGTGGTAGTTGGAGCATTTATCCCTATACGCCTCTCATTGAGCAATGAGAGGCTAATCGACACGACTTTTGATGAATTTAAGGTATAATTACTGACATCAAAGGAGTTCAGTCTGAAAAAGCGTGAAAGTGACACATATGACTCTTATCGACCTATACGACCCTTATCGACCAAGAATGTTTATTTACCCAAGCATACATGATTTATTTGATTCAAAATTTTTCAAACTAATAATAATAATAATAATAATAATAATAATAATAATAATAATAATAGTAATAATAATAATAATAATAATAAGAATAACAATAATAATAATAATAATAACTAAAATAATAATAATATTACTTAAAAAAAATAACATATGCACATTTAAAAAAACGATGATATAACTAGACCCGGCAAACGGGTCGGGCCGGGACTAGTTATAACATTGTTTTTTAAAAATGCATATGTTTTTTTTATTAAGTATTATTATTAATATTATTATTTTATTATTATTATTTAAAACTTCATATTTTATTAAATGAATTGTGTGTATTATAAAATGTTAAATTTTTTATTTATCAAACTTAGTTCCCGTTTGTTCGATGGTCCGGAAGTTTACCCGAACCATTCCATTTTATCGATTGCTTATGTCGAAGGTGTTTATTTCAGCGTGGCTAAGTTAACGGGATGATTGCCCGATGCCGGTACAAAATGGACTTTGAAATACCTCACCGAAGTATAGAAGCTATGGAATGGGTGACAATGTAGATGTCTTGTATTATACAGGGTAGGGCGTTAGTCGGTAGTAATAGAACTTCACGACAAAACAATTTGTTAACTTGGCAAAGGTGTAACATCCGTGAAATATAGTGTACGCAACAATTTTTTTATAAAAATAATATTAATTAGGGTGTTTTATAACATAAAAACGCTTAATTACCAGAATTTTTTTTTAAAATTAATATCATATGACTCGTATAGGGCAATAAGACACTTATACAACTCCGAAAAGGTGCTCATTGACCAATAAGCCTCCCCTGGTGGACACATTATGAGTGTCTCATTGACCAATAAGCCTCCTCTTATGGTTTCCACTTTTCTCAAAGGTGGAATAGTTCAACCAGGGGATGCTTATTGGTCAATGAGACATAGGGCTGTAAACGAGCCGAGTTGAACCGAGCTCGACCCGGCTCGAGCTCGGCTCGAACTCAATTCGAGCTGGCTCGGCTCGAGCTCGAATTTCAAATCGAGCTAAGATTTGAGGCTCGAGCTCGACTCGATTAAAATTCGAGCTAGCTCGGCTCGGCTCGATCTAGCTCGAATTAACAAAAACCGCAAAATTTACTACTTTAAAAACCCTAAAAATGAATATTTTCATAGACATAGACTAAGGGCCATAATTGCAATTATATTTAACCAAATGGCTAAATATGCAAGTATAAATACTTATATCTCTTTTTACATTTTCCTTACCTTCTTTTATAGAGAAGATACTCCTTAGTTTTTGTCTTTTGAGCGATGTGGCACAAAAATATGAAGGATATAAACCTTATCGAGCTGGCTCACGAGCTCGTGAGCCGAGCCAGACCAAGCTCTAGCTCGACTCGCTTACAAACCGAGCCGAGCCGAGCTGGCTCGTTTACAACCAAGCCAATTTCGAGCCGAGCTCTTTTCGAACTTTTTTCGAGCGAGTTTCGAGCGAGCTGCGAGCCACGAGTTCATTGAGACACTCGTAATGTGTCCACCAGGGGAGGCTTATTGGTCAATGAGCAACTCAATATGTGCATATGCTTTATTATTATTATTATTATTATTATTATTATTATTATTATTATTATTATTATTATTATTATTATTATTATTATTATTATTATTATTATTATTATTATTATTATTATTATTATTATTATTATTATTATTAGTCAATGAGCAACTCAATATGTGTATATGCTTTATTATTATTATTGGTCAATGAGCAACTCAATATGTGATATGCTTTATTATTATTATTACTATTATTAATTATTATTATTATTATTATTATTATTATTATTATCATTATTATTATTATAGGTTAACGAGCAACTCAATATGTGCATATGCTTTATTATTATTATTATTATTATTATTATTATTATTATTATTATTATTATTATTATTACTATTATTATTATTTATTATTATTATTATTATTATAGGTTAATTAGCAACTCAATATGTGCATATGCTTTATTATTATTATTATTATTATTATTATTATTATTATTATTATTATTATTATCATTATCATTATCATTATCATTATCATTATCATTATCATTATCATTATCATTATCATTATCATTATCATTATCATTATCATTATCATTATCATTATCATTATTATTGGTCAATGAGCAACTCAATATGTGATATGCTTTATTATTATTGTTATTATTATTATTATTATTATTACTATTATTATTACAATTATTTTTATTATTATTATTATTTAAAACTTCATATATTATGAAATGAATTGTGTGTATTATAAAATGACAAATTTTTTATTTATCAAACTTACTTCCCGTTTGTTGGATGGTCCGGAGGTTTACCCGAACCATTTCATTTTATCGATCGCTTATGTCGAAGGAGTCTATTTCATCGTGGCTAAGTTAACGGGATGATTGCCCGATGCCGGTACGAAATGGACTTTGAAATATTTCACCGAAGTATATAAGCTTTGGAATGAGTGACAATGTACATGTCTCGTATTACAAAGGGTGGGGCGTTACTAGGTAGTAATAGAACTTCACGAAAAAGAATTTGTTAACTTGGCAAAGGTGTAATATCCGTGAAATATTATATAAAAATAATATTAATTAAGTGTTTTATAACCTAAAAACCCTTAATTACCACAATTTAAAAAAAAAATTAATATCGTATGAGTCGTATAGTGCAATGAGACACATATACAACTCCTAAAAGGTGCTCATTGGCAAATAAACCTCACCTGGTGGACACATTATGAGTGTCTCATTGACCAATAAGCCTCCTCTGGTGGTTTCCACTTTTATCAAAGGTGGAATAGTTCAACCAGGGGAGGCTTATTGGTTAATGAGACACTCATAATGTGTCCACCAGGGGAGGCTTATTGGTCAATGAGCAACTCAATATGTGCATATGCTTTATTATTATTATTATTATTATTATTATTATTATTATTATTATTATTATTATTATTATTATTATTATTATTATTATTATTATTGTTATTATTATTATTTATTATTATTATTATTAGGCAAATTGGAAATAAATAATCTCAACTCACTGTTATTGGCCAATAATAATCCTAACTCATTTAATCACCAATAATAATCCGAACTATTCACTTTTGTTTGTAAAATACTCCCACGTTAAAAAAACACTAACTAGGTTAAAATATTGCTGATGTGGCTTAACATGTGTGGACTGACGTGGCTGGTTAACATCTTACCTGTGTATAAAATGATTATTAGCCTCATTTGCACACACAATCGACTGAATTTGCCCAATTTGTAGAATTAAGGTTTTGAAGGAGAGTGCGATTATGTGTGCAAATGAGGTTGATAATCATTTTCTACACATGTAAGATGTTAACCAGCCACATCAGTCCACACATGTTAAGCCACATCAGCAATATTTTAACCTAGTTAGTGTTTTTTTAACGTGGGAGTATTTTACAAACAAAAGTGAATAGTTCGGATTATTATTGGTGATTAAATGAGTTGAGATTATTATTGGCCAATAACAGTGAGTTGGGATTATTTATTTCCAATTTGCCTTATTATTATTATTATTATTATTATTATTATTATTATTATTATTATTATTATTATTATTATTGGTCAATGAGCAACTCAATATGTGATATGCTTTATTATTATTATTATTATTATTATTATTATTATTATTATTATTATTATTATTATTATTATTATTATTATTATTATTTATTAATGTTATTATTTATTATTATTATTATTATTATTATTGTTATTATTGTTTATTATTATTATTATTATTTATTATTATTATTATTATTATTATTATTATCATTATTATTATTATTATTATTATTATAGGTCAATGAGCAACTCAATGTGTGATATGCTTTATTATTTTTATTATTATTATTATTATTATTATTATTATTAGTTGACATGACATTTATGACAATTTTTCAGCCAATGTGGCTCGTATAGCCTGATGAGACCCTTATACATCTACTTTTTCTGAAAAGTAGACATGACATTTATGACACACCACTTCCATACGCGTCTCATCGACCCATACGGGTCTCATTGAACTTCAGTTTCTTTTCTTTTTGTGGTTTTATTTTGGCCGTTTGTGGTGGTGTTGGGGTTGTGGTTGTGGTGGGTAGGTTGTGGTGGTGGTGTGCCGGCTGGGGTGGTGGTAGGTCGGCTGGGGTGGTGGTGGTGGTGGGTCAGCTATGGTGGTGGTGGTGTGTCTGCTGGGGTGGTTGTGGTGATGGTGGGTCGGCTGTGGTGGTGGTGGTGGGTCTGCTGTGGTGGTGGTGGTGGGTCGGCTATAGTGGTGGTGGTGGTGGTGGTGGGTCGGCTGGGGTGGTTATGGTGGTGGTGGGTCGGCTGGGGTGGTGGTGGTGGGTCAGCTATGGTGGTGGTGGTGGTGGTGGGACGGCTGGGGTGGTTGTGGTGGTGGTGAGTCGGCTATGTTGGTGGCGGTGGTGGGTCGGCTGTGGTGGTGGTGGTGGGTCGGGTGTGGTGGTGGTGGTGGTGGTGTGTCGGCTGTGGTGGTAGTGGTGGTGATGGTGGTGGGTCGGCTGTGGTGGTGTTTTTTTTACAATATATTTTCGAATACCGAGTATAATGCTAAATTGTATTTTTTATTAACAGGATATCGAAAGTCGGTGTTTTGACGTTGGTGGTAGCGTAATAGTTATGGAGAAACTACGTTCGTATTTCAGATTCATGAACTAGAACGCCGATCTACGTTTGTATTTGACAATTAAAGAAATAATAATAATTCATAAATAAAAAACTTTGTTATAATATATACAATTCATTTTATAAAAAAAAAAACTGACATTTAATAATACTTATAAAAAATTGGCATTTTATAATATACACAATTCATTTCATAAAAAATATGAAGTTTTTAATAATAATACTTAATAAAAAAAACATATGCACATTTTTTTATTAAAAATATACACAATTCATTTTATAAAAATGTGAAGTTTTATAATACTAACACAATTTTTTATAACAACATTTTATAAAAAAATATTAATTTTCTTATATAAATATTTCACAACTTTTCCATACAAAAACTCTATCAAAATAAAGTTCCTTACGTCCCAATCATTGGTAATCATTGGCTGACACCCAATGATTGGCATTAATTAGATGGTAGGGACCATTTTCAAACGTATTAGACAATGAGGGGCGTATGGGTGGGGTCAGTTTGAGGCGTATTGGGCAATGAGGGTTATTTAGGGTTAGGGGATGTGTAAATACTTTTGAGGGGGTGTGTGGATACCTCCACCGTTAATTTTTTTCTTTAAATGATTTTATGTACGTTATTGCACTAACTGTGACTTTCTTATGCATTGTTTAAGTTCCCATTCACTTCACCTCTACCCGTCTTTTCGAATGTGAAGCAATTGGAGCTGAACCGTTTATGGAAATCTGGACAATTCACTAATTTTCTTGAACGTTGTCCTGCGTTGAAAGTTTTGTGTATTGATTCTGTAGATTGGAGGGTTTTCAAGGTTTGACCTGATTTTTCTTCTTAACTTGTTTAATTTTTATTTGTCCTTATATAATATTGATAATAACTTTCCGTTTGTTTTTTTTTTTTTTTTTTTGTGTTACAAACGGAAGTCTTAAGAATCTAGTTGGGTTGAATTTCAACCAAAGTTGATTCCTTTTTGTATGCTAACAAACCTTACCACCGTCAAGTTTTCAAAATGCAAGGGGGACAAGTCTGATATGGAGTTTCTGGAATACATTTTGGGGAATGCACAAGTTTTGAAGGCGGTAACTATCTTCGCTCTTGAAAACTTACTTGTAGAAGAAGACCCGTGGTTCCGTGCACAAGTGCTTAAGTTTCCCAGGGCTTCCCCGCATTGTGAAATCCGTTTTCTGTCTTGGAAATTGCCTCCACGTCAAGTAGTTAGTTAGCTTTTGATGGTTACATTACTAAGACTCATATTTTAATGGTTTCTGAATAATTGTGTCATACTCAGGCAGCCCGAACCCATTAATGTGGCGTTGTAGGCGCATCAAAGGTGATGATTATATGGAGGATGATTCCAATGGTCCAGAACCAAACAATCTGATACCTGACACCTATGGTGACTGATGTGTGTAAAATGCAACATATAAATCACATCAATTAAGGCATAAAACTAACCCTTTTTAAGTACTAATGTTGGAAAAAGAGTGTTTTTGTCTTCCTTTTGTATTTTCAGGATGAAATGAGCTCAAAATCACAAAAGAAGCAAAAAGACAACTAATTCTAGCATAAATACAAGAAAAGGAACAAAAGTAGACTGCCCGGACCCTCAACGGCACCTCCCAAGGCAAAGAAGAGAAAACAGAGACTGAACACGCCCCGTGTCCAGCGAACACGGGGGCGTGCCCAGGAAGCAGCAGAAAAGACAAACCAGTAGAAGCTTCCATTGCCCACCACGGGGCCGTGTCCAGCGGGCACGGGGGCGTGGTGAAAGTACAGCAGGCGCATTAATTGTAATTGCGAATTACAATTAATGAAGATAGAGAATGTCAGACGGGCACGGGGGCGTGTCCAGCGGACACGGGGCCGTGCCCAGCCTTCTGTTCAGCCTATAAATAGGGGTGCTTGGCTTCATTCCATTTCATCCCTTGGCACACCACCTCTCTCACACTTCATCCACCACCCACCACCACCATAACACCATCATCCACCACCATCATCCATTGTCCATCGTAGAGTGTGTGAGTCGTCTCGGGATCCAAGATTGATCGTAAGAGTTCTTGACAATCAAGGCCATGTTTGCCTAAGTCTCTTACATCACTTGGTGAAGACAAGTGTTTAGTATAATACTTTTTATTTTTAATCTTTTGCACTTTTTATTTGGTTTTGTATTAATGACTTTAATAACTAGTTACTTATGTTGAAGGTGATCTTTCCTTATCGTTTGTCCGTGGTGTCTTGGCGTTATTTTACTGTCTATATAAAATAAAAGATTTTCACCATTCATATTTCCACGGTCTATATGGAGGTATGTTGGCTACCTGGTCGGGGGTTAAGGGAACGGTTTGGTAAGGGTCTTGCCCTTGTTCAGCGTTTAGAGGTCCTGCTTGGGACCTGGGTCAAATTTAGTAGGATCTCCTTCAATGCCCATAGGTATTGGATGGCGGGGATCCAAACTCTTTGACCCCCTCATAAGTTAACTACTATTAATACTATAACCCGGCTATTTAGGACTGTATCCCTGCTGACTCAGACTACTTAGCCGAGGGTAACGTCACCGCCAAAAGCGGGGCCTACCACAATTTGCATTAATAACTTAATTCATTATCTTTCAATAATCCGACCCTTTAGGATTGTATCCTTGCTGACTCAAACTACTGGGTTGAGGGTAACGTCGCCTTCAAAAGAGGGGCCTACTACAATAACTAAGATAATCTCTTAAACAAGTGCAAAAGTGCGAAAATAATCAAAGGTTATACTAACACACGTGTCGGATCCAAGTGATTCATCTTGTCTATCTGTTTTTATTTTATTTTATTTTTCAGCATTTAGTTAGTTTTTATTTTTCTTAGTTAAAAACATCTTTCTCACTTTTTGATTTGGTTAGACGTTGAGGATAAACCGGTATTAAAAGCTCTTGTGTCCTTGGACGACCTCGGTATCTTACCAACACTATACTACGTCCACGATGGGTGCACTTGCCCATATGTGTGTTTAGTGTTAGTAAATATCGTGTTTTATAAATTTAAAACTTGGCTAAAAGTGTAAAAAGGGGCTTAAATATACATCTAAAATATATACACGCTAGCACGCATCAAGTTTTTGGCGCCGTTGCCGGGGACACAAGGATTTTAAGAAAGTTAGGAATCAACGGCCTAATCATATTTTTATTTTTCTTTAATTTTTTAGGATTTTTTTTTAGATTTTCAGCTTCTGCAGAGCTCAACACGGGGCCGTGCCTGCTGAACACGCCCCCGTGCTCAATCATTGGAACTGGCAATCCTGTTTTAAGTCAGACAGTAAGCTGAACACGGGGCCGTGTCCACTCAACACGCCCCCGTGCCCAAGATTCAGTTACTGAAAACAGAACCGTTAGATCCCGGCGGTTGGTAATTTCTGACACAAACATGAGTGATAGTAATTCTTTTTACTTTCGGCACTCTTATGGTTTGTGGTGTCGATTATGTGGAGGCGAACATGAGGAATTAAAATGTTATTTTCTCAATTATAGGCCCCCTATATAGACCCACCGATTCCTTGTAACCTTAAGAGGGGCGAAAGTAAAAATAAGCACTATCTCTCCCTCGAATGCGCCCAGCCAGATATTCTAGGAGAAATGCTCCTTGACGAGTTATTTCAACTAGAAGAACTAATTCTCAATTGGTCAAAAGAACTTAGGAAGGATTTTATAGATCCATCCCAAGATGATGACCATGAGGAAATGTTGGAACCGCATTCCGACAACCTCGTTGCTCCCGAAAATACCTTCATACCTAGAAAGGACTTGGACGATAGTCGTCCCTGTGTCGATTGTGCCGTGAAGGACTCCCCATCGACTTCGTTCGGTGCATACATAGACCTAAGCGATTCGGCATACACCTTCTTTAACGAGAGCCCGGAAAAGGGTTGGACTTGTCCACCTAGAATGAAAATAGGAATTACCCTCACCGATAACCTCTTGCGTTCTCGCCTTAGTATAGGACAATTAAGGTATCTTAGGCACTTTGGGGTTGTTCCAACAAATCAAGAGCCACCCGATATAAATTAACTCCTTAGTAAGAGACAAAACTTCATAAAACAGCTTTCCGACACGGGGCCGTGCCCGGCCAACACGCCCCCGTGTCCACCAAAAGATTCCCTTCTGATCAGAACGTCAGAATACGGACAAACTGTGTCAGGATTTCATCTGCACACGGGGCCGTGTCCAGCGGACACGGGGCCGTGTCCAGAAGGCTGTCGTTTTCTATAAATGCAGCCAAAAATCCTGCACATTTGGACCAACTTGGGACAGAGATTTGAAGGAATCTTCTCTCAAACAATCCTAGGTAAGTCTAAAAGAAGTTTCCAACAACCCATCTTGTCCTTTCCTCTTCTAGACATTTCCTTCTTTTTCATCTTTCTTCAAGAACTACCATGAAAAGTTTGAATTCTTCAACCTTTGTGGTAGGAAACAATGAGTTTTGATCATGGAATCTTGGAAAAAAAATGTTGTGTAACATTGTTTAAAGTTATTTATTGCCGAAAAGTCTACATAAATTCAGGAAATAACTTAAAAACCCAAGATTCCTTGCTCCAAAATTCTGCAGAAAGATGAACACGGGGCCGTGCTCAGTGAGCACGGGGCCGTGTCCAGAAACTGTTTCGTCATATAAACTGCTTTTGGTTTATTCTTCGTAGAATGGCGAGTGAGAACAGTGAAACATCATCCGTTCATTCCTCAAACAGCCGAAGGGGAAGAAGGCCCTCCGTTGAAGCTACACTTGTGCACTATGTGATAGCACTGAGGGAAGCTCTCGACGAAATGACGTCAGTAGAGGAGGTCCTCATTGACCGTATTAACGATCTTACGATGGGACTTGAAAGCAGCTTCCAAGAGATTAACCTTTTGCACCAAAGGTTAAACATTCTGGTAGCACCTCCTATGGAACCAGTCCTTCCACAACAAGACTGGAACTTGGCACTCGGGGTTAACAACCCTACCGGGTGGGAAGACTTTCCCGCAGAACCTCCCATGGAAAACCCACAAGAAATTCCAGCGGAAGTTGCAACTCCTCAAACTAATGCAAATGAGCCCTCTTTTCTCCTTCCAAGGGAGGTAGAGGAGTGGCTCGCCGACATATGAGGAGAACCACACCCGGAAGAAGGAGTTCTAAAAAGCCTTATCTAACCAAGATTAGTAGTTTCTTGGAAATTTTGCTAAATTAAAATAAAACATAGGGCTAGAACTCCATAGTTTAATATTTATGTACTTTCATCTTTAACTTTATGTAATGTCTCTCTATGTTCGCAATGTTATGATGGTTTTTAAGATTGATGGTTGTTTTGCGAATAAAACACACTCATGGTGGTAATGGATGAAAAAGGGAACGAGAAAAATGAAACCATGCACGAAGAACAGAGCAACCCGACACAAATCTCCATCACAGAAGGCTCAACACGGGCCGTGCCCAACCAACACGCCCCCGTGCTGAGCCCCCTGCAGAAAAACACCCGGTTCAGGTAACTGGACACGGGCCGTGTTCAGCGGACACGCCCCCGTGTCCAGGCTTCTGTTTCAATTCTCTAATTTTTTTTACTGGCACTTGACCACGGGGCCGTGCCCGGTCAGCACGGGGCCGTGTCCAGGATGCCAGTAACAAAAATCTTTGCTTTTTAAACCACTTTTACACATCCTAATCGACCAAAAACCTTATTTTTGGACACATTGAGGACAATGTGTAATTTAAGTGTGGGGGATGCTAAAACCTTGAATTTTGCAAATCCTAAACACAAGCCTTACACAAAACTCTATTGGAACCGCTAAACACACCAAATTTTTTCAAAAACTTTTTCATTTTTTATTTTTATTTATTTGTCTTAGTTTAAGTTGGGAATAACAAGTTCTAAAAAGGTTATATTTTTACAAGTTTACAACCGATAGCGTCGTGATAACAAAGAACCAACATAAGAAAATTATGAAACGACATAACAAGTCTAGTTAAAATTCGATTATATATACTTGATCACATTAAAAACCCATTCCCACAAAAGTGAGTTTTTGAGCCTTTATTGAGCATAAAAATATACATATTTAGACTAAATGCTCATTTTTCGTTTCTTGTGTGAATAGCCGCTTGGTTCTTACAAATCTAGAACTTGCCACAACAATACATTCCCGGTCCTTACCAACTTAAACCCAAGAAAGTAAATGATGGAGGCATTAGGACTAACCATTTTTCTTTCAAAACCATTATTTTTCATTTTTTTTACCACCTACCCAAAATCCCCCTAGATAGCCCCTTTGAGCCTAAACCTTTCATTTCATTACCCCAAAACCCTTTTTACCCACTAAAAACCATTTTTTATTTTTCACCCTTTATTTTAGTAACAAGCTCGGTTTTTCGTAAACTCACCTTTTTATGTGATGGAAAAAAAAAAACAAAAAAATGATGAAGTCAAAAACAAACAAAAGCTATATAAAAGCTTGTTTGGAGAAATACTTCAAAATAAAAAGTCGCTAAAGACAAGGTATTTTACGAAAACCGACGCTTTTTACGATTTTCGCCCTTTTACTAACCACTAACACAAACCACCCACCTTTAACCCAAGCCTAACCCTTCACCCCAAAAGTCCTCTTGATATTTACAAAGGTAAAAAGTTAAAAAGGAGGAGGATTGATTGCTTGGCAAGCCTATGGAAGGCGTAAGTTCCATGCCGCTCTCGAGTGATTCACTAAAAATATACACCTTCGGCCGAGTGTTGAGTGATCCCCCGTGAGGTATGTGAACTTGTATATAAATGGAATTTTAATAAGACATGCTATGCCCAAATAAGTAATTTATCTTATGAAACGTTCAAAATAAATCATAACGAATAGGATTGTAAATAAATAAAAATAAAACTTACAAAGACCTTGGATTCCTGACACTCTAGGACAAGCTAAAAACTTTCTCTTCTACCTATTCCATTTGGGAGTGTAAGCCACATTTAAAGAGTTTTGCTTGAGGACAAGCAAAAGTTCAAGTGTGGGGGTATTTGATGTGTGTAAAATGCAACATATAAATCACATCAATTAAGGCATAAAACTAACCCTTTTTAAGTACTAATGTTGGAAAAAGAGTGTTTTTGTCTTCCTTTTGTATTTTCAGGATGAAATGAGCTCAAAATCACAAAAGAAGCAAAAAGACAACTAATTCTAGCATAAATACAAGAAAAGGAACAAAAGTAGACTGCTCGGACCCTCAACGGCACCTCCCAAGGCAAAGAAGAGAAAACAGAGACTGAACACGCCCCGTGTCCAGCGAACACGGGGGCGTGCCCAGGAAGCAGCAGAAAAGACAAACAAGTAGAAGCTTCCATTGCCCACCACGGGGCCGTGTCCAGCGGGCACGGGGGCGTGGTGAAAGTACAGCGGGCGCATTAATTGTAATTGCGAATTACAATTAATGAAGAGAGAGAATGTCAGACGGGCACGGGGGCGTGTCCAGCGGACACGGGGCCGTGCCCAGCCTTCTGTTCAGCCTATAAATAGGGGTGCTTGGCTTCATTCCATTTCATCCCTTGGCACACCACCTCTCTCATACTTCATCCACCACCCACCACCACCATAACACCATCATCCACCACCATCATCCATTGTCCATCGTAGAGTGTGTGAGTCGTCTCGGGATCCAAGATTGATCGTAAGAGTTCTTGACAATCAAGGCCATGTTTGCCTAAGTCTCTTACATCACTTGGTGAAGACAAGTGTTTAGTATAATACTTTTTATTTTTAATCTTTTGCACTTTTTATTTGGTTTTGTATTAATGACTTTAATAACTAGTTACTTATGTTGAAGGTGATCTTTCCTTATCGTTTGTCCGTGGTGTCTTGGCGTTATTTTACTGTCTATATAAAATAAAAGATTTTCACCATTCATATTTCCACGGTCTATATGGAGGTATGTTGGCTACCTGGTCGGGGGTTAAGGGAACGGTTTGGTAAGGGTCTTGCCCTTGTTCAGCGTTTAGAGGTCCTGCTTGGGACCTGGGTCAAATTTAGTAGGATCTCCTTCAATGCCCATAGGTATTGGATGGCGGGGATCCAAACTCTTTGACCCCCTCATAAGTTAACTACTATTAATACTATAACCCGGCTATTTAGGACTGTATCCCTGCTGACTCAGACTACTTAGCCGAGGGTAACGTCACCGCCAAAAGCGGGGCCTACCACAATTTGCATTAATGACTTAATTCATTATCTTTCAATAATTCGACCCTTTAGGATTGTATCCTTGCTGACTCAAACTACTGGGTTGAGGGTAACGTCGCCTTCAAAAGAGGGGCCTACTACAATAACTAAGATAATCTCTTAAACAAGTGCAAAAGTGCGAAAATAATCAAAGGTTATACTAACACACGCGTCGGATCCAAGTGATTCATCTTGTCTATCTGTTTTTATTTTATTTTATTTTTCAGCATTTAGTTAGTTTTTATTTTTCTTAGTTAAAAACATCTTTCTCACTTTTTGATTTGGTTAGACGTTGAGGATAAACCGGTATTAAAAGCTCTTGTGTCCTTGGACGACCTCGGTATCTTACCAACACTATACTATGTCCACGATGGGTGCACTTGCCCATATGTGTGTTTAGTGTTAGTAAATATCGTGTTTTATAAATTTAAAACTTGGCTAAAAGTGTAAAAAGGGGCTTAAATATACATCTAAAATATATACACGCTAGCACGCATCAGTGACCCAAGACCCAGTTGCTTGGATTAAGGCTGAAAACATTTAGTTTGAGTTTAGTATTCTGCATCTTTTCATTTGAATTGTTTCCTTTGTTTAATCTGTTTGTTTATCTTGTTTGGGGTTTATTATTTTGATTTCAAACACTTCTAAGTATTTTGTTTAGAGTATTGAAGGAGATAGCCTTTTTTCAAACACTTATCTTTGTTTAATCTTTGATAAGTTGACAGCAAACCTAACTGAGTCCAAAAATAAAGCCCAGAAAACCCAAAATATATCAATTTTCACAAGTCTGGTGAGGCTTAAGCCTCACCGCCTTGTACCGCCTCGGATGACTGAGGTTTAGGTTTTGAATGACCACTATGAGGCTAAGCCTCTTAGGCGTTTTTCCACTGCCTCATACGAGGCGTACGCCTCGAGGCGCGCCTCGAACCGCCTTTTTAAACAATGCATAGTACACATCTAGTTTTGTGCTTGCGGTTCTGGGGCTGAATTGACCAACATGGGTTTACTGTTATGCTTGATTCAATCATGCGCTCTACGTATTTGATAAAATGTCTAAGTAGTGAAGGGTGCAATTAGATGACACTTAGCTGGGTGTTGGTTTTTCTTCCCAAAAGGTTAGGCACCATATGAGGGCACCTGATTTGTTGATCCCGATGGCTAGTCAGGAGGTGTGGCACATGGAACAGCATCAACGGATGTTGCTAATGTAAAAGTGCATGGTAAGTGAGGCCAGGTTAGCGGAGTTGCGCACCCATCTCTCTTTCAGTGGTACCGCATTTGTGACACCCACCGTGGCTATGCAAAGATATCCGCACCCCATCACAAAGCTTGGAACTTGAGATATGCGAGCTTTCCGAATTCAACACAATGGATTCAGGTTATTGGGACTTGTGTTTTGTTTGGCCTAACTGGGGCGGCCTAATTGAACCCTGCTACTAGCCTACTTGTATAAATATGGCCCTCTTCTTTACTACATAACTAGCTTTAAATACAGAGCCGCGTTGCGGCGCGCACAACCAAAACGCGACACACAACGAAATCGTTATTAGTGTGATAACATGTGTGTTTTACATACTCGACCGAATCGTTCTTGGTGTGATAACATGTACGTTTTGCCAGTGGTGGATCAAGAAAATCCTTATAGGGGCAACTTTTTAAAAAAGGTAACAAAATCGAAAAAACGCCAAATTTTTCTACAACTCATAACAGGGTCACGCTAAACCAAATCATTATTGGTGAATAACATGATATGCCAAATGTATTTTTAACAAACTCGGAAATGCATTTCTGGCTCAACGGGCCATGGTTAAGAACTATGATATACTACCTCGATCACCAACTTCAACATACTTGCAAAAAAGTGAAACTGACCTACCTTTTTGTCCAGCTTTTTCAAAGTTCCCAAATCACAGAAACATGAAAGAAATTCATGAAACATATTTAATTAGCTTTCCAAAACAATCTACAATTCAAATAACAACGCTGCACACACAACATTTACAACTTCAAAATCAGAAAAGAAACTTAACAGTTTTCATCTTCTTCTTCTTTTAAGTTGGGTTTAATTTGTAAACATATCTTAAACACCCATAAACGGTTAAAAACTAAACATATATAATTGGCTTCCCATGATACTGCCGCTCCAGCACTCTATACTACCTTGTAGAATCCAACAAATCTTAAACACCCTAAAAAAAGGTTAAAAATGTTGGATAAAATCTCTCTATCAGAGTAATATTCTTGATTAAGGAATCGATGATGTTCTTGTATGAATTGGTGATTGTAAATGTTACATCTGATGATATATATAAACCGAGGGATATACATAGAATAACCGCCTCGATCTATACTATCGGATAATAATAATAATAATAATAATAATAATACATATCATTCTAACTAATTAACTTATAATATATACATATATATATATAAAATCTAGCTTATAAATTTCCTCCAGGATTAACACCCTCCCTTAAGCTGGATTTCACGAAACTGAAGAAGTTCCTTTATGCGCTGAAAATCTTTGAGTTGTAAGGCCTTAGTAAGGATATCCGCTACTTGCTGCTTGGTAGAACAGTAATACAGTTCTATCTGTTCTTTCTTGACTAAATCCCGGATGAAGTGATATTTAACTCTTATATGCTTGCTCTTGCATGATACACCGGGTCCTTGGCTAAGCATATTGTCGACTTATTGTCACAGTATATTACCGGAGGTTGTTTGATCTTTTCCTCTAGTTCATCTAGGAGTCCTTTGAGCCAAAGTGCTTGACATCCGGCCACTGAAAGTGCAATGTACTCCGCTTCTGTGGACGACAGTGCTACTACCTTTTGTTTTTTCGATTGCCAGGCCACTATACTTGATCCGAGATAGAACACATATCCTGATGTGCTTTTGCTGTCATCGATACTCCCTGCATAGTCACTATCACTGAACCCGAGCAGCAGTGAACCTTTGCTTCCCTTTGAGTATACCAAACCTTGATTCATGGTTCCCTTTATGTATCTTAAAATTCTTTTCCCTGCTTCCCAATGACTCCTTTTTGGATATTCCATGAACTGACTGATCTTGTTTACAGCGAACATGATGTCTGGCCTTGTATTGGTTAGATACATGAGGCTGCCAACTAGTCTTCTATAGATATTGGGTTCGATTTCTTCATCAGTATCTTGCTTGGAAAGCCGCAGTCCATATTCCATTGGTGTAGAGATGCTCGTGCAGTCCATCATGTTAAATCTTTCCAATACTCCCTTAGCATATTGATGCTGTGATAGCACAATATCCCCGTCTTTACACATAACTTCCATTCCAAGGAAGTGATGTAGAATTCCCATATCTGTCATCTCGAATTCCCTTTTCATTGACTCTTTGAACTTGCTTAGCATAACTAACGAATCACTTGCAATGATTAAATCATCAACGTAGAGACAAATTATGAGTCTTGCCTTTCCGGTTATTTTTATAAATAACGTATGCTCATAAGTGCATTTCTTGAACCCGCTTGACAGGAAATATCTTTCTATTCTGCTGTACCAAGCCCTCGGTGCTTGTTTTAAACCATAGAGTGCCTTTCTTAGTTTGCACACCTCTCTTTCTTCTCCTTTAATAACATATCCTTTCGGTTGTTTAATGAATACTTGTTCATTTAGATTGCCATTTAGAAAGGCCGTTTTCACATCCATTTGATGCAAATACCATCCATAATGCGCAGCTAATGCTAACACGAGTCTCACCGTATCAAATCTAATTACCGGAGCAAAAACATCTTGGTAATCGACGCCATACTTTTGCTTGTAGCCTTTCACCACCAACCTTGCTTTGTATTTGCTCACTTCTCCATTTTCATCATATTTTGTCTTGTATATCCATTTCACTCCTATAGGTGTTTGATTTTGTGGTGGTTCAACTAATTCCCACGTTTCGTTCTTTAGAATGGACTCTATCTCCCTATCCATAGCTTCCCTCCATTTGATTTGTTTACTCGCTTCTTCATATGTTGTTGGATCAGCATTGGTGAAAAGAACAAAGTTTACTGCATTATTTGAACTTCTGTCTTGGTCATACAATGCCTCTATTTGCTCCCTTGTAAGTGATCTTGTCTTATGATATACATCAGTAACCTTCCTGGTTCTTATGACTTCATTTTCTGACGATGATGAGTCTTCATCTTCAGCTTCATTATGGGTCTCTGTCGGTATGTTTTCATTTTGATTGTTGCTAGTACTTTCACTAGTTAATCTTGAGCTTTCATGTGACTGGTCTGTTTCTTCTGTTCAACTGTTGGATTTTGATCTAACACTACGTCACTTTGATCTTCTGCTACATCGTTCAGATCTTCCTCTCCTGACGTATTAATGTTTATTACCGAGGCAGCTTGCTGATTTCCTTTGTCAGCGATCCAATGTTGGTCTTCATTAAATACAACATCTCTACTTACAATTGTTTTCTTCGTTGCTGGATTATAAAGTTTATAAGCTTTACTATTTTCGCTGTAACCGATGAGAATAGTTCTTACAGTCTTATCATCCAGCTTGCTTCGTTGTTGTTTGGGAACTTGTGCATAAGCCACACAACCGAATACTCTTAAGTGCTCAACATTAGGTTTCCTTCCACTCCAAGCCTCTTGCGGTGTTTTGTCGTGTTTTGTCGGCTACACTTTTTGTTATTGCTCGGTTCAGTAAATACGTTGCACATGACACTGCCTCGACCCAATACACATTTGGCAAACCCTTCATTTTTAACATACTTCTACTCAACTCCATGAGAGTTCTGTTTTTTCTCTCGGCCACGCCATTTTGCTGAGGTGTGTAACTTGTGGTAAGTTGATGGCGAATCCCACTTGTCCTAAGTAATGCTTGAAATGCATCTCCACAATATTCTCCTCCCCTATCCGTTCGTATACATTTTATCTTGTGACCACTTTGGTTTTCAACCAGTGCCTTGAACAGTTTGAACGTTGCTAAAGCTTCCGATTTAAGTTTTAGAAAATAAGTCCATGTTTTTCTGCTGTGGTCATCGATAAAGGTTATAAAGTACCTGCGACCGCCTATTGATTAAGTTCTTATTGGTCCGCATATATCTGAATATATAAGTTGTAATGGTTCCTTTGCTCTCCATGTTGCATGTTTGATAAAGGGTTTCCCAGCATGTATACCAAACATACATCCCTCACATACTGTATTTAATTTGTTAATCTTGGGTAGCCCTCTTACAGTACCATTCATACTCATGTCATGCAATGTTTCAAGGTTCAAATGTCCGAACCTCCTATGCCATAACTCTGAAGTGGTTTCAGTAGTTGTTACATTGCACACCCGTGGAATCAAATCTTGCTCCATGTTCAGTGGGAACATCTTGTTACCAGTCATCTTTATCGTTCCTACATGTGATCCAAGGGAATCCTTAATGGTACACTCTTGATTATTAAATCTCACATCATATCCTTTTTGAATAAGTTGGCCGATGCTTAAAAGATTGTGTTTTAGGCCTTCCACATAAAATACATTGGGAACCCGTCTCTCTATTCCCTTAACTTTTATTAACACATCTCCGCACCCGAGAACCTTCAATCTCTTATCATCTCTAGTTCTTACTTCACGTCGTTCAGAACCATTTAGTGTAATAAATAAGCTTTTATCTCCAGTCATGTGATTACTACACCCACTGTCAAGATACCAACAATCACCTTTTATAACTTCTTCGACGTTGAATATCATGAACATTGTGTCATCATTTTCGCCTTCTTGTTCATCAGTATGCATGAGTGCTCGTTGGATTTATCATCTTCACTCCTTTTATTGCAGAATCGTGCCACATGTCCTAATTTTTGACAGTTAAAACACCGAATGGAATTATTATTGAACTTTCCTCTTCCTTTACCCCGTCCTCTGCCGCTATATTCTGATCTTGACTGCCTTGTTCTGTCTTGTTGATCGCTTTGTATTTGAAACGCTTGTTCGGTTGAAACATCATCATATTGTTTCAAACGTAACTCATGTGATTGTAGAATTCCCTGTAGTTCTTTGGTAGAAATTGAATTCAGATCTTTAGATTCTTCTATTGCAACAACTACCGATTCATATTTTCGTGTTAAACTTCTTAAAATTTCTCTACAACCCTTTGTTCTTCTACACGTTCTTCGTTTAGTCGAAGTTGATTGACTATTACTGCCATACGATTAATATAGTCCTCTATAGATTCACTATCTTTCATTTTTAAGGCATCGAATTCACATCTAAGGGTTTGTAACCGTACCATTTTTACCCTGTTCTCTCCTCTATATGCCTTGTGCAGTATTTCCCACGCCTCCTTTGAAGTTTTGCACGTCGCCACCCGCTCGAATATTGTTTCACTTACAGCCTGAAACATTATGTGCAACGCTTTTCTATCTTTCTTGATCTTCTCCCTCTGAATATTTTGATCGCTTTCTGATGCATTTGTCGGCAGATCTGTGTAACCTTCTTCCACTATTGTCCATAATTCCTGTGATTCTAATAACACTCTCATCTGTATATGCCAATGATAGTAATTTGGCCCTAGTAATTTCGGAATCTGAGTTTGAATTCCGCCGTTGGTCGTCATGTGTAAATTAAGGTTTTGTTCTTTGAAGGAAAAAATGAATTGCAGATCTTGTATTCAGCGATCGGTGGCTCTGATACCACTTTGTTGGATAAAATCTCTCTATCAGAGTAATATTCTTGATTAAGGAATCGATGATGTTCTTGTATGAATTGGTGATTGTAAATGTTACATCTGATGATATATATAAACCGAGGGATATACATAGAATAACCGCCTCGATCTATACTATCGGATAATAATAATAATAATACATATCATTCTAACTAATTAACTTATAATATATACATATATATATAAAATCTAGCTTATAAATTTCCTCCAGGATTAACAAAAAAATTGTCAATTTCGGGCATTAATTTGTAAGGCTTCGGCTAAAGAATCGCCACTGAAAAACTATCTAGACACCACTAACGTGTCATATGGGCCGTATAAAATCATATGAGTTGTCGAATCTTTGAACGTTTCATAGAAAAATATGAAAAACAACATAAACTAAACTCATATAACCCACGTGCAATCATTATTTCATAGAGAAGTTCAATAGGAAGAGTTATTGTAGGGTTTTTCGTTACCTCCAGAGCTGCTGTCGAATCTTTAATCGTTGGGCATCGATTATGACTGAAGATGATTATAAATGGCCACAGGGCTCAAATCAGAGTTGATAGTCGCAGATCCTGAATAACTATATTTTTGCTTGTGGATATGAAGAAATAACTACAGCTTTTCTGAAAGATGAAGCAACAGATGGGGATATGAAAAAAGACCACCGCATGTAAAATGGCTTCTTGTGACGCATGGGCTAAGAAAGACTGTGGTAGACGCATGGTATCTCCTCCCTATGCCAACGAGATCCCATCACCCTCATCCTGCACCAGTTAGAGTCTTTTACTATTCAAAGCGCTCTTCGATGAGCTGCATACTAAGGAATGCATTAATGGCTTTACCTTTTAAGAAGGCATGAGAATATATATATGTGTGTGTGTGTGTGTATAAACTACTTATTTTGGAACACAACATTGTAAGACTCATTATCTAGGAAAAACAAAACCAAATCAAAAGGCGAAATTTAGAAGTCCCAAAGTACGCGATATGTAGAACCCATTTTTCAAGTTTTGAGTAAAACGTATCATCAAAAGTATTAAGATACGAAGTTCATGTTAACGCCGCACGATCATTCTTACAGGTATATATATCCTAGTAGCTTTTAAAATCATATTTTGACCCATTTGGGTTATACCATGCGTTCGTACGGGAGTTTGATCAGTAAGTAGCTCTTTTTGTTCATATAAACTTATACTCCATTACTTCTATCTTAAAATCATTTTGTTACAGAATCATATCAATTTGTAAATGTTATCCAAAATAAACTTTTTAAATGCAAACGTGTGTTTTTTTTAAATTCTATCTACTACATACTCACACCATATGCATACAAATGGATTGAATGCGTAAGAATAGTAAACGTTAAACAACGTACCTTGGTAACTATATAAGGAGTTGTTTTTCTTCGTTTATAAGACATTTCCATAGAGCCTATAAGACAACAAACTGAAGTAATTAAAGTTAATAACCTTATACAACTCAAGTAAAAAAAAATAAAAACCCAAACAATGATAGATTTATGCAATTCAAGTATTCAGTTTTGACTACCAATTTCTTTCAAGAAATCTACTAAATAAGTAACTGAACCTGATATTCAAGAACACCCAACAAAAAAAGAGTGAAGCATAATTCAAACAAAAGTTTGTAAATGGAAAACCCAAAAATTCCCATTTGAAAGTATGTATTCAGTGAGAAGATAGGTAAACTTATTTGATTGTCTTAAAAGTTCAATGGAATTTATTCATATTTACCTGTCAATACCAACTATAGATACTCTCATATAAAATCACGTATATAAATGGCACATCTAATAAAAAATCAAGTTTCACATAATCACAACTAATTTGAACTAAAATCATAACTTTAAAGTTAAAAAGGGAAAAAACTAACCTGTTGCCGTTGCCAGTAAGGTCACAACTGTAGTAGCCGGACTGCCAAAGGATGTCGGGGAAAACCGACAGCGGCGGCTGGCACCATTGATGTTCCCTGCTTCTCTTTCTTTCTCCTTCCTCTAGGGTTAATAACCAAATCTTTAGTATGTATTTGGGTTCATAACCAACTGATGCGTGTGTAGTGTAATATATTTTTAATGTATAATTAAGCCCTTTTTACACCTTTAGCCAAGTTTTAAATTTATAAAACACGATATTCACTAACACTAAACACACATATGGGCAAGTGCACCCATCGTGGACGTAGTATAGTGTTGGTAAGATACCGAGGTCGTCCAACGACACAAGAGCTTTTAATACCGGTTTATCCTCAACGTCTAATCAAATCAAAAAGTGAGAAAAATGTTTTTAAACTAAGAAAATAAAAACTAACTAAATGCTGAAAAATAAAATAAAATAAAAACAGATAGACAAGATGAATCACTTGGATCCGACACGTGTATTAGTATAACCTTTGATTATTTTCGCACTTTTGCACTTGTTTAAGAGATTATCTTAGTTATTGTAGTAGGCCCCTCTTTTGAAGGCGACGTTACCCTCAACCTAGTAGTTTGAGTCAGCAAGGATACAATCCTAAAGGGTCGGATTATTGAAAGATAATGAATTAAGTTATTAATGCAAATTGTGGTAGGCCCCGCTTTCGGCGGTGACGTTACCCTCGGCTAAGTAGTCTGAGTCAGCAGGGATACAATCCTAAATAGCCGGGTTATAGTATTAATAGTAGTTAACTTATGAGGGGGTCAAAGAGTTTGGATCCCCGCCATCCAATACCTATGGGCATTGAAGGAGATCCTACTAAATTTGACCCAGGTTCCAAGCAGGACCTCTAAACGCTGAACAAGGGCAAGACCCTTACCAAACCGTTCCCTTAACCCCCGACCAGGTAGCCAACATACCTCCATATAGACCGTGGAGATATGAATGGTGAAAATCTTTTATTTTATATAGACAGTAAAATAATGCCAAGACACCACGGACAAACGATAAGGAAAGATCACCTTCAACATAAGTAACTAGTTATTAAAGTCATTAATACAAAACCAAATAAAAAGTGCAAAAGATTAAAAATAAAAAGTATTATACTAAACACTTGTCTTCACCAAGTGATGTAAGAGACTTAGGCAAACATGGCCTTGATTGTCAAGAACTCTTACTATCAATCTTGGATCCCGAGACGACTCACACACTCTACGATGGACAATGGATGATGGTGGTGGATGATGGTGTTATGGTGGTGGTGGGTGGTGGATGAAGTGTGAGAGAGGTGGTGTGCCAAGGGATGAGTTGAAATGGCTCCAAGAACTCCTATTTATAGGCTGAACAGAAGCCTAGGCACGGCCCCGTGTCCGCTGGACACGGCCCCGTGCCCGTCTGACACTCTCTCTCTTCATTAATTGTAATTCGCAATTACAATAAATGCACCTGCAGCACTATGACCACGCCCCCGTGTCCGCTGGGCACGGCCCCGTGGTGGGCAATAGAAGCTTCTACCACTTTGTCTTTTGTGCCAGGGCTGACCATTCTGGACACTGCCCCGTGCTCGCTGAGCACGGCCCCGTGTTGAGCTGGACACGCCCCGTGTCTGCTGGACACAGCCCCGTGCTCAGCTGGGCACAGCCCCGTTCTCAGCTGGGCACAGCCCCATGCTCAGCTTTCTTCTTGTTTTTGCTTTGGGAGATGCTGTCGAGGAGTCGGGCATGCCACGTTTCTTCCTTTTCTTTGTATTTATGTTGGATTTGGCTGCATCTTTGCTTCTTTTGTTCATTTAAGCTCTTTTAACCCTGAAAATACAAAAGGAAGACAAAAGTACACTTTTTCCAACATTAGTACTTAAAAAGGGTTAGTTTTATGGCTCATTTGATGTAATTTATATGTTGCATTTTACTCACATCAAATACCCCCACACTTGAATCTTTGCTTGTCCTCAAGCAAAACTCTTTAATATGTGGCTTACACTCCCAAATGGAATGGGTAGAAGAGAAGGTTTTGGGCTTGTCTTGAGTGTCGGGAATCCAAGATCTTTATTGGGTTTTATTTTTATACTATTTACAATCCTATTCGTTATGATTTATTTAGAACGTTTCATAACAGAAATTACTTATTTGGGCATAACATGCCTTTTTAAAATTTCATTTATATACAAGTTCACATACCTCACGGGGGATCACTCAACACTCGGCCGAAGGTGTATTTTTAGTGAATCACTCGAGAGCGGCATGGAACTTACGCCTTCCATAGGCTTGCCAAGCAATCAATCCTCCTCCTTTTTAACTTTTTACCTTTGTAAATATCAAGAGGACTTTTTGGGTGAAGGGTTAGGCTTGGGTTAAAGGTGGGTGGTTGGGTTAGTGGTTAGTAAAAGGGCGAAAATCGTAAAAAGCGTCGGTTCTCGTAACACACCTTGTTTTTAGTGACTCTTTATTTTGAAGTATTTTTCAAACAAGCTTTTACTTGTAAAGCTTTTGTTTGTTTTTAACTTCATCATTTTTCATTTTTTTTTGTTTTGATCAGTCACATAAGATAGCGAGCTTGAAAAAAAACCGAGCTTGTTACTAAAATAAAGGGTGAAAAATAAAAAAGGGTTTTTGGTGGGTAAAAAGGTTTTTAGGGTAATGAAATGAAAGGTTTAGGCTCAAAGGGGCTAACTAGGGGGGTTTTGGGTAGGTGGTAAAAAAAAACGAAAAATAATGGTGTAGAAAGAAAAATAAGGTTAGTCCTAATGCCTCCATCACTTACTTACTTGGGTTTAAGTTGGTAAGGACCGGGAATGTATCGTCGTGGCAAGTTCTAGAGTTGTAAGAACCAAGCGGCTATTCACACAAGAAACGAAAAATGAGCATTTAGTCTAAAGATGTAAATTTGTATGCTCAATAAAGGCTCAAAACTCACTTTTGTGGGAATGGGTTTTTAATGTGATCAAGTATATATAATCGAATTTTTAGCTAGACTTGTTATGCCGTTTCGTAATTTTCTTATGTTGGTTCTTTGTTATCATGACGCTATCAGTTGTAAATTTGTAAAAATATAACCTTTTTAGAACTTGTTATTCCCAAATTAAACCAAGACAAGTAAAAAAAACGAAAAGTTTTTGAAAAAATTTGGGGTGTTTAGCGGTTCCAATAGAGTTTTGTGTAAGGCTTGTAATTAGGACTTGCAAAATTCAAGGTTTTAGCATCCCCCCACACTTAAATTACACATTGTCCTCAATGTGTCCCAAAAATAAGTTTTTCGGTTGATTAAAATGTGTAAAAGTGGGTTAAAAACAAGATTTTATGGTACTGGGTAGCTGAACACGGGGTGGTGTTGGCTGAGCACGACCCTGTGTCTAGACTGCCAGTACCAAAAGTAAACAGAAGGCTGGGCACGGGGGCGTGTTCAGTGAGCACGGCCCCGTGTCCAGATACCTGAACTGGGCATTTCTGCAGAGTTTTGGGCACCGGGGCGTGTTGGGTGAGCACGGCCCCGTGCTGAACTTTCTGTAATGAAGAAAAATTGTCGAGAGGCTCTGTTTTTGTGCTTGGGGTGTTGGTTCCAGCTTCCCTTAGTGTCCTTCACCATCCCGAGTGTGTTTTATTCCTGAAAATTAAAAACTAAACTAGAAAACATAAAGGTTAATCTAAACTAAACTACGGATAGTTCCGCGGAATGCCTCCGTGGTGCGCCACGTTTATAAGGGTCCTTGGCTAGACCCTCCTTATCGGGTGGTTCTGGCTCATCTTTAATTAGGGGGTCATTATTGCCAAAAGGATATTTCATTGAGCGCTCAAGATCTATGCTCCTTTTGAATGCCCCTAATTGAAGAGGTAGATTGTTGTACTTCCGGTTTTTCAAAGCTTTATGAGTTTGTACAAAAGGTTTTCCCAAGACTAAAGGAGCGTCATCGAAGATGACAAAGTCGGTTGGGATTACCATTTGATTTGTTTGAACCAAAACATCTTCAACTACACCGATTGATTTTAGCACTTTCCGATCGGATAGAAAAATGGGTATTTGAAGTGGAGCAAAATCACTAATACTTAATTTTTCAAAAATGTAGTTAGGCATTATGTTAACACAAAGATCTTATCAATGGTGATATTACTAATAAATGAATTTTGAAAGAAACATGGAACCGGTGTAATGCTAATTTCAAAAGGGTCTTCTTTTATTAGCGAAGTTTGATCATGGGTTAACTTAACACTTACTAATTCTTTGATTTTAGCACTAGTGTTTAACTCTTTTAAAAACTTTGCATGAGGGGTTACTAAACAATGATTTTCGAAAGTAGGTGACAAGAGGTTAATTTCTTCAAAATTAGACTCTTCATGAATTTTAACATTATCGGACTCACCTTTTTCATTGTTTAACTCATGTGTCGGTTTTTCACTTTCTTGTTCTTCCATTTTTACATTTTCAACTATCTCTACGTTATTATTACTGTTTAACTCTTGTCTTGCGCGGGACTCCTCTTCCCTTGCACGAGATTCTTTCATGTAACGTTCGATAGTTTTAATGTGTTCTAATATCCTATTGGTCACTTCAGTGAGAGAAAAAGAATTGAGATCCTCAAAGCTTGAATCCGGTTGTTCGATCCTTGGCTCCTCATAGTACTCATATGAAGTAGATGGTTTACACCATCGTTCTTCATTGAAAGTATATGATGGATAAGGGTCGAAACTTTGTTCTTCATAGTACTCATATGAGGTGGGTTGTTCACGCCATGGTTCCTCATAATGAGAGTATGAAGGTGGTGGCTCATATCTTGAATCTTCAAAGTATGAGTATGAAGGCTCATTCCTTGGTTCATCAAAATATGAGTATGAGGGAGGAGGTTCATACCTTTGGTCTTCATAGGATGTGTATGAAGTTGATGGTTCGTACCTGGGTTCCTCATAATAGTTGTATGAATTGGATGGTTGATATGAAGTATTATATTGAACCGAGCGTGTGTTACGACAATTAGTGCAATAATTACCCCTATAATCATCCTCATCATAGGTGTAGTTGTAACCTCTTGAGTATTGATCCATAAGAATCACTCAACAGACCACAACTGAGTCTCGGGACCAGAAAACAAAAATAAGGACGGAAACAGAAGCTGGACACGGCCCCGTGTCGGGTGAACACGGCCCCGTGTTCAGGGTCTGTATCTGGGCGTTTTAATTAAAGTTACTGGTCACGTTGAGCACGGGGGCGTGTTCAGTGAGCACGGCCCCGTGTTATCTGGGTATCTAACTAAAAATATGCAGCACGGGGGCGTGTTCAGTGAGCACGGCCCCGTGTTCAGGCTACTGTAAATGCAAACTAAACTAAAATGCAGAAAAATGTGCGCGCGTTTTGAAAAGGTTTTGAAAAACTGATTAGGCCGTCGATTTTAATCTTTCTTAAAATCCTTGTGTCCCCGGCAACGGCGCCAAAAACTTGATGCGTGTGTAGTGTAATATATTTTTAATGTATAATTAAGCCCTTTTTACACCTTTAGCCAAGTTTTAAATTTATAAAACACGATATTCACTAACACTAAACACACATATGGGCAAGTGCACCCATCGTGGACGTAGTATAGTGTTGGTAAGATACCGAGGTCGTCCAATGACACAAGAGCTTTTAATACCGGTTTATCCTCAACGTCTAATCAAATCAAAAAGTGAGAAAAATGTTTTTAAACTAAGAAAATAAAAACTAACTAAATGCTGAAAAATAAAATAAAATAAAAATAGATAGACAAGATGAATCACTTGGATCCGACACGTGTATTAGTATAACCTTTGATTATTTTCGCACTTTTGCACTTGTTTAAGAGATTATCTTAGTTATTGTAGTAGGCCCCTCTTTTGAAGGCGATGTTACCCTCAACCCAATAGTTTGAGTCAGCAAGGATACAATCCTAAAGGGTCGGATTATTGAAAGATAATGAATTAAGTTATTAATGCAAATTGTGGTAGGCCCCGCTTTCGGCGGTGACGTTACCCTCGGCTAAGTAGTCTGAGTCAGCAGGGATACAGTCCTAAATAGCCGGGTTATAGTATTAATAGTAGTTAACTTATGAGGGGGTCAAAGAGTTTGGATCCCCGCCATCCAATACCTATGGGCATTGAAGGAGATCCTACTAAATTTGACCCAGGTCCCAAGCAGGACCTCTAAACGCTGAACAAGGGCAAGACACTTACCAAACCGTTCCCTTAACCCCCGACCAGGTAGCCAACATACCTCCATATAGACCGTGGAGATATGAATGGTGAAAATCTTTTATTTTATATAGACAGTAAAATAATGCCAAGATACCACGGACAAACGATAAGGAAAGATCACCTTCAACATAAGTAACTAGTTATTAAAGTCATTAATACAAAACCAAATAAAAAGTGCAAAAGATTAAAAATAAAAAGTATTATACTAAACACTTGTCTTCACCAAGTGATGTAAGAGACTTAGGCAAACATGGCCTTGATTGTCAAGAACTCTTACTATCAATCTTGGATCCCGAGACGACTCACACACTCTACGATGGACAATGGATGATGGTGGTGGATGATGGTGTTATGGTGGTGGTGGGTGGTGGATGAAGTGTGAGAGAGGTGGTGTGCCAAGGGATGAGTTGAAATGGCTCCAAGCACTCCTATTTATAGGCTGAACAGAAGCCTGGGCACGGCCCCGTGTCCGCTGGACACGGCCCCGTGCCCGTCTGACACTCTCTCTCTTCATTAATTGTAATTCGCAATTACAATAAATGCACCTGCAGCACTCTGACCACGCCCCCGTGTCCGCTGGGCACGGCCCCGTGGTGGGCAATAGAAGCTTCTACCACTTTGTCTTTTGTACCAGGGCTGACCATTCTGGACACTGCCCCGTGCTCGCTGAGCACGACCCCGTGTTGAGCTGGACACGCCCCGTGTCCGCTGGACACAGCCCCATGCTCAGCTGGGCACAGCCCCATGCTCAGCTTTCTTCTTGTTTTTGCTTTGGGATATGCTGTCGAGGAGTCGGGCATGCCACGTTTCTTCCTTTTCTTTGTATTTATGTTGGATTTGGCTGCATTTTTGCTTCTTTTGTTCATTTAAGCTCTTTTAACCCTGAAAATACAAAAGGAAGACAAAAGTACACTTTTTCCAACATTAGTACTTAAAAAGGGTTAGTTTTATGGCTCATTTGATGTAATTTATATGTTGCATTTTACTCACATCACCAACCGTAAGAGTGAAAAAGATACTAGGAGTACATAACCTGTTGCCAAAATGCCCCCTGTCGGTGGATACCTCTTCACCGTTGTCGACGCTGGAGAGCCGACACAAACTTCGCCGTCATACGCGGCGGATCCCCTCTGTTACCTCGACGCCGAAGAGCCATGTGCGGTAGATCCCCCGTGTTAAGACCGGAGAGCCTACTCCGCGTCTCTTCTCCATCTCTCCCTCTCTCTCTAACAGATTTCTGTGCAATGGGTTTTGAACAATGAAGGACGGTGTGGTTTTGGATGCGTGTCAAACACATGACAAAGGCCACACACGTGGCCTTATAAAACTTGGCCCAATAGAATAGTGGCATCACCTGCCACCACTATTCATTCCGTTTTCCTATTATCAGATATGAATTAGTAATCAGAGAAGCTAAGCTATAAGTTTCAAGAATTTAGATTAAGGTTCGAAAATCAAGACTCAAGTCAAGTGTATCAAATTGGATACGTTCTTGAGCTTGTTTTATACAACGTTTTTGATGGACCAGCCCTATTAAAAAAAAAACCAGGCCCTCGCCTTGGGCCTCTACAAGCCCCAAATAATTTATTTGTTTTATACTTTTATGCATACATATATAGCCCAATATCTAGATTGATGATGTTTAATTTATTGAACTGAAATCGACAGTTTCTCTCTTTATTGCAACTGTTACAATCGGTGTAGTGTAATACACGAGATTCTAACATTGTGTGTATATATAACTCACTCAATTAAAAAAAAAAACATACAAACAACAGTGTTGTGACTGCTGAAACTTATGAGAAAGTTGATGATACAATTTTTTGATGAATTAAATGCGTTCATATTTATAAACTTGGTATATATCACACATATTGATCACTTACGTTACAAAATTTATTTGGGGATTTGAAAAACGTCTAAAATTATCGTTTTATAACCTATTTACATAATAAATGTATTTCTACGGAGCTTAGTTTTTTGTCACTATATGGAGATGTTTGAGATTGAGTTTGGATATTCCTTATTAATTTTATAAATTTATTAGAGCCAATAAGTTAATAAGTCATTTAAAAAATGAGTAAATTACGTTTTTGGCCCCTGTAGTTATATCATATTTATGATTTTTTAAAAAGAAATTAAATGAGTTATATAATGTGAGGTTTATTGGAGAACACTAAAAAAGTGGGGAACCGACTCAAACGAACTCTGATTGGACTCGTTCTAGCAGCGTTGGAACCGGCTCGTCGAATCCTAACTAGGATCTTTTAACCCTAAATCCTAACGCCTAAACTCTAAACCCTAAAGCTAAAAAATAAGGCTAAAACCTAAGCTAAACTGTAAAACCTAAACTATAAACCCTAAAATCTAAATCTTAAATCCTAAATCTAAAGCTAAACCCTAAATCTAAACTCTAAACCATAAAAGCCAAACCCTAATATATTTAGGGTTTAGAGGTTATGATTTAGGGTTTAGGGTTAAGAGATCCTAGCTAGGGTTCGACGAGCCGGTTCCAACACCGTTGGAATGAGTCCAATCGGAGTTCGTTTTAGTCGGTTCCCCACTTTTTAGTGTTCCCTAATGAACCTCACACTATATAACTCATTCAATTTAAAAAAAAGCTTACAAATAATGGTTGTTGTAAGTTGTAACTACTAAAACTTACGAGAAAGTTGATGATACAGTTTCTTGATGAATTAAATGTTTTCATATTTATAAACTTGGTAAACATCAAACATATATTGGTCATATACGATACAAAATTTATTTGGAGATTTGAAAAACGTCTAAAATTATCGTTTTATAATTTAAATATTTATTGCTAACTATTTTATTCTTTTATTCAACCGTGTTAACACGAGGTTATAACCTATTATATAATAAATGTACTTCTAGAGAGCTTAGTTTTCTGTCACTCGATAAAGATGTTTGAGATTGAGTTTAAAAATTACTTATTAATTTTATAAATTTATTAGAGTGAATAAGTTATTAAAAAAGTCCCAAATTCAAATATATATATTTTTGAATGATGATGATTATTGATTTGTATCCCCTTACCATTCATTCTGCCATCGGGCTTTGAGGCTTTGGAGCTTATGGGTGGTTGCGATTCCCAATTTAACGTAAGCGATTCCTTTGCAGTTGAAGAGTTCAATAGTGATTTTGTTTGTAGCCCTAGCTAATTTACCTTTAAAACATGTGCCCCTGTGTTTTTTTCCCAACTTAGGTTTTGAGATTATTAATTTTGAAGTTTTGGGTTTGAATCTTTAGGAAGCTAAACAATGAGTTCCAAGAAAGTAGACAGGCTTACTAGGTTGCCTGAAGAGATTCGTTCACACATACTCTCTCTAATGCCTACCAAATTTGCTGTTCAAACTAGCATTTTATCGAAGAGATGGAGGTATAGCTGGATGTTTGTCACAAGCCTTGACTTTGAATTTATACCCGCCATCCATGGTATAAATAGCTTCCTAGAATCTGTGGATCTTGTAATGGAGTTATGCAAAACATCTCAGCTTCAATCATTTCGGTTAGACTTTCCTGGTTGGCGTCTTCCAAACTCAAGAGTATCAAATTGGATTGACAAGGCAGTGAGGTTAAACGTTCGTGAGCTTGACATAGAGGTTATCGAGCAGGTTGAGTTGCCGTTAATCCTTTTTACTTGCAAGACACTCACAAAATTAAGATTAAAAACCGCCTTTCGGGAGTGTCCATGTCGGGTCAATCTTCCATGTCTAAAAACCCTTGCCATCTTTGTTTATAAAAATCCTTTTCTCAATGCCTTTAAACTCATTGCTGGTTGCCCGGTGCTTGAAAGTTTATATTTGAAAGTATCATTTTACGATGGTGTCGAAGATTACATATTTCGTATTCCTACTCTAAAACGACTGAAGCTCACATTTCTATGTTCACCAGTTGTCAACAAAGTTGTTTTAGACGTCCCTAATCTTGAATATCTATTCGTTGGTGGAACACCATGCTCAATATTTGTAATGAAAAATGTATCGTCTCTTGTTGAGGCATCTATTTCGTTATATGACTTTACATATGACCATCTACAAAAATTAACATTTGAGCATCTGTGGGCTGAGCTTCTAAAGGGAGTAAGTGGAGTTAAATCACTTTCAATTAAAAGAGTAAGTATCTTTTTTTATTGACTTCAATGTTCAAATTATAAATTGTTATTTGTTAATTAATGCGAATGATATGATTGTTCTTTTCATGCACCAACTGTAACTTTATTATTCTTTGTTGAAGATGTCATCTACTTTACATCTGCCTACATTTCTGAATATGAAGCACTTGGAGTTGAAAAGTTTTTGGCCTTCTCGACGAATCCTGCAATTTCTGGAAAATTCTCCTGAGCTAAAACATCTTTATATTGACAAGGTACTTGATTTTTTAAGCTTTATTGATTTTTTCTTTGCACTCCCTAACTTCTACTGCATGGATATGATATAATATTAAAAAGGTGTCTTATCTTGTTTGTGTTTAAAACAAAAGCTTGAAGGTTCTTGTTGGATTGAACCAAAGTTGGTTCCCGCTTGTATGCCAACAAACCTTACAACCATCAAGTTTTCAGTTTACAAGTGGTCGAAATGTGATATACCGTTTCTGAAATACACGCTAGGGAATGCGGAGGCTTTAAAGACAGTAACAATCACTTGGGCAGACTCAAGAGTAGAAGAAGAATCCGAATTGTGTGCAGAGTTGCTTAAGCTTTCAAGGGCTTCCAGATACTGTGAGATCCATTTTCTGAAATGAACGTCATATGTACTTTGCAATCTAGAAATTCTCTTTTGTTCATGTGGCATGCGATGACTACACTTGAGACAATCATGGTTTATTATATAGAAAACAATGTGATGACTGGTTTTTGGATCTCTTCAAGGGTTTTTTTTTTATTTTCCTGTCTATATGGTGTTTTTTATGCATAATCCATTTCCAAGAACAGAACAGATGCATGTTCATGTAACCTTTTTGTTACCTGCAATTTGAGAAATAACAACTGATTTTAATTCACTTTAATACATACAACTGAGGTTTTCACTTTTGAGGGTTTATCATTGAGGTTATGACGATGCTGGCAAATACATAAATTTCAATGTGGGTCAGTCAAAGTGGGTCTGGTCAAAAAACAACAAATGATGATAGAGTATCATTAAACCGTCAAATATAACTCAATGTTGATTTTGTTTCTTTGTACTCCGAATCTTGAGTTAACAAGTTACTAGTTGTAAGTTGGTTGTGAAATAACACGTGTGAGATTTACGAAATGCTAATCAAATCATTTGAAGCGGTATCTTATAAGTGAATCTGTTTGCTTTGTGTTAATTTATCATATATTTTGACTGCTGTACATATGAGCTTCAACATAAGTTCACTGAAGTACAACCAAAAGATGCTGCAATTTTATCTTTACAGTTGTGGTATGTTACTTTACTCGGCTTCAACCAAAATAATTTTCAGTGAATTTGGATGACCGAAGAGGGGAGGAGGCAAACTTTTAATTGTTTATCTTTTATTTACTAACAAAGGGATAATCATGTGTACCTATAAAAGAAAAGTGACAATCAAAAGTAATTTAATTCACAGTAAAAAATAAAATATAGAGAGTGGCTTTGAAAGGGTGATAATTCGGGAGTTTTTGCTGTTAAGTCAGTCAAATCCTTGCTGGATCAGAGTTATGATTCGAGCCGATTGATGTAAGTGGACTCCCATAAAATGTAACATATTTATTTGGAGAGCAGTTATGGAGATAATCCCTAAGAGGAAAGCTCTTGATAAGTGAAATATTAAGTGGAGTCCCTTATATGCCCGTTATGCGAGTTCGGGATGGCAATATATGAGCACCTAGTTTTCGGCTCCCCATTTAGCTATACATGCAGGGGATTGTGATCATCACTTGTTGGTGGTCCAAGTGGTGTAAAATTTTCTTGTATAGTTTGTGGTTTGGTGCTACTCTCTCATGTGAGAGTTTGCTGCTGTTGTTTTTGTTTTTTTTTTTTAATTTAAATTCATCTTTCAAAAGAAAAATTACAAGTTTACAACATTACGACCAAAGTATAGAGGAGAAATAAGGTTGCGTTTTTTCTTTTCTTTTCAGCTTTCAATGTAGGACCTAATGGTGAAAAGGGGGCACCCCTAAGGGGAGGCGGGGTGGTAGGTGATCCCATCACGCGTTGTGGAGAATCGCACACCGCCGCCACTACATGCCATAACGCGTTGAACAAACAACGCGTGGAATGTATCACACGTTGAAAACCAAAATGGAACGTTGGAATTGACCGTTTGGGGAAAGATTTGAACGTTGGGGTAATTTTTTTTAATGTTTTATATAAAATCAATCAAACTCAATCCATTTCATATCAAAAATTCTCCAACTCACTTCAAAAAATCAAACAATTCTCCATTTGATTTCAAAAATAATTTTACAACAAACATGGAAGGTTTAAGCAAGAGAGGTGCGGGTGCGAAAAAAATAGGTTCGGGTACGAAGAAAAATCCCGTAAGATCCAAGGTTCGAGCGAATCTTGGCGAGCCGACGCGCTTTAGATTGCAAGACGAACCCGACCAAGTCCCACATTTTTAAATCCAACAATATCCACCCTTTCAAACCCAACAATATCCACCCTTTCAATCTCAAACGTATCAAAACCAACCGTTCGTTCCACTGTTTCAACCTCACCAATTTCAACCCCAATCGTTTCCACATTTTCAAACACAACCCCACCTACTCGACCCACTACTAGAAGATAACACCCTCACTCATCAAATTTGCAAATGCGTATCGTAATCCACAACCAAGTCTCGACGACGATGATTACGTTCAAGAAGAAGAAGAAAAAGAAAAAGAGGAAGAAGAAGAAAACGATGACGTTCAACCCTGAAAGTAATATCACTAATTCACTTCTACCTTAATCTTGAAGCCATGACAAACACCGTAGACCACATAGGAATGTGTGCAACCATGAAACAAAACCAACAATGATTGTGTTTTGGAAAGGGGGAAGATGACATGGACTATATCTATATGAAGTAAGTGAGTTATGTAGCAATAACTTTTGGTTATACATGATAGAAAATGAGAATATACAATGATAAAAATGATTTTTTTAGTGAATTTAGTGATCAGAAGTGGTGACCGAAGAGGGGCAAGAGGGGCGGAGGCAATTTTATTTGTTTTTTATTACTAACAAAGATATGATCATGTTTACTGGTGGCCGAACTAGAAGAAATATTCAGGGGTATCCCAAATTTTTTTACGATACATTTATATAACATAATTTTTTTTACCTACATTACGGGGCGGGGCCGACCTTGAAAATTCAAGTGCCCTGGGTGAGCAAAAAAAGGCTCTTAGGCCTTATAGAATTAAATTTTATAAACCTGTTTTTTTAAGTTATTAGTATTTAGGTTAACGAATCAATATTGAGCATATCACATTTGGGCTAGGCTTTATGAATTAATATTGGCAATAAGTTTTTAGATATTAGATTGGGCTAGGTTTATTTTTAATTTTTAGATCGAAATTAAACAATTCAAGAACTTAAGAAGAAAAGAAATAAAGAATACTCACAACTCACAATCACAATTAGGACAACAATCTAATATACTATTGGGTTATTATTTGGTTATTTGGGCTAATTACTATTGGGCTATCATTTGTTTTTTTAGGCTAATATAATCAGTATTATTTGGGCTTGATTTCAGTTTGTAAATTTTTTTTTCAGGGGTGGGGTGTCCTAGTACATGTTGAGGGGTGTACTTTGTATAAAAATCGAAAAAAAAAATTTACACTACCGGATAAAAGTTGAACCGTAGCCTAGGGATGAGCCTATGCCACCGAATACCGATCCCGATCCCGAAATATCGATACCGAATTTTTTTGGTATCCCGATCGGTATCCACTTTTTGGCGTTTTCGGTATCGGTACGGTATCAGTATAATAGTATAATACCGATACCGATCCTCAAAATACCGATACCGTACCGTACCGATACCGAACCGACATGTTTCGATATCGGTATCGGTACCTAGTTTGGGTGAAATTCGGGATCGGTATTAGGCGGTATCGGTATCGGTTCGGTATCGGATACAGCTTTGCTCATCCCTACCGTAGCCCGTGCTACGCCCCAACCTTCATTAGGTTCGCCCCTGATGTTTACCTTTTTCTAACTAGAAGGGGGGTTTGTGTGATGCGACGAAAAACACAGCTACTGTCAGCGTGTGATAGTTCGGTTATTATCCTCAACCGAAGACGAAACTCATGGTTAGTCTATTTTATTTTGATAGTTGTTCCATGAATTCAAAGGCTCGGAAATTCTAGTTCATTGTGGCTGCAAAAAACATAATTGCCATGCCAAAACAACGATTATAGCTATTCTAGTGATTTCATCGTTGCCTCTTGAATTTTTTTTATTCAACTGACTAGGTTATAACCCCGTGTATTACACGGGGTTGGATAAATGTTGTTTTATATACGAAACAATAAAAAGTTATATATTTAAAAACTTCGTGTATTGCATTGCACGGGTTAAATAAACCCGTGTATTACACATATAGTCGTTATGATATGCTTAAAAAAATAAACTTTGATGTACTACTTATTTAATATAATATGAGAGGATTAAGACGTATTGGAATCCTAGTTTAATCACAAAATTAATAATACAATCTTAATTAAAATGTGACAGGGTTAAAAAAGTTACTAACATCATATAAACAACTTAGGGGCTGTTTGGCAACATCTGAATGGTTAAGTGTTGAATCAGTAAGAGGTCTGAACCATTAAGTGCTGAACCAGTAAGAGGTATGAACCATTAAGAACCATTATAATGTTTAACCGTTCAGAGGCAAAATGTCTGACCAATTCAAATTAGAGGTCTTAACCATTCAGACTCAGTAAAGTGCTTAACCATTCAGAGGCAAATGTCTGAACCATTCAGACATTTGCTCACGAAACAAATAGTCTGAACCATTAAGTTCTGAACCAGTAAGAGATCTGAACCATTAAAAGTCCCATTAAGAGGTAAACAAACAGCCTCTTATTTATGTTGTTTCAAATACGAAGTTTCTTAAAATGGAATGTTGTCCAAAAAAACGAAGATGGGTAAACTTTTAAATAATATAATATATAAAGTTTGGATAAAAAAAGGTAACATACTTTTAAAATAAAAGAAAAACAAATTATTTACCCCATATTAATATTTGAAAAAAAACATTTTAACAAAAAATTAATATGCGTGGCAACGTACTTTTTAATCAAACATACTATATTTACCTTCATATTAGTTTTGAAAAAATTTTCGATAAACGAATACAGGAACATTAAAATAGAATATTTGGAAAAACAAATTTTATTTTAAAAGTAAACTTTTAAAATGGATACTTATCATATTTAATTAATTTATAAAAATCAAGTATAGATAAAGGAGAAATACTTATTATATTTATTTAAATTTTAAAAATTAAGTAGAGATAAATGAGAACAAATATATTTTAGGCCAGAAAATTCTATGAAGATCACCCAAAGGTGACATGTGTCTTCCATTTGATTTATTAGATTTGATTAAATATTATTGATAATAAAAATTTGTATTAAATTAGATTTTAGATTTGATTAAATATTATTAATAATAAAATTTGTATTAATTTAGATTAAATATTATTATTATTAGTATTATTAATATTTTAATCAATTAAATGAGAGAATGACAAGTGTCCCAAAACAGGTTTCTTTTATTATATAGTATAGATTAGAGCTACACAATCAACCATCAATGTATGAGTTCATGGCTCAGATGAGCCTCGACCCACCATCAATTGCCAAACATGTTAAAGAGTTTACACTTAGCAAACCATTGATCCAAGAAAACAATGTAGAGCAAGTCTCAAATGGGTATAGGCTCATCATCATCGACTTACTATATACAACACATTATCCACTATAGAGCTATAAGGTATGATTACAAACCACCACACCCGACCAAGTCCCACATTTTCAAATCAAACAATATCCATCCTTTCAAACCCAACAATATCCACCCTTTCAATCTCAAACGTATCAAAACCAACCATTCGTTCCACCGTTTCAACCTCACCAATTTCAACCCCAATCGTTTCCACACTTTCAAACACAACCCCACCTACTCGACCCACTACTAGAAGATAACACCCTCACCCGTCAATTTACAAATGCATATCGTGAACCACAACCAAGTCTCGACGACGATGAAGATGATGATTACGTTCAAGAAGAAGAAGAAAAAGAAGAAGAGGAAGAAGAAGAAAACGATGACGTTCAACCCTGAAAGTAATATCACTAATTCACTTCTACCTTCATCTTGAAGCCATGACAAACACCTAAGACCACATAGGAACGTGTGCAACCATGAAACAAAACCAACAAAGATTGTGTTTTGGAAAGGGGGAAGATGACATGGACTATATCTATATGAAGTAAGTGAGTTATGTAGCAGTAACTTTTGGTTATACATGATAGAAAATGAGAATATACAATGATAAAAATGATTTTTTTTAGTGAATTTAGTGATTAGAAGTGGTGACCGAAGAGGGGAGGAGCATGGGCGGACCTACATGAAGCTCAGGTTGGGCGGGCGCACCCCTTGGAAAAAAATTAGTGTATTTTTTAGGCCAAAACCCGACCGCACCCCCGAAAATATGCTTAAACCACTCATCCGCACCCCCAACAAATAACTTCTGGGTCCGCCACTGGGGAGGAGGCAATTTTATTTGTTTTTTATTACTAACAAAGATATGATCATGTTTACCTTTTTATAACTAGAAGGGGGTTTGTGTGATGCGACGAAAAACACAGATACTGTCAGCATGTGCATAGTTCGGTTATTATCCTCAACCGAAGACGAAACTCATGGTTAGTCTATTTTATTTTGATAGTTGTTCCATGAATTCGAAGGCTCAGAAATTCTAGTTCATTGTGGCTGCAAAAAACATAAACAGAAACAGGGTTTACACCCATTACAAGTTAAAGCCTAGGCTTTACAACCATCACCGTAAGTGCACCGAGTATATAGTTGGAATCATTATATACACACGACTGGAAAGGGATGAAAACAGAGACAGTGGCGGATCTAGAAATATTTTTCATGGGGTGCGGAAATTTTCAAGGGTCATGTCGTCAATTGTTATATAGTAGATTTTCGGTTCAATTCGGGTCGGATCAGGTCTAGTCGGGTCTGATCGGGGGCAGTAATTCTCACCATGATTCTCATTTAAGTCAATAACTCAATAATATATCTCAATATCACATAATCACATATTCAATTCACTCACACTTTAAGTATTTAACATGCATTTTACATAGTCAAATTCGTGATTGGACTCGATTATAACTTATATTATTCAAATATTCAATGTTCTAAACTTATAATTCATATTAACCACTCAATAATAAAAAAAAATATATGCTACAATAATAAAGAAATATTGTCATATGTTACATAATAAATACACAATACAATTATTAAAAAAAACATTGTCATTGGAATATATAAATACACATAATAAAATTACGATTGTCTTTACGAATTAAAAAAAAAAAACTATCTATAGTTGTTCAATGCAAGCTTCATCTTTTATAAAAAGTTACTAGACTAATAATTCATAAACAAATCACAAACAAGCAATCAAGAATCAAAGTATACCTAAATTTGAAGTTTCACCTAACTTTAAAGTAACTATACATATTTTTATATATGATCCTATGGAATATATAAACTAAATAAACTTACAAAGTACATCTAAATAAAAAAAAGTAAAAACTCTCGAAGTATAATAGCATATTAATTTTATAATGTTTTTATTTATATAAACTTTTCACATTTTATATCTTATGCAGAACTAAGTTGGATCATTTATCAAAATAGTTGTATATATATATTTTTTTATTTTTTTTGCTTTGAAGTATTTGTTGTACATTGTTTGCTTCATGGTTAAACATAAATAAAGAAATAAGTTTATACTAGTGTAGTGGATATTCAACACTTTGAGGAGATTTTTCATTAACAATTGCTTGATGGTTAAATTTAAATAAAAAAATAAGTTTGTACTATAGGGTACTACATATTCACCACTTTACAGAAGACTTTTCATTACCCAATGCACAAGAATAAAATATAGATTTAAATATATCATTTTCTTCTCAGTTCTTTTCTTCTCCGTTGGTCTCTGCAAAAAAGTAAATAAATTCCGATGACCCAACTTTTTTTCTTTTGCTTCATATCTTCTTCATCATGGGTCAAAATTTTCAAGGGGTGCAGGTGAAAATTTTCAAGGGATGCGGTCGGGATTTTCGACGAAAAATAACAATAAACTTTTTTTTCAAGGGATGCGCCCGCCCACCCACGACTTGGGGTGGGTCCGCCCCGAAACAGAGATAGTCGACAGATGATGGTCAGAAACACACAACATCACCATCGACATCAACCTCAAATCGCAAGAATATAAATGTTAAATGGAACCCTAATCGACCACAAACGGCACACAACATTGTCCCTGCCGAACATGGAACCTCCCAGCGACATCATGAATAATAGGTAGAAAAGAACAGAAGAAAAAGGATCAGGGGTTACGCAGGAAGAGAGAAGACATAATATGGGTGGCTAAAAAGTAGATAGAAGGGTGTTAAGGGAGGACAACACATCAAAAGAATCAAACAAGTGGAGCCAGAAACAGCTACACTTGGCTCATTAGCGGCCTAATGATACAAAGGGGTTACGCAGGAAGAGGGAATACTATTCATCATGGCTTCCCAACCATATATATATAAAACTAGGTTAAAACCCGTGGTACCCACGGGTCGCTCTATTTTTAAGGATATTAATATTTTATTAATTTTATTACAAGGGTTTTTTTTAATAAATTTGTGAGGATATTTATATAATGATTCAATCTGATTTGATAACCCTCCGTGCTAGGTTATCACCCGGATAGCAACCCGGGTAGGAAAATTTAAATAAAATTAATCATACTTGTATCAATAAAAGTAATGCAAATAAAGTGACATTGCATAAATTAGTAAAAAAGTGGATTGTATCATTAGGTATATTAGGTATGAAGTTTTCTTTATAAGTCATGTACAAAAACATCAAGAAAAAGACAAATAATGTTACATTTACAATTTACTAAAAGTAACATGAGCTCAGTCCAGTTGGTGTAGCACGCCCTACCACATCCAACGTTATACATGCAAGTCCTCTTTGATTTAACAGACACCTAAAATTCGATATCCTAAAGTCGCTTAATAAATCATAAACAAAGTGACATCCATATATCATTGAGAGTGGGGCAGCCATAAAGAGCTATTTTGACATTAATGTCATCGCTATAAGAAGAGTTATAAAGTTTTCAAAATTTAGGCAAACTTGTTAACTGCCTTATGTCACGATCCGCCTAAATACAAAACATTTTTCGCAAGTTCCGGAAGATTTCGGAACACTAAAGAGGTGTCTAGGGCTGCCCGGAAGTTTCCGGAATGGCCTATAAGTTACTGGAACTTCTCGACACCATCGGAACATTCTAGATCAGCTTTGAAGGGGCTAGAATGGGCTGGAAGATCGCTGGAACTTTCAAGGATGATGCAAGGATCATCTTGGTCATTCTAGGCCATGGAATTCTCTAGAATAACCCATAAAAATTAGCATAGAAATATCCAAGATATTATGTAAGGAAATCTCTAGATAAAGAATTCTCTAGAACTAGCTTAAGACTAGTATAAATAGGTGATGGGGTCTCATTTGGAGATCACCCAACATCTTAACAAGTTACCACACTTGTACTTGTAAACTCTCCTTTGTAAACAATACTTGTAACCATAACCTGATTCACTAAATACACTACATCGTTGGGGCACATAGCTTAACTTAGATAGATTCTAAGTCGCTACACGTGAGTCAGAAGTTTACTCCGTGACAAGTGGTATCAGAGCGGGACGATTCATTCGGGATGGCAACCGAAACAAAAGGCGATGAAAGACGCACAACTAAGAAAGAACGAGAGGCAACATATGATAAGCGCATTGGTGACACCGAGGTGGCGGTCACTGAATTGGGTGCGCAACTCGACCTTGCATTCCAACGAGTACAGGCGTTGGAAACTGATTTCGAAACTTTCAAAGACGGCGTCAAGTCTCTCATGGGAGTTTGGCGTCACGAGCTTATGACATTGTTCAAGGAGGAATTGTCGAAGCTACGAAACGAGGTGGAGAATAGTATTCGAGATTGTCACCACAGCTTCTTGGACCTAGAAGCAAAAGTGAAGGAAAATAAACAACTAGTTGTGCATTCAGCCAACACCGATCTCTTCACTCCTAGAGTCGAGATCCCAAAGCCAACTCCATTCCTTGGCAAAAGAGAAGCACGAGCGGTTGACGACTTTGTTTGGGAGATGGAACAATACTTGGGTGGAGTGCAAATCAAGGACGATGCCACCAAAATCAAGACGGCCAGCATGTACCTAAAAGACACGGCAGCACTATGGTGGAGACGTCGATACACGGACATCACCAAAGGTACATGCACTATTAACACTTGGGCTGAATTTGTCCAAGAACTAAAGAAACAATTTTACCCGGTCAATGCTGAGCACGAAGCTAGGAGCAAATTGAGAAAGCTCAAGCATACCGAAACCCTCAAGGACTATGTCAAAGAATTCACAACACTTGTCCTTGAAATCCCCGATCTATCGAAAAAGGATTCCCTTTTCTACTTCCTCGACGGGTTACAATATTGGGCTAGAACAGAATTAGACCGTCGCAACGTTCAAGATTTAGCTACCGCAATCGCCATAGCTGAAAGCTTGATCGATCTTAAGGAAAAACGCCCAACTAAACCCGTTGTCGAAGAACCTGATGACGACATAGGTGGGGGAGCAAAACCAAGTTACACTCGAAGGACGGAAGGTCCAAAACCCCCAAGATATAACAACAACCAGTCCGCAAGGAGAGGATGCTTCATTTACGAAGGGTCGCACGATGCACGCGATTGTCCAAAGAAGTCTAAGTTAACAGCCCTCATTAGGACTGAAGATGATGAAGCCGAGGGTAGCGAGGAGGCTCGTCTAGGAGCAATGCAACTTCAAGCCCTCAATGCTTTAAGTCTAACCCGAAGGAAGCCGTTAAAAATGGTTCATGACCCCTCGAGAAAAGCCAAGGTTAGTCATTCAAATGGAGAGCCAAAAGGTCTTCGGTTCATAACTCTTGAGATTAATGGAGAACAAGCAAAAGCCTTAATCGATACCGGAGCCAGTCACAATTTCATTACCCGGGACGAGGCCAAAAGACTTGGTTTGCGGATCACTACCAAAGAAGGACTAATGATGAAAACTGTTGGCGGGGAACCTAAGTCAATCGAAGGCGTAACCTATGACGCCAAAGCCAAGATCGAGACATGGAAGGGCAAAATTACTTTCTCAGTCGTTCCCATGGACGACTACAAAATTGTGCTCGGGTTGGCATTTTTCAATAGGTCCAACGCCATCCCCGATGCATTCCTCAACACCTTGTACCTCATCAAGGACAAGGAGGTTCACACGGCACCCATGGAGACGGATACAAGGCACCGAGGCAAAACCTTATCCGCCATGCAGATCGTGAGAACAAAGAAAAGACCACGTAAGCGACACGACGAGGGCGTCGTGAATTTAGGTGGGGGAGAATGTCACGATCCGCCTAAATACAAAACATTTTTCGCAAGTTCCGGAAGATTTCGGAACACTAAAGAGGTGTCTAGGGCTGCCCGGAAGTTTCCGGAATGGCCTACAAGTTGCTGGAACTTCTCGACACCATCGGAACATTCTAGATCAGCTTTGAAGGGGCTAGAATGGGCTGGAAGATCGCTGGAACTTTCAAGGATGATGCAAGGATCATCTAGGTCATTCTAGGCCATGGAATTCTCTAGAATAACCCATAAAAATTAGCATAGAAATATCCAAGATATTATGTAAGGAAATCTCTAGATAAAGAATTCTCTAGAACTAGCTTAAGACTAGTATAAATAGGTGATGGGGTCTCATTTGGAGATCACCCAACATCTTAACAAGTTACCACACTTGTACTTGTAAACTCTCCTTTGTAAACAATACTTGTAACCATAACCTGATTCACTAAATACACTACATCGTTGGGGCACATAGCTTAACTTAGATAGATTCTAAGTCGCTACACGTGAGTCAGAAGTTTACTCCGTGACACTTATGATCCATTAAAGATCACGACTTTGGTTTTTTTTTTTTACTAAATCCTATTTTACATGTCATACTAATTGCTCTAAAGTTCCTTATTCTAAATATATATATGGATATCAATTTCAAACCCGCCAAAGTTGTAAGCCATCTTAGTCGTTTAAATCACAACCAACAATACTAAGATGACAGTTTTATGAAGAATATTCTTCACCTATTCAATAACCATTTAATGAAACCAGTTATTCTTATCCGTTGAATTCATCTATATAAATCAGTAAAATAGAAAATTTTCACAAGAATAACATAAAAAAGTTGTAAAGAATTGAACGGGTCAGACAGGCAGAAAGTATTTTTGAAGTCGTTACATGCATATATGTGAAATGAAAGTAAACATCCCTCCAATTTGGTAAAGACCATGTGTTTGAGGAACATAAGTAAATAAGTAATTTGAGTGTACCCTTGAATAATCTCCAAGCACATGACGTATCTATATGATATCCAAGTACATGACATACCTATATGATGATAAACAGGTGGATATGACTTTCAATTAAAAGCAAAATGTATAGTTATTAATAGTATGCAATTTTGTTAAAACATGTATTAACAAAATCATCATATGCATACAGCTTATCATGGATGAACCATTAATGATGGCTCGACGAAGCATCATCATCATTTTTAGCAAAACAGTTCCAAAAAAAAAAAAAGTGTAATTATTTTTGTATTCACGGTTTTTAAGGGAAAACAAATATTGATATATTGTTTTAAAAAAAGTTGTATAAAATTAAGACTACTGAACCTTTCCTTGAAGGAGACGACCTGTTCAACGTCATAATTAATGAACTTGTTGTAAGCATGAAATTAATGAAATTAACTGGACACATAAGCACACCCTGAAAAGAAGATGATAAGAAAAGTATTAATAAATATAAAAGCAAAGAACAATTAATAGACACTGGAACATTTTCTTCTAATCTACGGATACACAAATACAACTTGCAATTGTAACAATACCCTAGCATACGATGACCTGTATAGACATAAAAGTAAAGGCTAGTTTAAATATGGATAAACCTAACTATAGATAGTTAAGAAGTTGGCACAAAGTGTCTCAACCCGAACCATAACTTTACCTTTTATGACTTACAGAGTGATAAATTAACTAATAAATAAACACAGAAACATTGATTAAATTTAGATATTTAATAAAAGCACAACAGACGTGGTATGTTTTTTGAAGGTCTTCGATGTCTCTCCATATCATATCTTTCTAAAAAAACCAACTACAACAACATCATTGAAATAGGTAATTGCAATGAAAACTTACAACCATGGGTTGTTGATACATATTTGTGGACGCGACTCGACTCGACGTGATTCGGATTGAGCCACGACCTTCCTCCGTCGTGTGCAACATCAATTATGGGCCGGAACATCAAAGAACACATCATTGGGCTAAACAAGATCGGCGAAACGAATGAACTGGGCCTTCACTGTTAGGCCTAAACCCAAGTCGACGAAACACAAGGGGTCGACGAAACAAACTTGTTTCGTCGACAATGATCCTGTTTCGCCGTGCTTTCTTCTGTTTCGTCAATGATCTTTTTGTTTCGCCATGCTTTTGTTTCGCCGAGTCCCATTTCGTCATGACTGTGTTGCTAGTGCTATATAAAGACAGACTAGAGATAGAACTAGATAGAGAGCACATAGAACACACACGAGAGAACTAGAGAGAGAGTTTACAGAGCATATTTGTAAACATTGAGCTGTAACTGATTTTCAAGTATTAATGCAAGGGTGTTAATCGTTGAATCTTCGTGTCTTGTATCTCGTGTTTATCATTGTTGTGTTCGATCTCGGTTTGCTATCTCGGTTGGATTCCGCACAACCGGGTTGGTTTGTACCCAAGGATTAGGCGACTAGATCCTCCCCTAGCCGGACCTATAAGTGGTATCAGAGCCTTGGCTCTTCTCCTTGTTAAAACCGAGGTGCTTTCGGGGTGCTTTTCGGGTTTCAAAAGTTATATTTTCTGAAAAACACTTTAAATCTGGTTTAATCAGGTTTTTTTTGCTGTTTTGTTTTGTTAAAAACCGTGTTAAACACATGTTTTCATGACAAATATTGGTTTTTATTAAACAGTTCAAGCAAAGCCGCATTTCGGAAATTTGTCTGGTCACCGGAAAATTCATAAGTTTGCCGGAAACTCATCCAGTTCATATAATATTCATAAGTGTTCTTCAATTTTCAACTTTTTGATCATGGTCAAGTATTTGTCAAAGTTGTTAGTGTTTTTGAAAATTGTGATTGGATTAAAATATTGTTACACTTTGCTGGTTGGTAAGTTAGGTATGGTGCTCAGCCGAAAGCATGTCATTGTTGTCAGTAAAGATAAGGTTTAGCTGAAAATAGTCAACAACTTTTTACCAACTCCTGCTACTTTTTCGACGAAACACAAAGCAGACGAAACAAAATTCCTTTCGCCAAAACATACGATGAGACACAAGATTCTGTTTCGTCGCTATTATTCTGTTTCGTCGCTAAAAGTATTGGGCTTCATCCGTTTCGTCAACTCTAGCTTTTTAATCTGTTTCGTCTTTCATTGGGCTTTAATTTGAGTTTGGGCCGGTCTCGTCGACATCCTGTTTCGTCGGAGACGAAACACATTACTCTGTTTCATCATTAAAGAAGTGGGCTTCGCATTTAACTCATTGGGCTTCACCACCTTTGGGCTCCATTTTGATTCGTCGGACATATAGTTCACATCTGTTTCGTCAAGCAGCCTTGGGCCTAAGTCTGTTTCGCCTAACAACTGGGCCACAAACTGTACTGGGCCGTTTCGTCGATTTTTGAAAGCCCAAAAGAGCTTTTCTGTTTCGTCGAACATCTGTTTCGTTGATTGGGAGCCCAAAAGCAAACCAGTTTTCAATTCTGTTTCGTCGACTTGTTTCGCAGTATATCTGTTTCATCGTGATAAATGTCAATTTTTTAAACAGAAGGTTTGCAAAAGTGGTTTAACTGTCTGTTTTGAGTGATTTGTTCAGGTATTCGTCATTAGACATCCAAAATGAATCCGAGTTGGTGGGGTACTCCATCTATAGATGAAGGAAAGTATAGAAGTACGGGTTTATCTCCTTCATGGGCCGAGTCTCCCTTACCGGTATCTTCGCAAGCTAATGCAATTTCTACCGGTCAATGGGCATTCATATCAAACCAAACCTCAAGTATTCAAAGCATTCTCTTAAGCGAGAGTGAAACCGGAAGTTTAAATCGGCCTCCAAAGTTGATGCACTTAAACGAATATCCGGGATGGGTTGATAGATTCTATACATACGTCCTTGGGCAAAATACAGAATTGTGGTTACGTTTCACCACAGATTTCGATCAAGCTATAGAGGTTGCCGCTTCAACTGCTGCTACATTTGCCGATCTTCCTGAAGATCAGAAAAAGACATATGATTTGGAAAAGAAGGCATATGCCATTCTTACTCAGGCATTAAGCAAGGATATTTACCATCAATTTGTCAGTTTCAAGACGACAAAGAAATTATGGGATGCGTTGAAGACTAGAGGGGTAGGAAATGAAGCAACACGCCAATTGCGACACGACTTACTCAAGAAAGAATTTGATGGCTTCATGTGTATGGAAAAGAAATCTATGGGAGATATGACAAGTCGGTTCTATCATTTGCTTACTGAATTGGGTAATTTTGGGGTAGTGACAACTCCAGTAGAGGTAGTGAAAAAGTTTGCAGATGCGCTGCCACCTCAATGGAATAGTTTCTTGGAGATTCTGAAATACAATGGAGTGTTGGCTACAAAAAACATCAATGACTTCGTGCAGCTCTTGGAGAACAAAGATCAGGAAGAAACTCTAAAGGCAAAGAAGGTTCCAGTACCACAGAATCCTGAGATGTATTATGGAACCTCCAGTACTTCTTCTGCAAGACCTGTTTCACATGCTCCACTTCAAACGGCTTTTGTTACTAGCACAGATTTATATGGCAATCCAATACAGGTTCCGGTCAAGCCAGCTCCAACAACAGACTTGTATGGAAATCCTCTACAGCCAGCTCCACAACAACAAGTCTATCGGCCATCTACCGTAGCAACTGATCTATATGGGAATCCACTTCCTGCTTAACAACAAGCTTGTTATAGAAGCACATCATCTGCTGGTCAACCATCTAAGCCAAATACAGTATGGCTCGACACTTCAAGCTTTTCGAAAGTCAGTGTGGAAGTAGCAAAGGAACACATGGAGCTACTAAACACCTTGGTGAGCGCGTATTGTGGGTTAGTGGAAGGTCAGATTGGGAACATTAATTTGACACAAGAAGACTATCAGCAGATTGATAAAGAGGAGACGGATTTGATGGACATCAAATAGGCCTTTGCAAGTGTTGTAAGGCGGGCAAAGGATTTTATGGAAAGAACTGGCAGAACCAGCTTGGAGAGCAAGAAAGACACCAAGAATGAGTTCGATAAACAGGCTGTTAAGTGCTTCAACTGTGGTGAACGGGGTCATTTTAAAGGGAATGTACAAGGCCAGCTGTGACAATCCTCACTAAACCAGGTATCCGTACGACTTAATTAACTGTTAATTGTTGCCTAATTACTGTGCTTAACTGAGATTTCTGATAAACTGCTACTTGATTGTTGATACTTGTACATATCTGCATCATACTTTGATTTTTCCGTCACTACATTATTTACTTACTGAACTCTAGTGACAAACATGATGCACAGTAGCACAGTAGCACTTGAACGGATAACCTATTGAACATGCTGATATAGCCAGCATCAGACAAACACTGCCTCTAAAGGCCTGAATGAGCCAAAATTATTTTACTACACCCATAGTGTGTGTAGGGATACAAGGGTTGTATAAATGCGTTCCTAGGAATAAGATACAGAGATTGGATGTGCCTAAAACGTGCTCTAAGCACAAAACACAGCACTTTTATCAACATACTAGCTTCTAGCTAATTAATAAAGTGCCAAAACATGAGAAAATATTCCTGACGCTTTGCAGAATAAATTGTGTCGCTAAAAATATTATTTACGACGCTTAAAGGTTACTTAAGCACTTTAACGGATTACTATCCGACCGAACAACCGGACAATACCCGGAACATAAAAATATTGCCAGAAATATTACTGGTATTTTTCTGAGCCAGTTAGGGTCCCTGATTACCCTAACACCCGCTTTATAGCGCATCAAACGACTAACGGGGTTAATCTCTAAACTTAACCAACTTAACTTAACTAAACACTAACTGAACAATCAAGATCCAACCGGGTGACCCCCCCCCCTCTGGTTGGAGTATTGGAAGATCAGCGGAAGATCGGTCAATTGAGCCTTTTGAGGAAATTGCACAACACCCAACACGGATATGCATACTTTGAGGGGGAAATATTATACAAGGAGCATCAAGATACTACTTACCTGGATCATCGGTCAAGGGGGAATTTGTTAACACAGAGAAGATGAATACTTGACTGAAGATCGATTGCAGTTGCATTTTCAACATTCGACAGCAACGGGCAAGGGGGAATTTGTTGATGCAGATTTTGTGTCCGATGCTTGTCGAATAGATTAGTTATTATTTTACGCTGAATTTGTAATAGTTAATGAAACGGTCTATCGAACGTGTATAGACCCGCTCGTTTGAAGTGGTCAAACGAGAGGGTTATTCGGTTGACCGTGTGTGTTTGCAAGACAAGGGGTGTGACTATAAATAGAAAACCCTTGCCATTTGCAACACAAGGAAGTTAGAGGAGGTTTAAGACCTCACCGGGAGAGATCACCACTTGGTCTCTCCCCGGATGTATACTCCTTTGGACCAAGAGCGCAAAAAGAATATCATATTAAGGGACTAAAGAATCATAAGAATCATATCTTGAACTCCGTTCTGTTGAGGAACATATGGAGCGCTGAACTGATGAATCATTCCCATTTCCCGACATAACTCATACATATAAAGATTTTTAAACTCAGTGCCGTTGTCACTTCGGATTTTCTTAATAGGAAGTGAATAATTTTTCTCAAGTTGTTTGAATAAGTCTCTTAAAATACTAGCAGTTTGATCCTTTGGTTTTAAGAAAAATACCCATGAATAACGTGAGAAATCGTTAGTGACAACTCAGCAATAAGACATCCCACCAATGCTAGCAACATGGATCGGGCCGAAAAGATCCATGTGAAGCAATTCAAGTGGTTTTTGGATCGAGTTAACTGTTTTCGGTTTATGAGGCTTTCGTTTGATTTTTCCTTTTTCACATAATTCACATTTGTTGTGCATATTGAAACTACGTAAAGGAACCCCCAACACCAAGTTATTTTTCACTAAGTGGTTCATTTTTCGCAGATGCACGTGGCCCATTCTCCTATGCCAGAGATACGATTGATCTTCAGTCGCCTTTGAAAGTAGACAAGTCACTGGAGCAGACGAGTTAACCAACGGGCGCATGTCCATGACATATGTGTTATTCACGCTTGGTGTCACACCCCGACCACGTAGAACATACAAAACGTGGCGGAAACGTCGGGGAGTGTTGTAACAGAATCAATTGTTTCAAATCCATGGCGAATGAAGTTTCGTTTTATAAATCAAACATGAAGGTTTACATTGTCTAAACAAGAATCAAAGTGTACATAACATAAATTAACTAGTTCTTGTCTCGTTTTAAGTCACTAAGGCACAGGTCCGCCTAAGTATGTCTTGATAAGTCCTATGCATCATCTCCTGAAAACACATGTGAAAATAGGTACGTCAGCATAAAAATGCCTGTGAGATACATTGGTTTTGTGAAAACGGAATTCATGACTTGAGTTTGAGAAAATGTTTAGTCATGAACCTCGTATTTTGCTTTGTCTTGTAAATCATTTGAAAAACGGTAAGATCAAATGATATGTATAAATAAGAGAACAATGCATGGTTAACTGAATAACCATGTAAAAAGAGTTTGTATAAGATTTGTTGTTTGTAAATCAATGTCTTGTGAAAAGCGTGTTATTTGTATAAAATGTTCTATGTTTCAAATTGAAATGATTCAAATAACGCTACGATATGTAATACCATACAAACACTTATATATAGGAAGTACCAGCGGCGTATCCACCATGCTTGTATCATATTACACATGCCTCGTTACTTAAATCACTTACTCAAACCAAACCATCAAGATGAAATGTTTAACAACGGTAGAAATGTTCATGTATAGTCAAATGTCTATTGTCAAATGTAATCCATGTCAACGGATACAACTGGTTTACACGGTTCAATGGTTACAGACGGTTCATGAAATTGAAGGGTTAAGACGGTTCACATAGTCAAATGGTTACAACGGTTCAAAATGTAGTGTAATGTGTTCATATGCTGGATGAGCATATGCAACAGAAATGCAATGTGAAACAATGTACTACGTATGCACACAATGGGCGTACGTAGCATGAAATGTATTGTAGAGTACAACGGTTCAAAATGTAGTGTGATGTGTTCATATGCTGGATGAGCATATGCAACAGTAATGCAATGTGCAACAACGTACTAAGTATGCACACAATGGGCATACATAGCATGTAATGTAAAACAATGTACTAAGTACGCACACAATGGGCATACATAGCATGTGATGTAAAACGATGTACTAAGTACGCACACAATGGGCATACATAGCATGAAAATGTAATGTAAAGTGTTGTGCTAAGTATGCACACGATGGACATACATAGCATAAACACAATGAAATCATGTACTATATATGTACTATTGAACATAGCAAGTATATGATGTGAAAACAGGAAAGCATGAAAGTAACAGATAGGCACATGTGTTTCACCCCAAAACAGTTTAGAAAACAGTAAAAGAGGGGTTCAATGTACTCACCTGAGATTGCTTTGGAGTTCTTGTATAATAACCAGATAATGCTAAAGATCACGGGATATCAAACGGCACCTAATAGGTAGCTATGTTAATATACCGGACCAAATCGGAAGGATCGGACAGTACGCGGGTTCGAAAACCAAACGAGTATGGAGACTCGTGTAATATGGTTTAACAAAGCCTACATACTAAAATGAAACTTAACCTAAGTGCTTACGGTCCATCACGACCCGTTTAGGTAGCTTATGCTACCTTACGCGTCGTTCGCGTAGAACGCGTCTGGAACGCCTAACATCGTGACCACAAGGTATAACCTCGGAAGGTTATAGCTATGGTCACCTAATGTGTTTGGTCAGGTCCTAATGACCGACCAAATGGGTCGGGTTCAAAAGTATAAGCGATGGTTTAGATCGCTTACCTTACGACCCTATATAAGCACTAAACTAAAAGTGACGAGCTAAGCATGTTAGAACATGTTTAACTAAGTTTGAAAACAGGTTTGACATCAAAACAAACGGCTTTGATGCTCACGAGTAGTTTGGTTACAAAATATGCAAGAATGCACATTCTGGCCGAAACTACGACTCGTCACTGAGCCTAGATAACGGGGTAATCAGTAGGTATGGTCACTACGGACCATGACCATCGTGATCACGCTCACGTTATGAAGTTCCATGAACTTCGCATCGACCATAAGCTGGTCAATGCAGAAAGTCAACTAAACGTTGACTTTCGGACTCGAAAAGCGAATAAAAGAGCGAAAGAAGACTTACGGAGGGTCCCCGAGTGCAAATCAAGATCAAACAGCTCAGGTATGAAACAATGGTTTCAACTTAGAGCTTTAGGATCTGATTTTGTGATTTTTACACTAAAGGGGGGGGGGGTATTTATAGGAAAAGTGGAACCGTTAGGATCGTTTTATCGAATATCGTGCCTTGATCTCGTGCGTACATGTGTCTAGTGGATAAGTTCAGTGAACTTGACCCTTGGCCCTTCATTTGGGTGAAAAGGCATCGCCCTTTGATCGAACGAAAGGCCAGATTCTGCATTAAATGCAAAATCTTTCTGTCAGACATCCCCACGCGGCCCGCCTCATATTTGGGCAAAACTCACGCGGGCCGCCTGGCCCTCTCTGATCTGCACCACTTGCAGAATTTACACATTTGGTCCCTGTTGCGTGTTTAAGCTATTTCCAGCCCTTCTAAGACCTGTAAAGCCATCTTTAAGGCCCTAAAATGATGCCTAAACATTGTGGACATGAAACATGCCCAAAAATGTGTCGGATGTCGGTTCGTTTGGCCGTACGATCGCGATGTTCGCTTAATTACGACGGAATGCGCATAAGCGCGAAAGACGATCCAAATGACGCGACGAATGGATTTTTCTCATGCCCAACACTAAGGCATAATATAAGGATGCTTACATAAATTTTTGGATGTCCAGATGTATTCAGAACGTAAGTTATGCGCGAAAGTGCAAACTTGTGCACTTTTTGACACTTTTAATCCCTGAATGATCCAAAAGTTTGTTTTAGCATACCAAACCCCTCAAAGCCTATTTCTAAGCTATGTAGAGGATATTTAGGGTATGTTTAACTTATGAACATGTTCCGGAATGTTCGTTATAGTTCAGATTGGCATACTTTCGCAGTTTGTCAAGTTTAGTCCCTGTAAGCGAATTAACTTGTTTTTGCTATACCAAAGCCTTCAAAACTTATTTCTAAGTTATGTAAAGGTTATTTAAGGTACGTTGAGTGTATGTTGATGTTCCGGAGTATTTGTCGCAATAAACTGAGTACGTTTACGCACCAGTTTGCGTATAATGCTCAAGAAAGCGATGTAGAGTTTGAATTTGAACAATAATTGATATGTGCAAAACATACACATATTTATACAAGATCCCAAGTATGAAATACAATATTTCATCGGCTTGGTATTTGTTTGATGGTCGCGGTGACACAGGTGTCACAGTCTCCCCTACTTTAGGAAATTTCGTCCCGAAATTTATTCGTAGGAGTCTATTTGTGAATTTGCCAAATAACCACCAATGATATGTAACGCAATGTCTTGTCATCTCCTTAACGGTCATTCTTCCGAAACGAAAATGAACAGACGGGTCATTTTCAATGGTTGCTTCATCAGAATTGGAAATGAAGGATTACACAACGGATATTCATTTCCTCAACGGAAAATCTTCAGAAACGAAAATGAACAAACGGGGTCATCTTCAACGGTTGCTTCCTCAGAGTTGGAAATGAAGTATTACACAACGGATATTCATTTCCTCAACGGATAATCTTCAGAAACGAAAATGAACAAACGGGGTCATCTTCAACGGTTGCTTCCTCAGAGTTGGAAATGAAGTATTACACAACGGATATTCATTTCCTCAACGGATAATCTTCAGAAACGAAAATGAACTAACGGAGTCATCTTCAACGGTTGCTTCCTCAGAGTTGGAAATGAAGTATTACACAACGGATATTCATTTCCTCAACGGATAATCTTCAGAAACGAAAATGAACTAACGGAGTCATCTTCAACGGTTGCTTCCTCAGAGTTGGAAATGAAGGATTACACAACGGATATTCATTTCCTCAACGGATAAATCTTCAGAAACGAAAATGAGCTAACGGAGTCATCTTCAACGGTTGCTTCCTCAGAGTTGGAAATGAAGGATTACACAACGGATATTCATTTCCTCAACGGATAATCTTCAGAAACGAAAATGAACAAACGGGGTCATTTTCCTCGACGGGTATTCTTCAGATTTGGAAATGAAGGATAAACGGATATTCATTTCCTCAACGGATATTCTTCAGAAGCGAAAAATGAATAGCTAGTTCATTTTTCCTCAACGGATGCTTCATCAGAATTGGAAATGAATAGGGTTATCTCTAGACACATGACAGAACTTGCTGTGATTTCTGTGCACTAAATTCCATAATTATGTATGCATCCATAATTACGTAATCCCTTGCACAGTCCGCACAGTTTGTTTTGTAATGTTTTGGGGAAGGATATCAAACTTGTGACGAGGGTGACTAGACTTCCATCGGTTCCTTTTAATTAGATCGACAGGGGATCCTCTTGGTTAGGCCACCAAGGAGTCCTTTCAGCTATATCATCACATGATATCCCTAACCAGATTTTTGGATGAATCTGTTTAGCTAGACCACTCAAGGGGTCTAATTATGAAGTAGTACTTTATAATCCGAGGGACTTAACTATAACATAGAAGTCCATTGAGGATTTTAAGTACTACCTTTGGGCATCCTACTATGAATCTCTTGTACACAGATATGTAAGATTCTACGAAGATTTGGATAACATAATTTGGATCACACAACAATACATAAGGAAACACATAAGCACATAGTTACATAATTGTTTAATTTGATCATAATTTGTTATTAACTTGTTATCGATTGAATACGGATATGGAAACCTGTCGACGGATCTCAATGTTCACTGGAATCTATCTGAGAAGATAGAAAGATCTCCCAAAATTCGATTTTTGATTACAAGGAATCACCACATTCGAATGAAGGTATACAACAATTAAAGACTTACCGGAAATTCCTAGGTACCCTATTAAGGATTTATAGTGTTACCTTGGGTATTCGTCTTGTGTTGTAACCTGCGCCTTGTACTTCGTTTCCTTAGAATAAACGGGTACTTAGGAATTCCGTGGAAGACGCAAGCGATTATAGAATGGGAGAATTTTGGGGGTAGTTTGTTCTTCAAGGAATACGGTTCCTTGATTGTCGGTATTGCAAGGGATATGTCGTTTATACATGCAACCATAGAAATACATTGCAATGTAAATGAAAGATTTATTTATAAACAACGATATCAACTGTTCCTTGGATCTTGACAACAAAAGAAACTTAATACATAAGACATGATTATTTCTAAACGATGTTGTCTTCTAGTCAGTCGGGTGATCATCCTTGTGCTGGATTTGCATTAGCAAGCTTTGGGCAATTTCTTCGGAAATGACCCATCTCGCCACAGTTGAAACAAGAACCTGGTAGGAAACGACCTTGAGCGGGATTGTTGCCAGCTTGGTTTGGTGCAGTTGCAGCTGGGCAGATTCTTGTTGTATGGCCTATGAGTCCACAGGTTTGGCATTTGCGGCACTGTACATTAGCGTGATGATGGAGGCTACATTGGTGGCACAAGGGTGCAGTTCCATTGTATGGTTTTCTAGCAGGGGGTTGAGCTGGTTGGTTGGGGACGGCTTGACCATTGTGAGCGACCACGGCGAAGTTCTGAGAAGCCTTTCGCTTCCTTGACTTCTTAGGAGATTCAGTCTGTTCATCCATGGTCTTTGATTCCTCGATTGGGTTTGATTCCCCGGCCGATTTCTTGTCACCTTTTCGAAAAAGTTTATGCTTTCTGATCTGCGATTCAGTCAAGGTTGCAGATAGCTCAATGGCCTGACGGAGTGTGGTAGGGTTGCTACCAGTGACAATGTCTTGTACCGAGTCAGGCAGGCCGTCGATGTACCTTTCGATAGCCTTGTCGAGTGGGGCGACCATAGTCGGGCAAAGTAGACTCAACTCCTCAAACCTATCAGTATATGCCCTGTGTTCGCCACTATCTTGTTTCAAATCATCAAACTCCTTCTCCAACGCTCGTTGTTCATGACGAGGACAAAACTCTCTCATCATAAGTGCTCTCAGTTCAGCCCATGTTTGTGCTAGAGCAACATCTGCACCACGGTCTCTCATTACCCCGTTCCACCATGTAAGAGCCCTCTTCTGAAACACACTCGAAGAAAACTCGACCTTGCGATTTTCCGGACACTGCACGTGGCGAAAGGTATTCTCGATGCTCTCGAACCATTGGAGAAGCCCAGTTGCTCCCTCAGAACCACTAAACTTGAGTGGTTTAGCCGAGTTAAAGTTCTTGAAATTGCATGTACCATTGTTGTTGTTGTTGGCTTGGTTCCATTGAGCAAAGAGGTTTGGGAATTGAGCAGCCATCTGCTGCGCAATAATTTCTGCCAGCTCGGCAGTTGCTATCTGGTGTTCGCGTCGAGGAGGCATTCTAAAAGAGGAAAACATGAAAGGAAACAAATAAAATGGTATTGGGTAAGAATAGGATGTTACAATCACTGACCATAATCACGGTTGATGGTCACTTGTTTGAATCATGAAGCAAACAAACAACACCAAGGCTGAATCAAAGCAAATAGATCCTCATAGTGTATCGCGAAGACATGCTCGCCTATAAGTGGACACTCACCCCAAGAGTTCCCAGGTAAGAGTGACTGGTCCGATTATGTGGATTTGTACGAACACTCTAACCTTAGACAGAAAACCCAGGGTACAGGCATTCACTCTTCCAGTTCGCACGTGTTCACACTTGTTAGGACCCAAAACTTTGACGGGAGTTTTGAAAATTCAATGGGGTTCAAAACCTTATAACAGAGGGTTCAAAACCTAGTAATCAATCATCCTAGAACAGATGATTGGTTTTCAAAGCGGTTTTGAAATTTATGTTCTTGTTGTGGTCGTCGCCTAAGGATAGGTGACGGTATTGTTTTATGACTAAACGCAAGTAAACTCGCGTTAGGTTCCTAGGAAGGTTATAGACTAGGTCAAAGCATTACTAATAACCTAATTCCCTATAACCATTGGCTCTGATACCATCTTTTCTGTCACACCCCGACCACGTAGAACATACAGAACGTGGCGGAAACGTCGGGGAGTGTTGTAACAGAATCAATTGTTTCAAATCCATGGCGAATGAAGTTTCGTTTTATAAATCAAACATGAAGGTTTACATTGTCTAAACAAGAATCAAAGTGTACATAACATAAGTTAACTAGTTCTTGTCTCGTTTTAAGTCACTAAGGCACAGGTCCGCCTAAGTATGTCTTGATAAGTCCTATGCATCATCTCCTGAAAACACATGTGAAAATAGGTACGTCAGCATAAAAATGCCTGTGAGATACATTGGTTTTGTGAAAACGGAATTCATGACTTGAGTTTGAGAAAATGTTTAGTCATGAACCTCGTATTTTGCTTTGTCTTGTAAATCATTTGAAAAACGGTAAGATCAAATGATATGTATAAATAAGAGAACAATGCATGGTTAACTGAATAACCATGTAAAAAGAGTTTGTATAAGATTTGTTGTTTGTAAATCAATGTCTTGTGAAAAGCGTGTTATTTGTATAAAATGTTCTATGTTTCAAATTGAAATGATTCAAATAACGCTACGATATGTAATACCATACAAACACTTATATATAGGAAGTACCAGCGGCGTATCCACCATGCTTGTATCATATTACACATGCCTCGTTACTTAAATCACTTACTCAAACCAAACCATCAAGATGAAATGTTTAACAACGGTAGAAATGTTCATGTATAGTCAAATGTCTATTGTCAAATGTAATCCATAGTCAACGGATACAACTGGTTTACACGGTTCAATGGTTACAGACGGTTCATGAAATTGAAGGGTTAAGACGGTTCACATAGTCAAATGGTTACAACGGTTCAAAATGTAGTGTAATGTGTTCATATGCTGGATGAGCATATGCAACAGAAATGCAATGTGAAACAATGTACTACGTATGCACACAATGGGCGTACGTAGCATGAAATGTATTGTAGAGTACAACGGTTCAAAATGTAGTGTGATGTGTTCATATGCTGGATGAGCATATGCAACAGTAATGCAATGTGCAACAACGTACTAAGTATGCACACAATGGGCATACATAGCATGTAATGTAAAACAATGTACTAAGTACGCACACAATGGGCATACATAGCATGTGATGTAAAACGATGTACTAAGTACGCACACAATGGGCATACATAGCATGAAAATGTAATGTAAAGTGTTGTGCTAAGTATGCACACGATGGACATACATAGCATAAACACAATGAAATCATGTACTATATATGTACTATTGAACATAGCAAGTATATGATGTGAAAACAGGAAAGCATGAAAGTAACAGATAGGCACATGTGTTTCACCCCAAAACAGTTTAGAAAACAGTAAAAGAGGGGTTCAATGTACTCACCTGAGATTGCTTTGGAGTTCTTGTATAATAACCAGATAATGCTAAAGATCACGGGATATCAAACGGCACCTAATAGGTAGCTATGTTAATATACCGGACCAAATCGGAAGGATCGGACAGTACGCGGGTTCGAAAACCAAACGAGTATGGAGACTCGTGTAATATGGTTTAACAAAGCCTACATACTAAAATGAAACTTAACCTAAGTGCTTACGGTCCATCACGACCCGTTTAGGTAGCTTATGCTACCTTACGCGTCGTTCGCGTAGAACGCGTCTGGAACGCCTAACATCGTGACCACAAGGTATAACCTCGGAAGGTTATAGCTATGGTCACCTAATGTGTTTGGTCAGGTCCTAATGACCGACCAAATGGGTCGGGTTCGAAAGTATAAGCGATGGTTTAGATCGCTTACCTTACGACCCTATATAAGCACTAAACTAAAAGTGACGAGCTAAGCATGTTAGAACATGCTTAACTAAGTTTGAAAACAGGTTTGACATCAAAACAAACGGCTTTGATGCTCACGAGTAGTTTGGTTACAAAATATGCAAGAATGCACATTCTGGCCGAAACTACGACTCGTCACTGAGCCTAGATAACGGGGTAATCAGTAGGTATGGTCACTACGGACCATGACCATCGTGATCACGCTCACGTTATGAAGTTCCATGAACTTCGCATCGACCATAAGCTGGTCAATGCAGAAAGTCAACTAAACGTTGACTTTCGGACTCGAAAAGCGAATAAAAGAGCGAAAGAAGACTTACGGAGGGTCCCCGAGTGCAAATCAAGATCAAACAGCTCAGGTATGAAACAATGGTTTCAACTTAGAGCTTTAGGATCTGATTTTGTGATTTTTACACTAAAGGGGGGGGGTATTTATAGGAAAAGTGGAACCGTTAGGATCGTTTTATCGAATATCGTGCCTTGATCTCGTGCGTACATGTGTCTAGTGGATAAGTTCAGTGAACTTGACCCTTGGCCCTTCATTTGGGTGAAAAGGCATCGCCCTTTGATCGAACGAAAGGCCAGATTCTGCATTAAATGCAAAATCTTTCTGTCAGACATCCCCACGCGGCCCGCCTCATATTTGGGCAAAACTCACGCGGGCCGCCTGGCCCTCTCTGATCTGCACCACTTGCAGAATTTACACATTTGGTCCCTGTTGCGTGTTTAAGCTATTTCCAGCCCTTCTAAGACCTGTAAAGCCATCTTTAAGGCCCTAAAATGATGCCTAAACATTGTGGACATGAAACATGCCCAAAAATGTGTCGGATGTCGGTTCGTTTAGCCGTACGATCGCGATGTTCGCTTAATTACGACGGAATGCGCATAAGCGCGAAAGACGATCCAAATGACGCGACGAATGGATTTTTCTCATGCCCAACACTAAGGCATAATATAAGGATGCTTACATAAATTTTTGGATGTCCAGATGTATTCCGAACGTAAGTTATGCGCGAAAGTGCAAACTTGTGCACTTTTTGACACTTTTAATCCCTGAATGATCCAAAAGTTTGTTTTAGCATACCAAACCCCTCAAAGCCTATTTCTAAGCTATGTAGAGGATATTTAGGGTATGTTTAACTTATGAACATGTTCCGGAATGTTCGTTATAGTTCAGATTGGCATACTTTCGCAGTTTGTCAAGTTTAGTCCCTGTAAGCGAATTAACTTGTTTTTGCTATACCAAAGCCTTCAAAACTTATTTCTAAGTTATGTAAAGGTTATTTAAGGTACGTTGAGTGTATGTTGATGTTCCGAGTATTTGTCGCAATAAACTGAGTACGTTTACGCACCAGTTTGCGTATAATGCTCCAGAAAGCGATGTAGAGTTTGAATTTGAACAACAATTGATATGTGCAAAACATACACATATTTATACAAGATCCCAATTATGAAATACAATATTTCATCGGCTTGGTATTTGTTTGATGGTCGCGGTGACACAGGTGTCACACTTGGAGCCCTCATAACGATCCAATCTTCAGGAACAACAAATCCCGGACGCAAGACGAAGCAAGCTTTATCAGTGAACAGCATCGTGTACTTGTTATCACAGATTTGAGAAACCGACATCAAGTTATGCTTCAATTCTTCAACGTAGTTCACTTTATGCAGCGTGATTTTTCCATTTGACACTGAGCCTTCACCAGTGATGTATCCACCCTTTTCACCGGCAAAATTCACATAACCACCACGGATTTGTTTAAAATTTTTCAATAACTCTTTATTTCCTGTCATGTGTCTGGAACAGCCACTATCGGTATACCAAATATAGATAGCCCTCTTCAGCTGCTCCTACACTCCCCAACAAAAATTTAGTTAGAGTGTGGGACCCAAGCCATGATGGTCTTGGGTCGTCCTGATTCGTCAACATAAGAAAACTATTTGAAATAACCATCATCGCCTCTGTGTCCACCATTTCCATTTCGGAATTGTTGGAATGAGTCCCCGCAAGTCGTGAATTATACGGAGTTGACGATCTGTTGGTATAACTAGAGTTTCCATACCCTCGGCTTCCATAGTTTTGGTAACTGTAATTTTGATTCCTGGGTGGCTCAAAATTCCTACCAAATCTAGGAGCATCTTCGTGTCTTGAGAATGATCGTGGATGATTATCCGAATGCGGTCTTTGATTTGGAAATCGGGGGTGACACATTTCGGTCATTCACGAATCTGTTCTGTGAATGAGGTCTAACATAGTTGTTGTTCGAACCTCCAGAGCGTTGGTCATTCTCAACTACTTGAAAGGTGACATGATTTTGTCGTCTGTGAGGGGTTTTCTCACGAGTATCATGTCTTTGAGATACATTTTCTGATCTGTCCCCACGGTTAATAACAACGGGTTTGTCCTCTTGATCCTGATTTTGTTGTGATTTAACATTTGGTTTGACGACTGGTTTTACTTCTTGTTTAATCACTTTGGTTTTCTCAGCCTTATGATTTTTACCATTTTTCTTTTCAACATTAACTGCTTCAGTTTGTGGTTTTTCAACAAAAGGTTTCCTTTGATCAGGATCAACAAGAGATTTACCCTTGTCATCTGGACAGTCTGCTGCTAAGTGTCCTTTCCCACGACACTTATAGCATTTGCGAATTTTTGCAGCATTCTTTGGAAGTTCCTCATGATCGGTCGAAGATGATGAGGCGTTGGTGGAATTTTTGAAAATTTGGTTCACAAACTGAGAGTTGGAACCTGTTTCGATTTTTACTTCTTCTTTGACAAAATCCTCCCCTTTAACAAACTCAGTTTTAGGGACATTTTTCAAAGCCTTTTTAGTTTTCCCACGTGACTTTGGTTTTGACTTCACATTTTGAACTTGATTGAAAATTTCCAAAATCTTATTGCTTATCAAATTTTCAATGTTTTCAAGATTCACCTCATTTTTCTTTGAAACTCCACTCATCTTCGACTGATCTGAGTCAGTAAGTTCATCTGGCTCAGATTCTGACTCACTTTGTGGTTCAACCGTCAGAGGGGTCGTTGGCACAAAATTTGCCAATTCAGGATCAATGCTTGGCATCGATGTATAATTATGGTTTACCGGAGGAGGCACCTTAGTATAACCAATGCCGAACATTTCTTCCTCAGATTCTTTGAGACGTTGGCTGTTAATACAGAAATTCATCACTTCGGATGAATCCCTGAACTTTTCAATCTTTCGTTGCAAATCTAAAATCAGATTATCGTTTTCCAAAATGATTTTGTTCTTTTCCAAAAATGATTCATTTCAAGTTCAGATTTTAATTCCTGATTTCTAAGATTTCCCTGAGCCACAAGTCTCTCAAATTCAGAGATATCATTTTTCAGCGCTTTTATCTTAATTCGGTGTTCTTTATCCGAATTAGACAAAACAGCAATGAGTTCTATGGATTTTTCTAAATCTGCAATTAAGTTTGTGTTATGAAGTGCATATCTATCAATCTTAGTCACAAACTCTACACATCTAGCACATCGCTTATCTACAGAAGATGATTTTACCTCAATGCCAGCCATGAATGCACAAGCCTCGTTTTCAACGGAGTTTTCTTCCAACCTTTTAGCTTCTGCATCCGCAAATTGCTGCATTTCAGCTGTGGAGATGTTGAATTCAAAGCGTTCTCCCTTTTCTCCATCTTCTGTCTTGTTAGACTTTTCAACAGTCTCTTCAATCGAGGAATCTTCATTCACAGCAACATTCCCCGAATCCAACTCTTCCCCAAAAACCTTAGCTACAACCGCAAGCTCTTCAATACTAGTCTCTTCGACAACCTCTTCATACCCTTCTTCGTTCACAATTTCTGCTATAAATGCTTGTGACACAATTGCTCCTGAGATGTCTTCCAAAGCACAACCCCAGTCATAAGGCTCAGTCACACTTTGTAGAGGTTGAGCCACCATAGCATTGTTTGTCGAAGGTGTAAGATTTTCAGACCCACTTGAACGAGCATTTGAGTTAGAGGTAGCAGTTGATGCATTGTTGTGAGGTCTTGAATTATTTCCTCGGGAGTTGTTGTCTCTATCAGATCTTTCCATTTTCGGCTTTCGACAATCACGTGTGAAATGCCCGTAGATACCGCAGTTGTAACATTTTACTTTTGACATGTCGACCCCCATTCGAGTCTTTGTCTGACCTCCTATGAACTTTCTACCCGTCTTCAACAGAAATTTCTTCGCTCTATGGACTAACAGTGCCATATTGAGTTGCAGATCAAGTTCTTCCATTTCGTCTTGATCTATCTGATCAAAGTCCTCATCGAGACTTGACGGTTCAATGAGCTTTCCAAGACAGAAGTTTTCGTAGGCAGTCATGAAGGATGCCAATAGACTCATGTTTTCTTCAATCATCTTTAAACAGCTTGCATCTATCTTGGGAATGTTCAAACTTATTCCTTGAGATTTCTGAGCTCCACTAGAAGAGTACATCCCTTGATTGGAATTGGTTGTTCCACTTGAACTAACATTGTTGCTTATAAAGGCGTGTTCACTTGCAGAACCTTTATTCTCCGAGTACAAAGCAACACCGACTCCACCATTACTACCCTTCTCCATTGGTTTCGAAGCCTTATATAACTGAGGATCTTGGAGCTTCTCGAAATCAGATGCTTGATCTTCCATATTCCAGGCATAACCCTTCAGTTTTTTAACAGCTTCTTCCAATGAGAGCTCCTCATAGAGAACACCCTCTCTAATCAATGCGGTGTACATATTCCATTCTCTGGGAAGACAATTCAGAAACTTCTCAACCTTCTCAAATTCAGTGTAGATACCTTCTTGACTTCTATCAAGTTCGCTCAACAGATGATAAAAACGGTTCACTGTGTCATCAAATGATTCATTCTTTAACGCTTTAAACACAACGAATTGAGTCTTCAACCGTTCGAGTCGTCGTTTCTTGTAAATTGCATTTTCTTCATATCGCTCGATCATGCTATCCCACAACTCCTTCGAGCTATTTCTCTTACGAAACGTATGAAGTATAGATTTTGTCATTGCCATCGTTATCATTGACATAGCTTTCTTTTCACAGTCAAAAAATCTCTTCTGGTCGTCAATGAGTGCCAAATACGTATCAATCGTCAACGTACGTACTGGAGTAGCTCCACACCCTTTAACAATACACAACCAGATTTTGATGTCTTTCGCTCGTACATACCTCTCGAAACGCTCCTTCCACTCAGGAAAATCAAGCTCGCTTATCAACAAAGGAGGTTTGTCGTTACTCCCTACCTCAGCATTGTGCTTGAGGTTTTTAACCATTGCAGTCAGATTGTTGTTTGCCATTTCAGAAAACAACAGTAGGTTTCCAAGCAAGAACTGTGTTACTGAAAAGATTTTCTTAGTCCAAACTCAGAGAGAAAACACGGAGTGTAATGTCTGAGCTTTAATCAGAGTGTGAAACCCGGATCACAAAAACCTGAAATAAACACAAACAGAAAAACTCGGACACTACACTGTTAGAATTTAAACTCAGACCACCTACAAAAAGATCAGACTCCTAAAAATAATAAATAAAAGGTTGAAATTCGGACTACGAAGAAACTCAGACTCTAAAAGATTCTAATAAAAAAATTCGGACATAATTAAATAGTTATAAAAGTCGGACTCTATAAAAGTCGGACTCTACTAATAATAACTAAACGCTAAGTAATAAATAAAAGATTAAAGCTCGGACCTACTAACAAGGATTTGAAATTCGGACAAAGAATAAAGGTCGGACTACGAACCTAAGACATAAAATTCGGACTAAAGGAAATAACTCAGACTCAAAGAAATAAATAAAAACTCAGACTAATATAAAAACTCAGACTCAAAGAACTCAGACTCAAAATAAAAACTCAGACTCAAAATAACTAATATTACTAATAAATAACTCAGACTCAAAATAAAAACTCAGACTCAAGAAATAAATAAAAACTCAGACTAATATAAAAACTCAGACTCAAAGAACTCAGACTCAAAATAAAAACTCAGACTCTAATAACACATTAAAAGTCAGACTCAAGGGAAACAAGGTGAAAGTCGGATCTATGTAAAGTTCAGACAAGACATAAAATTCGGACAAAAATTAAGATTTGAAACTCAGAACAAGGTAAGAGTTTCTCAAAACTCAGAAGTAACCAACTTTCCGGACTATCTCCCCAATGTGACTTCACACTGGTTCAACAATACCCCGGAGACACAAACACAGAATTTAAACCACGGACAAATCTTCCAAAGATCAAACTCAGGAATCTTTTTCCATCTTCAAACACTGTATGAACAAGAACCAAAACCCCTGTAAAACCCAGATGAAGAACAACACTAAAAAAACACCAAACTACTCAAAATCCATCATCAAATCACTAGATATGAATGAATAATCATGAATAAAACACAAAAACTTACTAAACTCTCACTAAACCCTATCAAAGATTGAACTTTTCTCACAAAAACCTTCAAACTAAGAAACACCTACAGTAGTATGAGCACATTGCTCTGATACCACTTGTAAGGCCTCCAGATCCAAGATCTCACTCAGCTAAAGCCACCAACAGGTGTGCGGAATCCACCTGATGATTTACCACTGCAGATGAAACACTAGAATGCAAAGGTTTGTGAGAGAAATCAAGAATACACTGAGTATTCTTGATGAGGAAGATGAATGACGTCACTCACACAAAGCAGCCGCCAGACAAAACACACACAATGATTAGGGTTAGGTGCACAGAATTTCACACAGAATCGCCACCTTGTCTATTCCACATAAAGGTATAAATACAACGCAAAACCCGGACTTTCAAGACAAACTAGAAAGCCCGGACAAACAAACTACACAAAGCTCAGACCTTTTGTCCTAGACAAAACTCTGACCTTTTGTCCCAAACAAAACTCAGACAAAAGCCTTTCCTAAAACTTGGACAAAATGTCCAAGGATAAAGTTGGGACTAACTTTCAATGAATGTACAATAAAGACCCTACAAAATGGGAGACATGCACTTATCACCTAAAGTGCATTAACAAACTCCCCTTGATCAGTGCATGGTCTTCATTGCTCTTGAGATCTTCATCCTTTCATTGGTAACATGGGAGTCATGCACTTATCACCTAAGGTGCATTAACACTTTCTTTTTTATTTTTTCTATCTTGTTTGTGTTAAAAAGAGAAGCATACATAATCTTTTTTAGATCTAACAGAAAATGGTTCCTGCTTGTATGCTAACAAACCTTACAACCATCAAGATATCAAAATGCGAAGGGCACAAGTGGGATATGGAGTTTTTGGAATACGTGTTGGGGAATGCAAAGCTGGCTTTGAAGACAGTAACAATCACATGGGAAAACATATACATAGAAGAAGAACCGTGGTTCTCTGAACAGGTGCTTAAGATTCCAAGGGCTTCCCCGCATAGTGAAATCTATTTTCGATCTGGGAAAATGTCTCCATCTGCCTATAGTTCATTAGCCTTTGTTGCTTTTAACAGAGTTAGTGAAAAGCCATGTGTGGAACACACTTTTATTGGTCATGATAAAGTTCTTTTCTTATACTCTTGGGTTTCAACTCAAGTTTTTTTTTTAAAAGTTGGACATCTTATAAAAAAGATTCAAATTTGGGTGAGCGGGCTTGAGCCCCTTGGTTCCAATGTATAACAACATACACCCCTTATTTAAATGAAAACCAAGGAGAAAACACCATAAATATAGTTTTTAGACAAAGTTTTTGCATTTGGGTGAGGGAAGTGGAGTTGGGATGGTTAGGGGTGGGACGCCGCGAAGGTGCATGAGATCGGCCTAGGTTGGAGGGGAGAAGAAACATTGAGGGGAAAGGGAAAGATGGGAAGCTTGGGTTGGAGGCGGATGTGGTAGTTTGGGATGAGCGGGAACACAGCTCGACACTCTTCAATGCTGCAGCGGGAAATCTCACCTCGGAGATGGATGTGGTATGACATATTGCAATTAAGTGATTAAGACACAATTATTGTTAGATGATAATTGTATAACGGGCACATGAAAATGCAACAAGACATAAAATTTTAATATCTGTTTGGTAGGACTACCAAGACCCTTTGTTTGCTGAAAAAGTTTGACAAGTTGAGGACTAATTAACCCAAACCTAACTGGTTGGGGTTATATGTGTACGTATTTAGGAAATTGTGTAGGCATGACATGAACCCGGCTGAAAACCGAACTACTCGAAATGGTGAATGTGATAATAAACGAGAACTGAGACCGGACTGATGGAATTCATTTAGGATAACGTTTGGCTTCAGGTTCTGTTTGGTTCTTCAGGTGAGCTATTGAAGCAGTAGCATTTAGAATGCAACTAGTTGATTTATTTTGATCTTTTGATGTAGAATTCAATTACATGGTATACATCTAGTTTTGTGCTTTCTGGTTTTGGGGTGAATTGACCAGCATGAGTTTATTATCCCATGCTTAAACCAAACGCAATGATATAATGCATAAATTCAAACAAACGTTCAACAAAAATGATTTGATATAACTTTTATAATTAATCAAACGTTAAACTAAAACATCAGATATTGAAAAAATGATGAGAAGTCCTAATCCGATAGATTTTACTATATGTCGATTCAGTGCGGTTAAGGCGGGTATGGAAATATGGATACCCATAACCGACCTGCTACTTTCGGTTTTTAGAAAAAAAAACAATTAAAGGATCCACCAATTTTTAATTTGGATTGGTTTTTTTATTCGGTTTTATTGGTTAATTTGGTTATGGTTGGTTAATTCGTTTTTTTGCACACCCTTAAGTAGATCCACTATCTCATATAGCAAATCTTGCCTTGTCACAAGGTGCATCATGTTCATTGTCCCCTTAGCATTCCACAACAACACTGAATCCACTTCATCCTCCACCTTGCTAGACAACCCTGCCACATCACTATGATTTGCTATCTCATATAGCAAAATCCCTAAAAACACAAATTATTCATAGACACACTCCATAAACACTCTTATTTTAGCGCCCCAGCGATATATGGATTAATGATTATAAGCATTGCATTCTTAACATCACCGTGGAGTAAAAAATACGCTATCATGTACATATAACAGTCAAGAATCCAGGCAGAACCTTCTGAAAATTCATAGATCATGGGGTGTGGTTATGTAAAAATTGCCATATAGACGTCATCTCATTTTTACACGCTTTTCACAACTCTTACCAAGTCGGTACGTTCCTTTGCTTCTTTAACCAATATTTTTGACGGGCTGGCCCCATTAAAAAAAGATAAAATTAAGCCCTTTGATTGGGCCTCTATAAGCCCTAAATAATTTATTTGTTCTCTATATACATAGCCGAACATCTCGATTGGTAGTTTTTAAGTTATTGAATTGAACTGGTCTCTTTATTGCAAGGCTCAAACTATTCAGACACTCTATCTGTCTATTTAGACATCCTGTGTCTCGTATATGCCTCGTATAGGCCTATACGAGGCGTATAGGGTTACATCAAAATCAGTGTCTGACTCATGTCAGTTTTGGTTTGACTGCTTCAATATGTCTCGTATAGGCCTATATTGGGCGTATAAGGCCCCTCGTATAGGTCTCATATATGACTCTTTGCCCCTTATATGCCTCGTATAGGCCTATACTGGGCGTATATAAGGGTTTTTTTTTTTTAACAAATATTTTATACAATATTAATCGTTTTAGCAAACTTTTATACAAAAACAAGTTTTTTATTTTAAATAATTAATATTAGGACCCCTCGTTGGTGTTTTTTTGAGTTGAAAAATGGATGTTTTGGTAGGGTAATTTGATTGTTTTTGGAGGGTGATGTTTTTTTGAGTAAAAAAATGGGTGTTTTGGTGGGGTAATTTGAGTTGTTTTTTAAGAAAAGTTTTATTTTTTTTTTTTGTAAAAATATTTTACCGTTTTCAAGATCGGCCTTTAAAAATATTCGATCGTAGAAATATTACATTGTTTTTAACATATAGTGTAGTATAGGTCTCGTATAGGTCCCTTATAGGTCTTGTATAGGCCTATCGACGTATACGGGCGTTGTATCATATCCTATAGTATCGTATCGTATCGTATTGTATTGTATCGTATAGTGTAATATAAGTCTCGTATAGGTCTCGTATAGACCTATATGGGACCTATACGAGACTTACACTATACACTATACGATACAATACGATACCATACTATACGATACAATACGATACAATACAATACTATCGTATCATATAGTGTAGTATAAATCTCGTATAGGTCTCGTATAAGCATTGTATGGGCCTATGGATGTAGTATTGTATCCTATAGTATCGTGTTCTATCGCATCGTATCGTATAGTATAATGTAGTATAAGTCTCGTATAGGTCTTGTATAAGTCTATCGTGTTGTATCGTATCGTATAGTATAGTATAAATCTCGTATAGGTCTCGTATAGGCATCGTATAACTAATATTAGTGTTATTATAATTAATATCAGTTTTTTATAATTAATATTAGTGTTATTTATATTAATATGAGTTTTTTATAGTTAATATTAGTGTTATTGATATTTAAATAGAGAAAACCAAAAAAAAAATAGACGCCCAGTATAGGGCTATAGGGCTATACTGAGGGCAAAACAGGGTTATAATGGTCTTTTGGACCCCTCGTATAGTCCTATACTGGGCGTCTATTTTTATTTTTTATTTTTGTTTTCTCTTTTTAAATATCAATAACACTAATATTAACTATAAAAAACTCATATTAATATCAATAACACTAATATTAATTATAATAATTATAATAACACTAATATTAATTATACGATGCCTATACGAGACTTATACTATGCTATGCTATGCTATGCTATGCTATGCTATGCTATACGATATGATACAACACTATAGGCCTATACAGGACCTATACGAGACTTATACTACACTATACGATACGATGCGATACAACATGATACTATAGGATACGATACTACATCCATAGGCCCATACAATGCCTATACGAGACTTATACTACACTATACTATACGATACGATACGATACAATACGATACGAGACTATATGATAAGATACAACACCCGTATACGTCGATAGGCATATACAAGACCTATAAGGGACCTATACTACACTATATGATACGATAGTATCGTATTGTATTGTATTGTATCGTATTGTATCGTATTGTATCGTATTGTATCGTATAGTATGGTATCGTATTGTATCCTCCAGTGTATAGTATAAGTCTCGTATAGGTCCCATATAGGTCTTGCATACGCCTATAGGCCTATACGGGACCTAAACCACACCTATAGTCCTATACGAGACCTATACTACACCTACATGCCTATACGAGTGTTGTTTCTTATCATATAGTCTCGTATCGTATTGTATCGTATCGTATAGTATAGTGTAGTATAAGTCTCGTATAGGCATTGTATGGGCCTATGGATGTAGTATCATATCCTATAGTATCGTGTTGTATCGCATCGTATCGTATCGTATCGTATCGTATCGTATCGTATCGTATCGTATAGTGTAGTATAAGTCTCGTATAGGTCTTGTATAGGCCTATCGTGTTGTATCGTATCGTATAGTGTAGTATAAGTCTCGTATAGCTCTCGTATAGGCATTGTATAATTAATATTAGTGTTATTATATGAGTTTTTTATAATTAATATTAATGTTATTGATATTAATATGAGTTTTTTATAGCTAATATTAGTGTTATTGATATTTAAAAAGAGAAAACAAAAAAAAAAATAGACGCCAAGTACAGGGCTATACTGGGCGTCTATGTGGACTGAAAGACCATTATACCCCTGAATTAGGCCTATACTAGGGGCAAAACAGGACCCCTCGTATAGGCCCAGTATAGCCCTATACTGGGCGTCTATTTTTATTTTTTTTTCTCTTTTTATTGTGGAAGATATTCCAAGATGGCCAAAGCCGTTGACGGCGATCTGCATACATTGTGACAATCAGTCTGCTCTTGTTAGAGCACAAAGCATGATGTACAATGGCAGATCAAGGCATATTCGACGTAGACACAACACGGTACGACAAATTATCTCAACGGGTGTTATCTCAGTTGACTATGTGAGGTCAAATGAGAACATTGCGGACCCGTTAACAAAAGGCTTAAGCACAGATAAGGTGTATAGGTTGTCAAGAGGAATGGGACTAAAGCCCATAGATGAAGGGAATATGAGGGAAACCTAACCTAGTTGACTGGAGATCCCAAGATCTAGGTTCAATAGGTAAACTTAATCATAAACCCAAAGGGAGTCACTGTGGGGGGTGCCCCAAAATCAATAAAGGGAGTTGTATACTTCCTAGTCCATTCCAATCAGTGACATGAAGGAAAGGTTAAGCATGTTGAGGTTAAGGATTTTGAGGAAATCAAAATTAACCATGATGCTTTTAATGATTCAGAGGAATCACCTATGTTAGAGAGAAGTGGGGTCGCTTCGAATGGATTTGTGGGGAGGCGCAAATCCTAGAGCTCTCGCAGAACCAGGAACGTGTTCCATGACCATAAACGGATACAACCATGAGGTCTTGACTCGACTAGGGAGAGTATTGTGTGAATGTATATTGTCGCCTACATAAATGGGGGATTGTTCAAGGACACCGCGTCTACAAGACCCTAGGAGGCTAAGTATGCTTCACAAAAGAAGGTTCAAAGGTTACACCTACCTATCTTGCAATGCTCAACTGTTGAACGTGTATCGTTGAAACTTGATAGATCGATTTCTATTCATATGGGGGATTGTTGGAAATTTTGTGAAAATAGCATTTTCACAAATATAGGAAAATGATTTTTTCCTAATTTGGACTAGAAATAAATATAATAAAATGAGTGGGTTTTATGTATTTATTTGTGGGTTTGTGTTCTATGTTGGAAGAGCTTCGTAACGAACTAAACCACGTCCAAAACGGAGCTAAGATGAATGAGATATCGATGCTCAAAGTTTGGTGTTTGAAACTTGAATGCTGAAAATGTGGGAAAGTGGCACCTTGTCCCACATCAGATGAGAGATGAAACTTAAAGGGGTATTTAATTGGGAACTCTTCATCCTTATTGTTTCATGGAATCACTCACTAGTGTACTCGCGAAGGGTGTGGAGCACCCTAACTCGCACTCGCACTCGCACATGTGCGCGCGCGTGGCGTGGGCGATGAGGCGCAATGTGGCGCTTTGATGGCGCACTTTGCACGCTCGCATCGCCGCGAGCCGCTTGTGAGCCGCCTTTGTATTTTTGACCGCGCGCGCGTGGTGGAGCACAAGGGTTGCAAGGACCAAGTGGTAGGTGATGTGGCACATGATGTGGCAGTCATGCGCATACGCGCGCGAGTGAGTACACATGAGCGCGCGGTTGCGCGCATGGTGCATGTGTCTGATGTGACGTGCGCGGCGCAACAAAGTGAGCCAAAACGGCGCGACTGTGTGGCGTGCTCGTAGAGGCTCACAGGTGACGTGGCGCACGCGCGCAGGCGCGCATGGACCTGAGTGAGTATGGCGCACGCGCGCATGGCAGTGAGCCAAGTGGACGCACCACGCATGCGGGTGCAGACCTGCGTGTGCACCGGAGTGTCTTGCGCGCGCGCGGAAGATTTCTGCTGCAGTTAATGCTAGTGCAGTTACATTCAGCATTTGAAACTGACGAAGTTAATGCGTTTGACTGAGAATTAAGTGACGAATTAAAGTGCATTAAAGACGTCTAATGCAGTTTAATTCTCCATTTAATTCGTTTTTTTGGTTTCGCCTAGACCTGCAACTATAAATAGGGTGCTACCCTATTGCATATAGTACACCGAAAACACAAAAAGCAATCTTCTTCCTCTCTCACAGAAATCTATATCTTCTTCAAGAGTTCGAGGTACACCTTCGGGTTGGAGTCAAGACCGGCAGTGCAACTGCTTGCGGCTGTTGTATCCTGGAAACAAACGTGTTCTCCTGGGAGACACGAAATTTGTTTTAAGGGACCCGTGTCTAACACGATCCTCAGCCAAGAACAGTTTTTCTGTTCGAGTTTTCTGTCTTTGTTTTTCCCTTTTTCAGTTGTAATTGTATTTACTTTCAGTTGTAATTCTGTTATTGTTCTTGTTTTTCAAGTTAATAAATTATTTTATTTATTTTACGCGAACGGTTTCCTACTAAGGCTTATACAAGCTCGCACGCGCTGGAAAAATTAAAGGTAAATTCAACCCGCTTTAATTATTATGCATATTTTGAGAAAGTGTAAAATACAAAACGTGCGGCGGTATGGTACGGTACGTGACCACTAATTGGCTATTGAAAAACAATGGCTGGCAATTGAAAGTTTGATCTATTCTGCTGTTTATGAGGCACGCAAATTGGCTATTGAAAAACAAACACCTGTTTTGATTGAGGTTAGATGTTAATAGTAGCTTTTTGTATGTCTTTTGACCTTTCCCACTTTGTCTTTTCTGGATTACAGGCACTTACATACAGAGCAAGACACCATTCCACATCAGACGACTCAACCAAGTATCGTCCAGCTGATGAAATCGAATGGTGGCGAGATGATCAAAACCCTGTAAAGAGGTTTAGGACATGGATCGAAAACAATGGCTGGTGGAGCGATCAGGTGGAATCAGACATTGTAGCAACATTAGGAAGCAGGTAAAGCCTTTGACTTTATGTTTGACCAGAGTACTTATCTATCATCTCTAAAAGTCAAACATTGACTTTTCTTGTGTAACTTCTTATTCTTGTAGCTATCACAAGCGAGTAAAGCTGCAGAACGGGTAGAAAAACCTCCAGTTGAAGACATGTTTAACGACGTATATGATGTCCCGTCTAAAAACGTTAAAGAGCAGGAAGTTTCGTTAAGAGAACACATCAAGAAACACCCTCAGGAATATCCCTCCAGTGTTGCCGTGTAAATCAATCTTCATAATGTATGCATATCACTAATTTACAAATTACAATCTCATGAAAGTTCTAAATCAATACGGTTACTTTTGAACTCATTAGTAACACAATTTATTTTAGCTAGATATATTCAGGTATGTACGTGGATTTTGAAATTTATTTTATATTTTGTTTTATTTAGTAAACACCAGTTTTTTTTATTGATTTAACTTATGTTATATTCTATTCTATTTGACTTATCTGACGGCTGTGAGCATGGAATTGATTACAAGGGCGGTGGGGTTGGTTCGAGAGTGAGAGTTAAACGATGGTGATCTGTAGCTGTTGCAGAAGCTTCATCAACAATTTCGGGTCACGGCCAACCATGGTTGTAAAAATCCCGACTAGTCTCCGATTAGTCGCCAATTAATCATTAATCGGAGGTTCACCGATTAATGGCCGATTAATCACTAGGCGGTCAGTGGCGGTCCTATTCTGGCCAATCGCTGGCTAAATTTCGACCAAACCTTATAAATTTCATCCAATTACTTAAAAAACGGGTGAGGTTAAAACATGCCTACTTCAAAAAACTACATATAAAAGGTGTGTGTATATGTATAACTAAAAATTACGTATAAAAATCTCGATCCGATTACTTCTGATTAATCCCTATTAATCCTGATTAATCGCTAGTCGGTACCTCACCGCCCGACTAGCGCCTAGCGATTCTTACAACACCGCGGCCAACCTTAGTCAACAGTGTTGGTCAGCATTTTTAATTAAATCTTAAAAAATATATAGTGATTGGTTGTTTAATAAAATGTGAAAGGTAAAATTTCTAAGAACTACCCTTGCTTTTACATGTGTTTTATCTAGTATATTAACTATATGTACACTCAATTATATATTAATATTCATAACATAGATTAATTAATATATCTACACACAATTATTTTGTTTTCCTATTTTTGTCACACTCACCAAAAACACAGTCTCAAAGTCGTGGCTTCGTTCTTCCATTCGTCGATTAGGGCTTCCATCTGAGTTCCCTCGCGTCTCCGTCATCTTCTGGCGTAAGTTTGTTTCTTCTGGCGTAACTTTGTTTATTTCTTGTTCGACATCATAACTTACAGTGAAGAGGTTTCATGAATTTCCAACCCATGTGCATATGGCCACATCAGTTTTTTTTTTTTTTTTTTTTTTTTTGTTATTTTCACTGTCTTTGTTTGTAATTTAGAATAGAATTTCAAGCCTTTGAAGTAACTTGGGTACAAAACCGTCAAATGATACAAGTTAATTAGGGTTTTTTACATCACTTGTATTTATCCTTATTTTGTTCTTTGCTTTTTATAACTTTATAGATGATGACATATACAGTAAGCAAGTTGTATAATCTACTCATTTTCATGCTTGTTTGATTATCTTCACCTGCATTTATTTATGATATCAATGAACACAAACGAACAGTATCTTTCATTCATTATGTGTTCCTGAACGGTCGTGTATGTCTGGTAAATTCTTAATGAACGAACACCAACAAAGTCTTGTTTGATTCGGTTTGTTTACGACTTTAATATCTCTTTTCCAAGTTTTAGGCATTCAAATCTATATGTACTTGTACGTGGTGCATTGATGATTTAATAGGGGAGAAAAAGTTGGCGAGGTGGGCTGGTTGTGTAACAGCCTTATGTATTACACTTAAAGGTATAGGTATAAGCATTTTATGCAGGTCTCAAAGTCTTCAGCGTATATTTCAGTTCTCAAATGAATGCTCTCCTGTATATATTTCCAGTTTGCTACCGATAATCTTTTGACTTGAAAACGTTACAACCAAAGTATAGAAAATAAGTAAATAGAGCATCATGCGTTTTTAGCGTTAATTTTTCCTAGGACCTAACTTTTTGTATTGGGCTATGGATTTGATGCGATTTGAATTTCCACGAATTTTACTATACATACTTCCAAATCAGAAACCATAATTGCTTTTCTTTGCACGTAAGAGTTTGATTAATCAGGTTTTCTTCTTTTAGTTATCATATAAAAATTCGAGCCTGTGTTTTTGTTATTGAATCTTTAGTGTTGAAATATCTACACTTTCATGCTTTTTACTTTGAAACTAACATGGAATTTTGCATGTTTTTATATCCAAAGCTGTTAAGTGCTGTAAATATCTACAACCATTTGGATTGTGGTGACTTTCCATATTTGAAACGTATCAGGAAGATTCTGAACTTCTGGACTTTGTTTTTTCAGGGAAAAAATAAGAGCTAAACAATGAGTTCCACAAGTGAGAATGTAGACGACAGGCTTAGCATGTTGCCTGAAGATATTCTTTCACGCATTCTCTCTCTAATGCCTACGAAATATGCTGTGGGAACTAGCGTTCTATCTAAAAGATGGAGGTACACTTGGACGTCTGTCACAAACTTGGACTTTGATTATACAAGACGTTCCCCCAATATGATTACATTAAAATTTGTTGATGGGAATGAAGAAAAGTTTACAAAGTTCGTGGATCGGGTATTGAAGTTTTGCAAAACATCTCATCTTAAATCGTTTCGACTCCACATTTCTAGTTCTGGGGTTTCACAGTCAAGTATATTAAATTGGATTGATAACGCCGTCAGGTTAAACGTCCGTGAGCTTGACGTATGTGTTATCCAATCTGAGTTGCCTTTGAGCTTGTTCACGTGCAAGACCCTGACAGACTTAAGATTAGAACCTAGTGACTGTGATTTGAAGCGTTGGGAGTTTCCGTCTACGATCTATCTTCCTTGTCTGAAAACTCTTGACATTTTTCTGTGTGACAATCCTTTAGCCATTCAGGGATGCTGCCCAGTGCTTGAGAGTTTATCTTTGAATGTTTCATGCTATGTTGAACAAGATTTCATTTTGAACATCCCTACTTTGAAACGGCTGAATCTATTATGTATATCAATCTACGACGATGATAACAGAAAAATTATTTTACGTCTCCCTAAACTTGAATACTTGTTTGTTGATGGAGAATTGTGCTCGCTTTTTGAAATGGAAGATGTGTCCTCTTTGGTTGAGGCATCGATTTCATGTTCGGCTTGTTCGTTTGATTTCATGTGGGCTGATATACTAAACAAACTAAGAGGGGTTCAAAAACTTACAATAGCAAATGTAAGTTTATTTTTCTTTAAATGATTTTTAGTACATTTTTGGACTAACTTTGACTTTCTTATTCATTGTTGAAGTTCCGATTCACTTCACCTCTGCCCATCTTTCCAAATATGAAGCAATTGGAGTTGAATGGTACATGGGAATCTGGACAAATCACTCAGTTTCTTGAAAGTTGTCCCGAGTTGAAAATTTTGTGTATTGACTCTGTAGATGTAGCTGAGAGAGTTTTCAAGGTTGGAACTTATTTTTCTTCTCAACTTGTTTAAATTGTTTTTATCATTATATAATATTGAGATTAACCTTATGTTTTGTTTGTGCAAGAAACAAAAGCCTGAAGAATCAAAGTTGATTCCTGCTTGTATGCTAACAAATCTTACGTCCATCAAGATTTCAAAATGCTGGGGGGATACATGTGATATAGAGTTTCTGGAATATATGTTGGGGAATGCACAGGTTTTGAAGTCGGTAACAATATTTGCTCTTGAAAACTTGCTCATAGAAGACGACCCGTGGTTCTGTGCACAGGTGCTTAAGTTTCCAAGGGCTTCCCCGCATTGTGAAATCCATTTTCGATCTTGGAAATTGCCTCAATCTCAGGTATTTAGCTGATGCTTATATTTGTAAATATGTGAGGGATCGATTATGGATGTATGATGGCAATTTTAGTAGTTTATTAGATGATAACTGTATGGACACGTGAAAATATAGTAAGAAATATAATTTAAATCTTTGTTTGGTAGGAATCTGAATACTCCGACATATCTGAATACTCCGACAAATCTGAATACTCCGACTCTGATGAAGCAGAAGCATTGTGATTGCTTGAACCAGTAGCCTTCGTTGAATTCGTTTCAGTTGGGTAAGTCTTGATGCAGATTGTTCGGGTGAGCTATAGAAGACCAAGAATCCAGTAGCTGTTCAAGATACCATTTGTTTCTCATATCTCTGATAAATATTGATGCAACTTTGCATTTTACAATGCATCTAGTTGATTTCTTTTGGACTTCGGATGTAAAATTTTGTTACATGGTATGCATCTAGTTGATTTCTTTTGGATTTTTTGATGTAGAATAATGTTACATGGTATGCATCTAGTTTTTGTGCTTGCGGTTTTGGGGCTAAAATGAGCAACATGCGTTCATAAAATATGCTTGATTCAATAATGTGCTAGTCCCAACCGTTAAGATCAATGGACTCCCGCGTGCCAATAATTTGTAATATGTTGGAAATTTGGTGAAAATAACATTTTTCACAAATATAGGAAAATAATCTTTTCCTATTTTGGACTAGAAATAAATATAAGAAACCGAGGCTTTTGTATATATTTATTTGTGGGTTTGTGTTTTATGTTGGAAGAACTTCGCAACGAACTAAACCATGTCCAAAACGGAGCTAAGATGAATGAGATATCGATGCTCAAAGTTTGGTGTTTGAAACATTGAATGCTGAAATAAAAGGGAAAGTGGCACCTTGTCCCATATAGGAGGAGAGATGAAACTTAAATGGGTATTTAAGTGGGAACTTTCCATCCTTAATGTTTCATGGAAGAACACACTAAGGGTACTCGCGAAGGGTGCGGAGCACCCCAACCCGCACTCGCGTGGTTGGTGAGTGGCGTGCTCGTATAGGCTCACAGGTGACGTGGCGCACGCGCGCATGGAATTGAGTCAGTGTGCCGCATGCCGCATGAACGCATGAAAGTGAGCCAAAATGGCGCACGCGCGCATGAGTGTGCAGACCTGCGTGCGCATGAACTTGAAGGGCGCACGCACCAGTGTGTCTTGCGTGCGCACACCAGTGTGTCTTGCGCGCGCGCAGAAGCTTCAAGCATTTAATGACAGTGCAGTTACAGTTCAACATTTGAAACTGACGAGTCAACGGTTTTGACTGAGAGTTAAATGACGAATTAAATTGCATCGAATACGTTTAATGCAATTTAATTCTCTCCTTTAATTCGTTTTTGTCTGTTTCGTTTCAGAGGTTGTATAAATACATCCTCATAGTCACTGCAGAAGGACACCAGCAACTACACAGCATATGCAAACAATCATCTTCACACTTCTGATCTTTTTCTTGCTCATTTCAAGGTAGACTTCGGGTTCCTGTACCAGCTCCGGCAGTACACACTGTTTCGGCTATTGTACCTGGGAAACAAAACGAGTGCTCCTATGAGACTCGGAATTTGTTTTAAAGGAAGCGTGTTGAACACGTGCCTCAGTCATCGGATTTTCTGCTTCTACTCCAATTCTTGTATTTGTTTATTTCAGTTGTAATAGTATCTTAATTTTCAGCTTTCTTTATTTCTTTGTATTGTAATCATTAAATAATTTTTTTTTATTTTATTTAATTACGCGAACAGTTCCTACATTCTAAAAACAAATTTTTAAAACACCGTTCGTGTATTCAAAACCATTATGTTTTTATGCAGTTTTTTGACAGCAAATTGAAGCTGTTTTGCTGCAAATTTTTTTTACACAAATAGAAGCTGTTTTGTGCAGTTTTTTGACAGCAAATTGAAGCTGTTTTATGCAGTTTTTTGACAGCAAAATGAAGTTGTTTTGCCGCAGTTTTTTGACACAAATAGAAGCTTTTTTGTACAGTTTTTGGACAGCAATATTGTGCAGTTTTTTAACATAAATTGAAGCTGTTTTGCTACAAATTTTGTGCAGTTTTTTTGACACAAATTGAAGCTGTTTTGCTGCAATTTTTTGACACAAATAGAACCTGTTTTTGTGCAGTTTTTTGACAGCAATATTGTGCAGTTTTTTGACACAAATTGAAGCTGTTTTTTTGTAGTTTTTTGACACAAATTGAAGCTGTTTTGCTGCAATTTTTTGACAGTTATTTTGCTTGTTTTCGACAGGTTTATCATGGATTATAATTAAAAGTTATTGCTCCTCATTGTGATGTTCTTATATCTTCGATACTTTTGGCCGAGAAATCCCAAAAGAAAAAGAGATAACACTTCGGTTATGTCCGGACGCCATTTTACTTTAGAGTTGTTGCAAGGGAATGATAGACAATGCATTGAACTCCTATGTATGTCACATCTCCCTTGAAGAATAAATGGCTATGTTTTTTATGATGCTTGGTAACATCAGTTTTTTTTTTTTTTTTTTTTTTTTTTTTTTTTTTTTTTGTTATTTTCACTTTCTTTGTTTGTAATTTAGAATAGAATTTCAAGCCTTTGAAGTAAATTGGGTACAAAACCGTCAAATGATACAAGTTAATTAGGGTTTTTTACATCACTTGTATTTATCCTTATTTTGTTCTTTGCTTTTTATAACTTTATAGATGATGACTATACAGTAAGCAAGTTGTATAATCTACTCATTTTCGTGCTTGTTTGATTATCTTCACCTGCATTTGTTTATGATATCAATGAACACAAATGAACAGTATCTTTCATTCATTATGTGTTCCTGAACCGTTGTGTATGTCTGGTAAATTCTTAATGAACGAACACCAACAAAGTCTTGTTTGATTCGGTTTGTTTACGACTTTAATATCTCTTTTCCAAGTTTTAGGCATTCAAATCTATATGTACTTGTACGTGGTGCATTGATGATTTAATAGGGGAGAAAAAGTTGGCGAGGTGGGCTGGTTGTGTAACAGCCTTATGTATTACACTTAAAGGTATAGGTATAAGCATTTTATGCAGGTCTCAAAGTCTTCAGCGTATATTTCAGTTCTCAAATGAATGCTCTCCTGTATATATTTCCAGTTTGCTACCGATAATCTTTTGACTTGAAAACGTTACAAATAAAGTATAGAAAATAAGTAAATAGAGCATCATGCGTTTTTAGCGTTAATTTTTCCTAGGACCTAACTTTTTTTATTGGGCTATGGATTTGACGCGATTTGAATTTCCACGAATTTTACTATACATACTTCCAAATCAGAAACCATAATTGCTTTTCTTTGCACGTAAGAGTTTGATTAATCAGGTTTTCTTCTTTTAGTTATCATATAAAAATTCGAGCCTGTGTTTTTGTTATTGAATCTTTAGTGTTGAAATATCTACACTTTCATGCTTTTTACTTTGAAACTAACATGGAATTTTGCATGTTTTTATATCCAAAGCTGTTAAGTGCTGTAAATATCTACAACCATTTGGATTGTGGTGACTTTCCATATTTGAAACGTATCAGGAAGATTCTGAACTTCTGGACTTTGTTTTTTCAGGGAAAAAATAAGAGCTAAACAATGAGTTCCACAAGTGAGAATGTAGACGACAGGCTTAGCATGTTGCCTGAAGATATTCTTTCACGCATTCTCTCTCTAATGCCTACGAAATTTGTTGATACACTTTGTGTGGACGCGACTCGGCTCGCTTCGACTCAGCTCAGTTCAACTTGGTTTCGACTCGGTTAGGTCCGGCTCAAGCCCGACGTCACGACATTCCTCCGTCGTGCGCCCCAGAACTCTCGACACGCGAAGCACGGAGCGCCGCAAACCAAGTCTCGGTGACACATCATCATGACATCATCATGATGATGTCATGATGATGTCACAATGTTGAAATTGTGAAAAGTTGTCACAGAAACTTCATTTGAGCCGTAACTTGCTTTGGGCTTTGACCTTTCAATTTGGGCTAAATAACAACTTGCTTTGGACTTCTCCAATGGGCCAATCAACTTGCTTTGGGCTTTGACCTTTCAATTTGGGCTAACTAACAACGACGAAACAAGACTAAATGTGAAATAGTTGTCGACGAAACACTTGTGTTTCGTCGACTTTGAGTGTTTCGCCAAGAGTTAGTTGCGTTTCGTCATAGTCTGTGTCTGTTTTAGTATAAATAGCTCTCATAGTTTCTGTGTGAAACTTGGACGAGAGACGAGAGCTGTGACTTTGAGAGAGAGTCTGTAAAAATTGTTTGTATATGTTTGTATCGGTCTCATCCCTAATCAATAGATATTGAATCTTTTGGTTACGCGTTTTCTTTCACACTTTGTTTGGTTTGCACCGTCACGGGAATTCCGCACCCGTTACCGTGTTTGTGATAAACAAGGATAGGTTTACGTTATCGATCCTCCGGAAAAACGGGACCTACAATTGGTATCAGAGCATTGGCTCTAATCCTTGTTTAAAACCAAACATTGTTTTGTTTTATCAAGCTTGTTTTAAGTGACTTGTAGAAACTGTTGTTTTGAAAAGTTCATATTTTCTTGAAAAAGCTTCAGAAAATCAGTTGGATCTTGTTTGCTTTGCCAAAGTTTTGCCAAAAACCTTGTTAGTGTGCATCAGTACATAGTATTACCGGGTTTTTAGTAAAAGTTTGTGCATTTTCGTGTTTCGGAAAGTTATCCGGTGACCGGAAAATTCAAAATTCTGGGTTTGTTCTTCATGTCTTCACCAAAACTTCAAAGTGTTCTTCAAAATATTTACTTTTTGATCTTTTATTAAGTTACTGTGCATTTGTTGGTGAATTGAATATTATTTCTTGTTTGAAAATTGGGTCTTCAAAGTATGGTAGGCATGGTGTAGTTTGAAAACTGTGGCTTTGTGTCAGAAAAAGAAAAGAGATGAGATTTCAAAAATATCTCACCAAACAACCTTATCCACTCAGTTTCGTCGATCAGATTTTTGTTTCTTCACCCACCTTTATTGATCTGTTTCATTGATTAAAGCACAAATTACATCTGTTTCGTCGCAAGTCTGTATCCATCTGTTTCGTCGCAAGTCTGTATCTATCTATTTCGTCGCAATTGTCAAAAGGAATTCAATTTCGTCGCACACTCAATCAGCAATCTGTTTCGTCGAACTTTGTTATTAAAGTGTGTTTCATCGATCCTCATTTCATCCATCCAGTTTCGTCGATCCATCAAAGAACTTCTGTTTCGTCGTTCAATTTCGTTGTTCAGTTTCGTCGTTCATTAATTCACCTAGGTTTCGTCGATCAGTCACCACAGGAATTCGTCTATCATTCTTCACAAAGATTTCATCGAAGCACTGTTACATGTCAAGAGGAGAAAGAGGGAGACAGATCAGACAAATGGATAGATGGATAGTTAACGGCTGAAGGTTAATTTTGGTTTTTGATTGTTGGAGACTGTTAATCGAAAGGAGAGAGACAGAGAGATGCTTGGGATTTTTGTGTTTTGAAGAAGAAAGGGGTTTGTCTGGTTTGAATGTGGTTGTCGGCTGATAAACAAGATTATGGTTGTTTGACTTTTGGGTTTTATTAATTGCCAACAAATGAAGTGGGCCGTAAATTCTTGTTGACAAATTTTATTTGGGCCATTCACATATTTGTTGGAGCATGTTCACGTGGATTTGTGTCCTTACTTTTCTATGGGAATGGACTAATACAATTAGAAAATGTAAATAACATCACTTGTTAGGCCCACTTAATGTTGCAACTCTACTGGATCAGTATTAGTCTTGTGACATTAATAGTGTTGACAAACTTAAATCTTGGGCCGAAGTTAATCGTTTTGGATCAACAAAATTTACTACAAGTTCGAACCGGGCCAAGAGTACAAGACTATTTTTGTGGGACAAAAATTTTAAGTATTGGGGTCGGGTATTCGCAAAATTGATTTGAATCGCGCCTCTAAATATCACGGTTTCGTGGGTGGCAAGATATTAGTGAGCTTAATTTTTCGTTGCTTGTGCTCAATCAAATGTCGAATTCAAGCTTCTTTCCGTTTCCACAATCAGCTCCACCTCCGGTTTTTGATCCGAGTGCCTATTATCCGCCAGCGCATATGAGTGCTCAAGCTCAGGCTTATTCTGCACCTCATTTGAGTAGTCCTTATATTCCTATTCCAACACCCCAACCTCCACTTCAAGTTAATACTACTCAACCTCAGTTCTATCCGAGGGCTTATATTCCTGTTCCATCACAACCACAAGTCCAACCACAAACATTTGGAAGACATTTTGATCCAAATGACTATATTCCAAAACCATCTCAAGCTCACCTTCAACAGGGCAACCAAAATCCTTTCAGAAATCAAACAAGTACATCCACGTCCAACTCAAATCAAACTGATGAAAGGTGTGACCGGTCTGTACAATGTGGAGGTGGAGATCAAGGAGGAACTGCGTTTCATGCTGAAATTGTCAAGAATGTCAATGATGGTGAATCTTCAGGAAAAGATGATAGTTTGGGATACAGTGGCAGTTCGGATGAAGAATCGAATTTGAATGAAAGAACTGATTCTGAAGATGATAGTTTGTCAAATGATGCCAAGGAGATGAAATATCAAAAATCTGACTTAATCAAGAAGGTTGATGCTACATCAGAAGAAATGGAGAAGATTCTCATTGAAGATGGATCTTTCTCTTCTCAGACTGCCTTCATGGCTAATGTCACAGCTTCTACAAGTCAGGTAAAATTTGAAACTCCTAGCATATGTAGTGATTGTGCTGATATGAAACATAAATGTGCTGAATTGAAACGTGAATCTAAAACGGTTCATAGTCACAATCAGAGTTTGGTTATTGAATTGTCTAAGTGCAAAGAGGCAAACATGGCATTAACTCGAAACAAAAAGGATTTTAATTCTGTAATTGAAACCCTAAAGAAAAGTGTTTCCGAATTGAACAAAGTTGTTTATCATAAACAAGTTAGTATTAACGATTACATTAACATTGTTGAAGAAACCAAAAAGGAGTTAGCCATTGCCAAATGCGAGCATGATGCTATCAAGCAAAAGTTGGAGAGTTATTCTAACTCCTGATTTGTGCTCGATCACATCATAGACGTTCAAAAACTGAAAGGTAATGTGAAAGGCGTTGGGTATAAGGCGTGTCCACCCCCTTTGAGACACAACTTTACCAAAATGCCCAATGAAGAGGATATGCCTCGGTATGAACCCACTGTGCCTCTTGATTATGAGGAAGTTACTACTAGCCTAGGGTTCAAACCGGACAATTCATCAGAGGGCTCATCTGATAACAAAGAAAAGTCATCATGTGCTTCAAATCAAAGTCCTCCAACCATTGAGGACTATGATTCTTCGGATGATGAATCAGATTTGAGTGATCAGGATGAATCACTTGATATGAAGAAGGGAATAGAAATTCCAATTGAGAATCATATTCTTTGTGATCCTCCTATTCCAGTTGTGCAACAAGTTGCCAAACAAGTGATTAATCATGTCAAGGAAGTGAAGAAATCTGTGTCTACTGTTAAAAGTGATAACGTGTTGTACACTTTAGTCGGTGATAGTAAAATTTATCCAGACAATGATTTTCCAATTAAAAATGTCAATCCATCTTTGATTGATAAAGTTTTTGAGGACAACACGAATAAATTTTTAGGAAAGACCATTCCTGGAGTTGTGGTAACACAATGTGATCCTGTTCCAAAATCAGAAATTAGAAAACAATTTGGAAACCAAAAATCACCAACAAAGCAACAACCAATTGCTTTTAAGGGTAAACAACAACAACGAGCTCCAAAGCCAAAGGCTAAGGTTGAATCAAAAGGAGCTCGTTACAAGAAGAAAACAAAAGACGTTAAGTTTGTGGCCTCCAAAGGTACTGATAAAGTGGAGACTTTTGAAAATAAATCAAATACCGATTTTGTACAAAAAGTCAACATTTTGAAACGTAATAGTGATAACAATTACACCCAACACACAAACGGGTGTGAAGCTAGTACCTCTGGGTCTACAACTTCTACGTCAGGTCGTCGATCAGATTCTCCTAAGTTTGTTGAAAGGAGAACTTGTTTCAAATGTGGGAAGTTTGGGCACATCATTAAAGACTGCACCAACTCACCCAAACCAAATTTTGTTGAAATAGCCCCTTCTAAACAAGCTCATCAACAACGTCGTCCTGTGTCACCAAAAACTGACAAACGCACAGTTAAAGAACAGGAAACAAAACAACGACGTAAAAATGTGAAGGTGATCGAAAAGGCTTTAAAACCAGAAACTGTTAAAAGGAAACCAATTTTGTCACAACCGTTAAAACCGGAGATTTCTAAATCTGTAAATAATACACAATCCGGTAAGCAAAAACAAGCTTGGAAACCTAAAACGGGTGAAGGTTCAGGGGGGAGGCGTGAAATTTCCAAATCATCAAGAGATTGAAATTACATTTCTTGATTCTCAGGGGCAACCCAAGTCTATGAAGGCTTGGGTCCCCCTCTCCAACTAATCTCTGAGTGAGTGTGTAGGATGTTCCAGGAGGAACTTTCGATAGTCATAAGATTGTTGATAGTGGAGCGTCCTTGCACAAGATAGGCGACAGAAGAAATTGTTGCCGTTGATGGAGAGAAGAAGAAGGAAAGAAGTGAAAAAGATTGTCTGTCAAAAGAAATTGAAAAGCTTCAACAAAATGCAAATCATTTCAAAATGTGATTATTAAAGGCTTTGATCGGGTCCCCGGGATAGATTCAATCAAAATGTACGCACCTGCAGCACGTCTTGTGACACCCCAGGAAAACCGAGAAAACCATTCAACTTAACTAGCTTCCTCAGTGAGTGCCATCAAATTTCGGGACGAAATTTCTTTCAACTTGGGGATGATGTGACAACTCGAAATTTAGAACCTTCGATGTATCTTGATGTAACGTGTTTGAACATATATGACTAATTGAATCGTTAAACTATATGATTTATATGTGTACATTCTATGTGACTATGTGCTATGTGTATACGTATGCGTGAATGTATGCGACCCGAGACAACAAGGACCCGACTCGAGACCATGTGGTCTCGAGTGAACAGTAGCCGGTTGGGCCATTTGGGCCGTAAAACCCCTTAGCCGATTTGTAAACCCATTAGGGTGCACCTTGTGGAACTAATATATATATCATACTTCTTGCCAACCTTGCCATTCTTTGGGCAACCATACACACTCACTCTCACACACTCTCCTACTTCCCTCTCACTAAAACCCTAGAGACACAAACACACTCCTCATTTTCGGATTGGATTCTTGGATCGGCTCACACACACAATCGGTTGGAAGCTCACACACATCCTCGAAACCCATCAACCGGTTAGTATTTATGATGTTTATTGATTAATGTTTGTAGTTGTTGAATGATAATATGAAGGATATGATTTAACTAGTGTAGGGTATGCTTGATGATGTTTTATGTGTGTGATGATGATAAATCGATTAACATGTCTTGATTTTGAATATATTGCATGAAGAGTTATGATATTGGTGTTTAAATGAAGCTTAAACCACTAGTTGTTGATGTTCATGAAACCGATTTACATATGTCATATAATCGGCTTAGTATAGAACCAAGTTTGTGGAGTTATGTTAAATGTGTGATGTTGCGATTCATGATTATGTTTATGATTGATGCAAAATGTGTAGAATAAGGGTTGTTTAGGTTATGAACATTGATGAACATGATGAATGTGTTTTGAATGTATATGAAGAACAACTTGAATGTGCTTTGAATATTTGAAATCTGAATTTGTTTGATCCATTTTGGGTAAATGTTAGACAACAAGACATGATTAGTGGATAGTACATAATTCTGCATGAATTTCATTGGATAGTACAAACTGTGAAGGATCAGCAGGTGCTGGGGAGTCGAAACACCTGGTTGCGACTCGAAACACCCGGTTGCGACTCGAAACCATAGCATGACAAGCCGAGACCATAGTTGCGACATAGGTTGCGAGTCCGGTTACGACTCGAGACCATAGCGTGACAAGCCGAGACCACAGGTTGCGACACAGGTTGCGAGTCCCGTTGCGACTCGAGACCAATACCAGCATAACCCGCAACCATGCTTGCGAGTCCGGTTGCGACTCGAAACCACGCTTATTGGGCTTGCTTAATTACGGGCCTAAGTTAATGGGCCGGCCTTATGGACTCCTTGTGCTACTGTTTAATGCACGTTTTGGGCTTAGGTAATTGGGCTGAACATATGGGCTATACGTGCTACTGTTAATTGAGTATGTTATTGATGAACTGCCATGCCATGATTTCTACTTGTACGTGCACTGCTTGGTTCGAATCTGATATAAGTGGTATCTATGTTAGGACATAGTTGACCACTTGCAACTTGATTGACCTTTCTGTGATTAACTGCCGAGCAAACCGAGGTGAGTTCACACCCTTTACAAAGCATGGGATTCCCTGGGTTGGGAACGGGGTTAAGGAACGTGGGTTCCTCGTCCTCCTTGGGTAGGACAGCGATGGTTCAGGAATGTAATTCCTCGTCCTTGTGGACGGATAACTCGTACTAGACCAAAACTCTATCACGAAGTCCCTCCTTTTTATATCGACTTAATCGCCAGGCCAATGGCGAGCGGGTCATTAGTTAGATAGCGCTATTTAGGTCTGACAAACCTCACACCGTGCCGCAGAGGACGGGCGTGAACTAGTGGATCTGGGGCACGTCAATGATGATAGACATTGACAGTTTCAGGGCACATAAACATGACTACAGTCAGCAGTCGATATGGTAACGAGTCTAGTGTACGTATGGGGTAGCCCCCACGGCCGAAATGCCTGATAACTAACACGGGGTAGCCCCCACGGCTGGAATGCCAGAATAACCGGGAATGAACAAGTCACGTTTTTAAACTACGGGGTAACCCCCACGGCAGGATGCCAGATAAAGGAAACTGTTTTCGAAACAACTAAAACGAACACCTAACTGTGAACTCACTCAACTAGTTGTTGACTCGTTACTACATGCTTTGCAGGACCATAGGTACTCAGCTGGAGCTTGCATGGAGAAGAGTCGTTGTAGGACATGGATTGCTGCGTGCCATGTTAAACTTGAAAACATTTGAACTTATGTTTTAACTCCAAGACTTATGCTTCCGCTTACAACTTAAACTTTGTTTTGTCTGAACACCAATCGTGTTGGTAAAACTTTTAAAACTATTTATATGCTTGTTCAGTATGATTGGTGGCTGGATCCTGGTCAGTCACGCCTCCAAGCGGTAGTACTCCGCAGGTGGATTTTTGGGGGTGTGACAGATTGGTATCAGAGCCATTGGTTATAGTGAACTTGGTTTTAATAAAGGAGAAACGTTTTTGTTAAAACCAGACTATAACCGGTTTAGTGCTCAACGGTCCACAACGACGCTTCACTCCACATGTAAGGCTCGACATTCTAGGTGACATGATATGTGTATATTGCCTACTTGTTAGTTACATAGTACATTGCCCATGGTATGCTTGATTGGTATAAATACTGTTGTTTGAACACGTGTGTGCTTGCTCTATCCTACTATCGTACTTTCGCGAACCTCTCTCACTCGTATTACTCTTGTTATGAAGAATCATGTCTGGACGCGTTAACATGACACAAGCCCAGTTGACGGCTTTGATCAACGAACGAGTTGCCGCAGCACTCGCTGCTGCATACGCAGGAGGTATATCCTGCAGTCCGAACTTATCCTAGGATCTTTAGGATCCTACTCTCGTGAACCAACCTTTGTGATAAACTCTGTCTTTCTTTCACCTACCCTAGGTCAACATGCTCAGGCACCGGTGTGCACTTTTAAGACCTTTATGGACTGCCGACCCACTACTTTTAGCGGAACTGAAGGAGCAGTAGGTCTCCTACACTGGTTTGAGAAACTAGAGTCTGTGTTCGAAATGTGTGAATGCCCTGAAGCACGCAGGGTGAAGTATGCTACTGGTACTCTCGAGGGTTTGGCCCTCACGTGGTGGAATGCTCAAGTGCAAATGCTGGGGTTGGTTGCTGCCAACGCCACCCCATGGGAAACTTTCAAGGAAATGATCAGGGAGGAATACTGCAGTCCCGACGACATTCATAAGTTGGAAGACGAGTTCTACAACCTCAAGATGACGGGGTCAGAGATTGAGGCGTATACTAAGAGATCGCATGAGCTTGCCTTGTTGTGTCCTACTATGGTGGACCCTCCGTATAAGCGAATTGAACTCTATCTCAAGGGCTTGGTGCCAGAGATCCAAAGTCATGTGACTTCAGCAAACTTGGCCACTATCCAGCAGGTTGTTCAGTTGGCTCACCGTCTTACTGATCAGGCGGTGGAGCAGAACAAGTTACCAAAGCGCATAGGTGCTGCAACTACTTCTGGTACCTCTAGTGAGAACAAACGGAAATGGGATGGAACTTCAAGCAAGGGTTCAACTTCTGTGCAATCTCAGTCTCAGCAGAGAAAGACTGACGACCACAAGAGCCCCAGTCAGCAATCGTCTGGTGGTCAAAGTCATGGTGGGTACAAGGGGAATCACCCCAAATGCAATCGTTGCAACCTACACCACAGTGGGCCATGCACCAGGGGCAACTGTCATCGGTGCAACAAGCCTGGTCATGTTGCAAAGGATTGCAGGAGCGCATACCCCGCCAACCAGAATCGTCAGCAACCTCAACAGAACCAGCGACAACAACAGGGTAACAACAAAGGGTGCTTTCAGTGTGGAGCTGAAGGCCACTTCAAGAAAGATTGTCCCCAACTGAACCAGAACCAGAACAACAACAACAATCAGGGGAATGGTAACAATGGGAACCACAACAACAACAATGGTGCCAGGGGACGAGTGTTCGTGATTGGCCAAGGTGAAGCAAGGAATGACCCCAACGTGGTGACGGGTAAGTTCCTTCTCGACGACTTTTATGTTACAGTCCTATTTGATTCGGGTGCCGATATTAGCTATGTGTCACTAGAAGTTAGTAAAATGCTTAAGCGTATTCCAACACCCCTGAGCAATAAGCACACTGTAGAGCTAGCTAATGGTAAGAGTTTGGAGGCCTCGCACGTAGTCAAAGGTTGCAAACTTGTCCTCGCTAACCAGACCTTCTCTATTGACCTTATTCCTATCATCTTGGGTAGCTTCGACGTTGTCATTGGGATGGATTGGTTATCCCAACACCGAGCAGAGATTCTTTGCAACGAGAAGATCGTTCGTATTCCGGGTTCCGGTAGTGAACCACTTATGATTTGTGGCGACAAGAGAAGTGCTGTTGAGAACATCATCTCTCTCCTTAAGGCCCAGAAGTGCTTACGAAAGGGCCACACTGCGGTTTTGGCTCTAGTTACTGACACCACGGAGAAAGAGAAGAAGCTAGAAGATTTTCCAGTTGTACGTGACTATCCTGAGGTATTTCCTGAGGAATTACCTGGTCTTCCACCCCATCGCCAAGTCGAGTTTCAGATTGAACTAGCTCCTGGAGCTGCGCCTATAGCCCGTGCACCTTATCGTTTAGCTCCATCAGAGTTGGAAGAACTCTCTACGCAACTACAAGAACTCCTGGATAAGGGTTTTATTCGTCCTAGTTCATCGCCCTGGGGAGCTCCAGTACTATTTGTGAAGAAGAAGGACGGTACCTTCAGAATGTGTATCGACTATCGTGAACTCAATAAGGTGACTGTGAAGAACCGTTATCCTCTACCGCGTATTGACGACTTGTTCGACCAGTTGCAGGGGTCGAGCTACTATTCGAAGATCGATCTGAGATCGGGATATCACCAGCTGAGAGTTCGAGAAGAGGATGTCTCCAAGACAGCCTTTAGAACCCGTTATGGGCACTATGAGTTTTTGGTCATGCCGTTTGGGCTGACGAACGCACCCGCAGTTTTTATGGACTTGATGAATCGAGTGTGCAAGCCCTATCTGGACAAATTCGTTATAGTCTTCATCGACGACATCCTGATCTATTCTAAGAGTCAGGAGGAACACGAACAACATCTACGACTTATTTTGGAACTCCTTCGAACAGAACAGCTTTACGCAAAGTTCTCGAAATGCGACTTCTGGCTTCGTGAGGTCCATTTCCTAGGCCACGTGGTAAACAAGGATGGGATTCACGTTGATCCATCCAAGGTAGACTCTATTAAGAACTGGCCTGCACCTCGTACACCAAAGGAAATTCGCCAATTCTTGGGATTGGCAGGTTACTACAGGAGATTCATTAAGGATTTTTCTAAGATCGCGCAACCTCTCACCTCGCTAACGCAGAAAGGCGTTGCTTATCACTGGGGAAATGCACAGGAGTTAGCTTTTCAACATCTAAAGGATAGACTCTGTAGTGCACCTATCCTTTCACTGCCAGAGGGCACAGACGATTTTGTGGTTTACTGTGATGCATCAATTCAAGGTCTTGGTTGTGTATTGATGCAACGAGATAAAGTCATAGCCTACGCCTCACGACAACTCAAAGTTCACGAGAAGAACTACACTACACACGATTTGGAGCTGGGAGCTGTTATTTTCGCACTTAAGTTATGGCGGCACTACCTGTACGGAACCAAGTGCGCAATCTACACCGACCATAGGAGCCTAGAGCACATATTCAAGCAGAAGGAACTGAATATGCGGCAACGACGATGGGTCGAATTACTGAATGACTACGAGTGCTCTATCAGGTATCACCCGGGCAAGGCCAATGTTGTGGCTGACGCCCTCAGTCGAAAGGACACTGCGCCTAAGCGTGTGAGAGCTTTACAACTCACAATACATTCTAGTCTCCCTTCTCAAATACGAGCTGCTCAGATAGAAGCACTGAAACCAGAAAACGTTAGGGCTGAAGCCCTACGAGGGTCAAGACAACGCTTAGAACAGAAGGAAGACGGTGCGTACTACGTAACAGGACGCATTTGGGTCCCACTCTATGGCAACCTACGAGAGCTTGTGATGGATGAAGCACACAAATCTCGCTACTCGGTACACCCTGGTTCAGATAAGATGTACCACGATATCAAAACTACGTATTGGTGGCCTAGCATGAAGGCCCACATAGCAACTTACGTCAGCAAGTGTTTGACTTGTGCGCGAGTCAAGACAGAATACCAGAAACCCTCAGGCCTACTCCAGCAACCAGAGATACCACAATGGAAATGGGAGCAAATTTCCATGGATTTCGTTACTGGCTTACCTAGATCTCAGCGCGGAAACGATACTATTTGGGTGATCGTGGATCGACTCACGAAATCCGCACACTTCTTGGCAATTAAAGAAACGGATAAATTCTCCACTCTAGCGGAGATATACCTCAAGGAAGTTGTTTCGAGGCACGGGGTGCCCACCTCTATCATCTCTGATCGGGATGCACGTTTTACTTCAGAGCTGTGGCAAGCAATGCACAAGTCCTTTGGCTCACGATTAGATATGAGCACAGCGTATCACCCACAGACGGACGGGCAGTCCGAGCACACTATTTAGACCTTAGAAGACATGCTTCGTGCATGTGTAATCGACTTTGGCAACAGCTGGGAGAAGCATCTACCACTTGTGGAATTCTCGTACAATAACAGCTATCACACCAGCATTAAAGCTGCTCCGTTCGAAGCATTGTACGGACGTAAATGCCGGTCACCTCTTTGTTGGGCAGAGGTGGGGGATAGTCAAATCACTGGTCCAGAACATGTGGTAGACACTACTGAGCGGATTGCTCAAATACGACAACGCATGGCGGCCGCTCGAGACCGTCAGAAGGCCTACGCCGATAAGGGCAGGAAACCACTTGAGCTCCAGGTTGGGGAGCGGGTATTACTCAAAGTTTCACCCTAGAAGGGTGTGGTTCGTTTTGGTAAACGAGGCAAACTCAACCCACGATACGTTGGACCTTTCGAAATCATTGAGAAAATAGGCAAGGTGGCCTACAGACTGAACTTACCAGCAGAACTCGGTGCAGTTCACAACGTTTTCCATGTGTCGAATCTGAAGAAGTGTCTGTCAGATGAGACCCACGTAGTTCCTCTGAAGGAACTCACGATCGACGAACAGTTGAAATTCGTCGAGGAACCAGTCGAAATCACGGACCGGGATGTTAAGGTCCTCAAGAGCACTAGAATACCTCTCGTTCGAGTTCGTTGGAACTCACGTCGCAGCCCAGAGTTCACCTGGGAGCGCGAAGATCAGATGAAACAAAAGTATCCCCAACTGTTTGCAAACAGTACGGCCACTACTGAGGCTGAAGCTACGGAATTTCGGGACGAAATTCCAGATCAACGGGGGGAGGATGTGACACCCCAGGAAAACCGAGAAAACCATACAACTTAACTAGCTTCCTCAGTGAGTGCCATCAAATTTCGGGACGAAATTTCTTTCAACTTGGGGATGATGTGACAACTCGAAATTTAGAACCTTCGATGTATCTTGATGTAACGTGTTTGAACATATATGACTAATTGAATCGTTAAACTATATGATTTATATGTGTACATTCTATGTGACTATGTGCTATGTGTATACGTATGCGTGAATGTATGCGACCCGAGACAACAAGGACCCGACTCGAGACCATGTGGTCTCGAGTGAACAGTAGCCGGTTGGGCCATTTGGGCCGTAAAACCCCTTAGCCGATTTGTAAACCCATTAGGGTGCACCTTGTGGAACTAATATATATATCATACTTCTTGCCAACCTTGCCATTCTTTGGGCAACCATACACACTCACTCTCACACACTCTCCTACTTCCCTCTCACTAAAACCCTAGAGACACAAACACACTCCTCATTTTCGGATTGGATTCTTGGATCGGCTCACACACACAATCGGTTGGAAGCTCACACACATCCTCTAAACCCATCAACCGGTTAGTATTTATGATGTTTATTGATTAATGTTTGTTGTTGTTGAATGATAATATGAAGGATATGATTTAACTAGTGTAGGGTATGCTTGATGATGTTTTATGTGTGTGATGATGATAAATCGATTAACATGTCTTGATTTTGAATATATTGCATGAAGAGTTATGATATTGGTGTTTAAATGAAGCTTAAACCACTAGTTGTTGATGTTCATGAAACCGATTTACATATGTCATATAATCGGCTTAGTATAGAACCGAGTTTGTGGAGTTATGTTAAATGTGTGATGTTGCGATTCATGATTATGTTTATGATTGATGCAAAATGTGTAGAATAAGGGTTGTTTAGGTTATGAACATTGATGAACATGATGAATGTGTTTTGAATGTATATGAAGAACAACTTGAAGGTGCTTTGAATATTTGAAATCTGAATTTGTTTGATCCATTTTGGGTAAATGTTAGACAACAAGACATGTTTAGTGGATAGTACATAATTCTGCATGAATTTCATTGGATAGTACAAACTGTGAAGGATCAGCAGGTGCTGGGGAGTCGAAACACCTAGTTGCGACTCGAAACACCCGGTTGCGACTCGAAACCATAGCATGACAAGCCGAGACCATAGTTGCGACATAGGTTGCGAGTCCGGTTACGACTCGAGACCATAGCGTGACAAGCCGAGACCACAGGTTGCGACACAGGTTGCGAGTCCCGTTGCGACTCGAGACCAATACCAGCATAACCCGCAACCATGCTTGCGAGTCCGGTTGCGACTCGAAACCACGCTTATTGGGCTTGCTTAATTACGGGCCTAAGTTAATGGGCCGGCCTTATGGACTCCTTGTGCTACTGTTTAATGCACGTTTTGGGCTTAGGTAATTGGGCTGAACATATGGGCTATACGTGCTACTGTTAATTGAGTATGTTATTGATGAACTGCCATGCCATGATTTCTACTTGTACGTGCACTGCTTGGTTCGAATCTGATATAAGTGGTATCTATGTTAGGACATAGTTGACCACTTGCAACTTGATTGACCTTTCTGTGATTAACTGCCGAGCAAACCGAGGTGAGTTCACACCCTTTACAAAGCATGGGATTCCCTGGGTTGGGAACGGGGTTAAGGAACGTGGGTTCCTCGTCCTCCTTGGGTAGGACAGCGATGGTTCAGGAATGTAATTCCTCGTCCTTGTGGACGGATAACTCGTACTAGACCAAAACTCTATCACGAAGTCCCTCCTTTTTGTATCGACTTAATCGCCGGGCCAATGGCGAGCGGGTCATTAGTTAGATAGCGCTATTTAGGTCTGACAAACCTCACACCGTGCCGCAGAGGACGGGCGTGAACTAATGGATCAGGGGCACGTCAATGATGATAGACATTGACAGTTTCAGGGCACATAAACATGACTACAGTCAGCAGTCGATATGGTAACGAGTCTAGTGTATGTATGGGGTAGCCCCCACGGCCGAAATGCCTGATAACTAACACGGGGTAGCCCCCACGGCTGGAATGCCAGAATAACCGGGAATGAACAAGTCACGTTTTTAAACTACGGGGTAACCCCCACGGCAGGATGCCAGATAAAGGAAACTGTTTTCGAAACAACTAAAACGAACACCTAACTGTGAACTCACTCAACTAGTTGTTGACTCGTTACTACATGCTTTGCAGGACCATAGGTACTCAGCTGGAGCTTGCATGGAGAAGAGTCGTTGTGGGACATGGATTGCTGCGTGCCATGTTAAACTTGAAAACATTTGAACTTATGTTTTAACTCCAAGACTTATGCTTCCGCTTACAACTTAAACTTTGTTTTGTCTGAACACCAATCGTGTTGGTAAAACTTTTAAAACTATTTATATGCTTGTTCAGTATGATTGGTGGCTGGATCCTGGTCAGTCACGCCTCCAAGCGGTAGTACTCCGCAGGTGGATTTTTGGGGGTGTGACACGTCTGAAGTTCAAAATCAACAAGATGAACGTGCAGTGTACATTTCTTCGCGGTGTAATTGAAGAAAATGTGTTGTTGAACAAACCAACCAGGTGTGTGGATGCCTTGGCGTGGATTGAACAACCGCACACTACCTCTCAAAGAGAAAGATAAAGACCTTCGCTGGTGCAATTGGAAGACCAGCCAGACCTGGAGATTTATGATCTTGTTACCGTCAAGAGATTTCTAAGTAGCTACAAAAATCGACCTTGAAATCCACACCGGGTGGATATCCAGTTTGGGAGAGCACTCAGATTCCTGGCAATACACGAAGCAGTTGCAGGATACGGTTTTGAACTTCTAATCTCTCCTATCCTTGTCGATTTTTAAGCTGCTTTATGAATTATTATCATCTCGTACAGCACTCTTTGGCCAGACACGTTGATCTCAAATATCACCTCACACGTGATTGTTTCACTATGAAACTCGTCAATGTTGTCATGGTCCGCACCACTTACCGACGTGCCAACTGATTTTTCCAAAATTCGATAAAATCATTTCTGATTAAAATTAATTTTGGTAAACGGCGTTGAGGTAAAACATGAGTTAATCCGACATCGGGAAATCGTTTTTGTAAATATTTTTGTGTCTTTTAAATTTATCATAGTTTGTTGATTTTAGGGGGAGTAAATCCAAAATTTGAAAAATCCAAAAACATCGAAAAATTTAAAAACACAAAAACAATAGAAAATCAAAAATGAGTTTCCTGGCGAGAAAAAGAGAATATGATAGTACATCAGTGGTCTGTCTAAACCTCTTTGAAATGAACTTAAAATGAAAAATGTTAAGCAGCTCTATACAAGATGTATCGGTAGGCTCACAATCATCTTAAAGTGTGCAGGGTGATATAAACCTTAAATCGACTGAAGACCAGGTCGGAACCATTCATTGGCATATGGTCTTAGTACCGAAATTTCGTTTGAGAGATTGCCGAGGTTCTGGGATATTCGGTCTTTATGCTGCTTATCATCTGGGTATCATGGTTGTATCTTTTACCGAAAAATAACGGGGACGCAAGTCTAGATCTTCCATGATACTATACATACGTGTACATATTGCATTCGACCTCAATAAGTGATCAACAATCACATGTCCAAACAAATAAGTGATAAAATATCACATTTATCCGGGAATCAAGTTCGTCTCTTTGCTGTACGAAAGTACTGACCTGTTCACGGACTTGCTCCTGTGCCCTCATGCATCGAAAATCTAGTTCCTCATCAATAAGTGATTCTATCACAGGGGCTTGTTTTCAAACAAAATAAGTGAGAATCTCACATCATATACGGTCAAACAGATGATAATCGGTATACTCACCGGTAAGATGAACTCTCGTGCATACCTTGATACGGGAATGTGTCGTGTGTGGAGGAACACCGGTCGGTAAGTATAAATCATACACTAATCGTATCCCCTCGCCATGATTACATCTGATAAGTTGAGCTTATGTGGACAACAATACCGATAATTGTTATAGGATGCTTATCTTAATGTTAACTAATTGAACAAAAAGAGCGTTTTGGCATGAGCGTACACTGATATGATTCTCTTACCCTCGAAACTCGCAAAAAGAATGTCTGTAAATATTTATTTACTGTTTTCAGTTTCTGCATCTTTGTATATATTTATTTATTGTTTTCCGTCTTTAAATTTGAGAAATGAAAAATTCCAAAAAGATTTTAGGTGTGTTTTAATACAAACTTTATAAAATCCAAAAAGATTTTGCTTCTAGTTTATTTTTGATTGACCGATGTTGGAACTCGAGTCTATCCTACCCAAAATCCTGATTTTAAGCCGGAAAACAATTGCATCTTCATAAACGTTCGAAGTTAACAAGTTTTGAAAGTTAAAGGATTAAAATTGATCATTTTCTAAACTTTCAAAACTGTTGTCGGTTGGTGTTTGATTGTAATTTGATCACACATGTGTCGTTTGTTTATGGAAACTATATTCCAAGCAGTTGTTCTCATTATGCGTTTAGATTTCTTGCTTGTGCAGATGCTAAAGGCGAGGAGAACATGTTCGATGACAAGCTTTGGAATAAAGACACGACGTGAAGGCACTCGAAAGATAAAATTGATCAAGTTGCTGCTGACCCTTCATCAACGCCACAAGGATCTGAAGAATTGACAAGTCAAAAGATTCACGAGCATAACTCAATGGAGAGTTCATTCTAAGGGGGAGTTTGTTAACACACTTCCTGCATGAAAAGGGGAGTTTGTTGATACACTTTCTTCTTACGAAGCGTGAAGACTTTGAAGATCCTCTGACATGAAAGACACAGAAAATGAACAATCACAGAAGACGAACCATCACGAGTAGCGTCCAAGGGGGAGTTTGTTGATACTGTCACACCCCGAAATATCAGAGTTGGCGTGACTGGACCGGTATCTTCATTGCACAGCGGAAGCAATTAGCTAAGACTTCTAGAAATTGAACGCCTGCTAAGTACTCGAATTCCCATGGGTTCTCCTATTCCAACCGTTCCATAGTTTTGAAAATGCAACCTGAGAAAGAACATGCGAAAAAGTCAACATAAAGTTGAGCGAGTTCATAGTTTGCTTTGAAAAGATTTAAAATAAATCTTTTTGATTACCGGTTTTAAAGTTGTTGAGAAAATATAGTAAAATTATTTTCTTGGCATGATATATGAAAAACTGTGAGTCTAGCCCACAATAGTCTTTGTGCATTGCACGAGAGAGAATGGGCCGAGCCCAAACGAACCTTTGTAAGCAGGATCAGCGCGTCCTCTTACTTAGGTATAATTTGAAAAACGTTGCCAAAGTTTGTAAATCCATGTATTTGTGAGCTTACATCAAATGAATCTTAAAAACATTTGAAAGTTCAGTTTATAAGTAGGTATGTAATGCGTCCATGAACATGTTGATCATTAATGTGTAGCTAAGACATTAATATGTGTGCCGACATAGGAAGCACTCAACCCGGTAGACGATTTAAGTGTCGATTCACTTCGACAGGGACACAAAAGCACTCTAAGTGGCCGCACAAGGACCGGGAGTGGGGCTCGCCCGTACCCGATAGATCTACCCCCTATTCCGTGGTCCTTAAAAGGATTAATGGTGCCTAAGTTAGCGCCTATTCGCACGTGATCCAAGAGTTCATTCCATAGCTTAATCATACCCTAGTTAATATGTATTTCAAAAGAAAAAGGGGGATATAAACCCATTGGGTTGTCTCGTTGTTCGTACGCAGAACAACCCAGTCCCGTTGTAGTAACTAGGACATTCCTGTCACTAGTCATGAAAATCATGCACGTTTGCGAAAATACGCGTTTGTTTTGTAAAACCGGTATGTTTAGTATAAATCGTTCGTAAACCATTTAAGTTCCTTGAAATCCATTCGTAACATGGTTTATAAATATGTGTTTTCGTTCGTCAAAATAGTGTTTGCTTTTGCAAAAACTTGCATGTCTTTCCACCCCCGAAAACATTTATAAAAATGAAAACAGTAAAAAGTGGGGGTTATGAACTCACCTGGATATTCCTGTGCAAAGCTAGCTTAGTGTGATTCCGTAGTGTCGTTCCAAGAACGTGAAGTAGCTAGCGTGCAACTATGACATTCCTACGAAGGAATACTTATAAGTTTTCTAAATCGATCGACGTAGCTAAACTACGTGTCCGAGCTCTACTGAATCGTTGTTAATTAAACGACTCTAAGGAAATGTTATCGTCTAGATTTGAAATAACCACTCTATGGTTATTCGATCCCATTTAATCGGGATGAATACTAAGTCTCGAAATCGACTTAGTAGGGTTTAGGATTTATACATTTATATATTTAAATATAAATATACTAAGTCGTGTTAGTTGTCACGAATAGAAAGGCGTAGATGAAATAGTAATAGGACTCTTCGTAGTTTTCGTAAGGCGTAATAAATATATATATAGCTCGTTATAGAATCTTGTCGATTAATGATATTGTTTGTTATAAGTCTTACGGCAAGGTGTCATACTTCGAGTAAAGACGTTTATAATAAATATAAATAATTATATTTATTTTATAAAAGTATACGAATTTCGTAACTAGTAGCTCGTGTTTTGTCGAGACGTTATACTTTGTTTTGTAACTCATAAAACGTCGCCAAAAGTATAGATATGCTTTATATTTATTTAGCGAAAATACTTCGATAGGCGTTGCTTATACATTATAAATATGTTTGGTACTACGGATTTTGAACTAAAATCGGGCAGAGTTTCCTCTGTTTTTGGAATAACCCCGATAACCCAAGTTGTCGTTAGATTTTCAAAATTCATTCAACAATAATTCAACGCTATGTAATCGACAATATATAGTTTCGTCAAAATGTCAAAACATAAATAATCACTAAACGTATAAACGATGGTTCGAGCTCGGTTCGCGTAAGTATAAAATTCTATAACAATATAAACAAAACTTTCGAGTGTTTAAATCTTTACCGGGTCTTTGAGTTGACTGCATTTTGACCGGTGTTGACCAGGTGTTGACTGAGTCAACTAGTGAGTTGACCGGGTCGAGCCGAGTTGTACCGAGTCGACCCGTTTCACGAAGCCGAACCACAACTGACGTGAACCCGAACTAAATTAGAACCGAATCTGAACATGAATCACCCAAACCGACATCTGACTGAACTTGAACCAAACCATGGCAACTTGAAACAAAAATAAAATAACCACCACTGCCGCTACTGTAGCCGGAGCCACCGTCGCGGAGTGGGTTGCCGGTCCGTGCCGCACCACCGCGCCGTCACCACCTCAGCCACCATCACCGTTGTCGGCATCACCCAGTAAACTAAACAGAAGAAAGAAAACGAGAGTAGAGGCCTTATGTGCACAAGATCTAACAGATCTGGGTAAAAAAAAAGAAACGGAATATCATGCTCGGTTCACTCACCTGTGTTCGTCGGAGGTGGAGATGTGCCGCCGTCCCTCGTAAGCTCACTGATCGCTGCTTAATCGAAATAACGCCATCGGAATTGTGCTCAGGGCCTGGTGGTTTAGGGGGTACCGTTTAACCGCTGCGGAAAAAAATCATCTCCGCCGCCATCGGAGCTCGCTCGCCGGACCACCGCCACGGTGGCCGGCCGTTGCTTGTCGTTGTCGGTTTTGCCGGTTTCCCGGCCGGAGAAGCTACCAGCTTCGGTGTTCTTAGAGAGAGAGCAAAGAGTTGGTGTGTGTGTAGGAATGGGTTTTAATAATTATCTTTATAGTTTCCTTCCTTTTTACTTTTCGTTACAGAGATGAAAAAAAAGGACTAAAGGCATGGTCTAATAAATAGAAAAATCAATCAAACATGTATGTGGAGTGTTCACTTGGATATAACTCTGACAAGAAGAAAAGGATACAAAGAGTAGTAAGGTTTGATTTTCCTCCATAATTATCTTATGAAAAGTAAAAGACATGGTTTATATATATTATATATAATAAAATAATAGGGCATTCATCAAGTAAATAAGCATGTGGGAAAAGTTGTGCACAAAATTTGGTGGTCATTGGTTCAAAAGCCGACTATTTTTTTTTATTGTTTCATTTGTTTTATTCTTCTTTTTATTCAACCAAAGAAAGATTGGTAGGCTTTTAATTAGGGTGTACGGGGCGTTCTCGGGGAGTGTTTTCGGTGATGGGTTTCCCCGATCGGGAACACCGCCGCCATCACTGTGGGGTCCCGAATCGGGGTGTGAATTGGGTGTGGGTTCACCGCGTGAAGATGGCACAACTTTCGAGGGAGACCGTTGACAAACTTTCGAAACCAACTTTCGAAACCATCTTTCGAAGATGGCACAACTTTCGAAACCAACTCCCCTAATAGGGGAGTGCCGCCATCAAAAAGGGGTATTAGGGGAGTGTTAGAGGGGAGTTGACGTGGCTTATTCTGGTTGGTTACGTGTAAGAGGGGGGACTCACCTATTAGGTGAGCACCCCTTACACCCTTAAAGTATGTCATAATGTCTCAAACTTGGGAAACCATGTTGTTACCTATGATTTTCAGTTTGTTTGAATTAATAACATGTGGAATCTAGATAAGCAAGGGAATATGATTCAGATTTATAATAAACTCATGGTTTGAGGTCTTGAATATACGTAGACATTTATATTTGATTTAATGGAGGCTAGTTGTATAAAATTAGAACCACACTAAATCTACGAAGCTTAATTGGATTAACTCGTGTCTTAAACACTACTTATTATCGCCCTAAACGTTTGTTAATCGAGTAATTAAGAGGCGTTAATTACCGGTTGTCACATTCTCCCCCTGTTGCAGAATTTCGTCCTTGAAATTTAGACTATGTTATCTCCTCAAAGTTGTGTCGTTCCTAGGTAAGTCCGAATAATATCAAAGTAAATAACCGCGTAATCGAATCAAAATTTATTCAGATTGTGTGAATGTAAGGACATTTTGCATCAATAAGAACCCAACGGTTCAACTGAGGGTTTGTTTCGAAAATCGATGTCAAGTGAACGAAGTGTTGTGATACTATCACCAATGTGACTAAGTTTACGGGGTTCAACAAAAGAGGAATTTCGACCAAGATAATTCCAAATGAACGTTCAAGATATGCAAATCAATTTTGAAACAATAGAATTCACTACCAACGAAAACTTGCGTTGGTTGTTGTATGATTGAAACTTGAATCAACAAGCTCAAATAGATAGAATCAGGAAATGATTTGTCAACTGTCGAACCAATAAATGAATAAGACAAAATCAACGTGTTGACATTGTTGAGTTGCAAGGATACACCAAAATGAAATACAACCGAACCTGGTGTATCATCGTCTTAATACATAGTTGCATTAAGACTACTTAAATGATATGTCAAACGAAAAGCATATATAGTTTCGCATGAAACAATCGATCACGATTAGCACAAGCTACAAGTTTATACCGACGCCACGAGGTGTCGTAGTGAATGAACTAACTCGATGATAGCGGTGACCGAACAAGTATCACCGTGTATTGCATGAAACGCTCGATCATGATTAGCCCAAGCTACAAGTTTATACCGACACCACAAAGTGTCGTATTGAATGAAACAATTCAATAATAGCGGTGACCGAACAAGTATCACCATGTATGAAATCAGATGAAAGGTTCAACGAAGTAATCTGAATGTTTGTTTCAGACAAATATCATAGGATTTTCAATTGAAAAATTAATCAAATGATGAATGTTTTTCGATCGAAGATGAAAAAAAAGCAATAAATGTCACGAAATGCTCGATCGATGCTGAAAGAACCGTTAAGAGGTACACGGAAATATTACATAAATTTGTGTACCGTTATCTTAACACACGATTGTGTTAAGATGGCTTTAATATGATAAATCAACAAGGCGGATTTAATATCAATAAACAAATAAATAAATAATTAAATCCGTACATGAGGTGAGCAACGAGATTAGCGCAAGCTTCAAACTTGTGAAAAACGCCACCACAAGGTGATCGTGATCAAAGAAACAATTCAACGAAGTCGAAAACCAGACAAGCATGTTATGGTTCAAAGCAAATGAAGTGCTTGTTGGGATTATTTCAAATATGATGGCCTCCATCCATCATATGGAATCTTGAATCGAATATATATTACGAGCAAGTTCAATCAATTGAACTTGGTTGAAACATAATCCAACAATGAATTCATGTATCAATAAGAAAGTCTCGACATGGCCACAACGAAAAACCATGTATGCCACTAAAAATGAGTTTTCCAAGAAAGTCGTTGACTCGATACCAAGGAGTCAACATTTTGCAATAATACGGGTCGTCTAGAATAAAATGCAAAGATTTAGTATAGTGAAATAATATTTGAGCTTTGATAAAACAACAATTTGGAGTGAAACCACATGCGCAACAAACAATGCATGCGTATCGGATGAATTTGTCAAGAAATGAAACAATTAAGTGTTCGTTATCATGAAATAAAATCTTCGTGATGCAATGGCCATTAGCGGGAGTAGAAATGCAAAATCTACTCAGTATATGCAAGAAGTCGAAATTTCAACAAAAGAAATTTAAGGACTTTACCTGGAATTTCGCGTGATAACACTCTGTTAGTTGACATTACCATGGAATGTCGAACATAGTGTAATCGCCATAAATGAAATAGGGGGAATGTGGAGACATGTGACTTCTTTTGCAGCGTCAATAGTTGTGAGTCTCTTTAGACTAAGCATTGATTGTTGTGAAATCTTGTTTTAACGTACCTCAGCATGACTCGTGTCATTTGCAGGATCACGTGGCAAAGTACTGCATTTCGGTTGTTGTTCTCTCGCTATCGAGATTAGCATCGTTGTTGTCGTGATCGTTTGTGTTTTCCCAAGGCCTTGCCTCGAAAGTCGTGTGTGATGTACTTCGACGTCCGCTGACGTATAGTTTAAGTTTCACGTATATTCGCGCACTTGCGTTTCGTTCCGCGTAGAATGTGATGTGCTCTGACATCCGTTGACGTATAGTTTGAGTTTCATGTATCATTGTGCACTAGCGTTTCGTTCCACGTAGGTTACCTGCTCGGGTAAGTGAAATAGCATAGAAGGCATAATATAATGGTGTTTGCTCGAGTTGTTAGTCACGGTTTCTAAGTGAGGACTTTTAATGAGTTTCGAAATAGGTTTCCAAAGGTCCTAAATGCATGTTATTCAAAACTCTCAAAGTTTTGCTTAATGTATGAATTTGTTTCATGAACCGTCTATCAACACAACACTTGTGTATGTTTAAAACCAATATTGTGGACTCATTGTTTTCGGCAACGGTTGGAACCCATATTCAAGTCCTAGGCGTTTTGTATGTGTTCAAGTCTTAATATCTAAGTCCCCAGAGGAAAGAGAGGTTAAAGCCTAGGTATCTCTAAAGAAACCTAATTCGCTGAAACCTATAGCTCTGATACCAATCTGTCACACCCCGAAATATCAGAGTTGGCGTGACTGGACCGGTATCTTCATTGCACAGCGGAAGCAATTAGCTAAGACTTCTAGAAATTGAACGCCTGCTAAGTACTCGAATTCCCATGGGTTCTCCTATTCCAACCGTTCCATAGTTTTGAAAATGCAACCTGAGAAAGAACATGCGAAAAAGTCAACATAAAGTTGAGCGAGTTCATAGTTTGCTTTGAAAAGATTTAAAATAAATCTTTTTGATTACCGGTTTTAAAGTTGTTGAGAAAATATAGTAAAATTATTTTCTTGGCATGATATATGAAAAACTGTGAGTCTAGCCCACAATAGTCTTTGTGCATTGCACGAGAGAGAATGGGCCGAGCCCAAACGAACCTTTGTAAGCAGGATCAGCGCGTCCTCTTACTTAGGTATAATTTGAAAAACGTTGCCAAAGTTTGTAAATCCATGTATTTGTGAGCTTACATCAAATGAATCTTAAAAACATTTGAAAGTTCAGTTTATAAGTAGGTATGTAATGCGTCCATGAACATGTTGATCATTAATGTGTAGCTAAGACATTAATATGTGTGCCGACATAGGAAGCACTCAACCCGGTAGACGATTTAAGTGTCGATTCACTTCGACAGGGACACAAAAGCACTCTAAGTGGCCGCACAAGGACCGGGAGTGGGGCTCGCCCGTACCCGATAGATCTACCCCCTGTTCCGTGGTCCTTAAAAGGATTAATGGTGCCTAAGTTAGCGCCTATTCGCACGTGATCCAAGAGTTCATTCCATAGCTTAATCATACCCTAGTTAATATGTATTTCAAAAGAAAAAGGGGGATATAAACCCATTGGGTTGTCTCGTTGTTCGTACGCAGAACAACCCAGTCCCATTGTAGTAACTAGGACATTCCTGTCACTAGTCATGAAAATCATGCACGTTTGCGAAAATACGCGTTTGTTTTGTAAAACCGGTATGTTTAGTATAAATCGTTCGTAAACCGTTTAAGTTCCTTGAAATCCATTCGTAACATGGTTTATAAATATGTGTTTTCGTTCGTCAAAATAGTGTTTGCTTTTGCAAAAACTTGCATGTCTTTCCACCCCCGAAAACATTTATAAAAATGAAAACAGTAAAAAGTGGGGGTTATGAACTCACCTGGATATTCCTGTGCAAAGCTAGCTTAGTGTGATTCCGTAGTGTCGTTCCAAGAACGTGAAGTAGCTAGCGTGCAACTATGACATTCCTACGAAGGAATACTTATAAGTTTTCTAAATCGATCGACGTAGCTAAACTACGTGTCCGAGCTCTACTGAATCGTTGTTAATTAAACGACTCTAAGGAAATGTTATCGTCTAGATTTGAAATAACCACTCTATGGTTATTCGATCCCATTTAATCGGGATGAATACTAAGTCTCGAAATCGACTTAGTAGGGTTTAGGATTTATACATTTATATATTTAAATATAAATATACTAAGTCGTGTTAGTTGTCACGAATAGAAAGGCGTAGATGAAATAGTAATAGGACTCTTCGTAGTTTTCGTAAGGCGTAATAAATATATATATAGCTCGTTATAGAATCTTGTCGATTAATGATATTGTTTGTTATAAGTCTTACGGCAAGGTGTCATACTTCGAGTAAAGACGTTTATAATAAATATAAATAATTATATTTATTTTATAAAAGTATACGAATTTCGTAACTAGTAGCTCGTGTTTTGTCGAGACGTTATACTTTGTTTTGTAACTCATAAAACGTCGCCAAAAGTATAGATATGCTTTATATTTATTTAGCGAAAATACTTCGATAGGCGTTGCTTATACATTATAAATATGTTTGGTACTACGGATTTTGAACTAAAATCGGGCAGAGTTTCCTCTGTTTTTGGAATAACCCCGATAACCCAAGTTGTCGTTAGATTTTCAAAATTCATTCAACAATAATTCAACGCTATGTAATCGACAATATATAGTTTCGTCAAAATGTCAAAACATAAATAATCACTAAACGTATAAACGATGGTTCGAGCTCGGTTCGCGTAAGTATAAAATTCTATAACAATATAAACAAAACTTTCGAGTGTTTAAATCTTTACCGGGTCTTTGAGTTGACTGCATTTTGACCGGTGTTGACCAGGTGTTGACTGAGTCAACTAGTGAGTTGACCGGGTCGAGCCGAGTTGTACCGAGTCGACCCGTTTCACGAAGCCGAACCACAACTGACGTGAACCCGAACTAAATTAGAACCGAATCTGAACATGAATCACCCAAACCGACATCTGACTGAACTTGAACCAAACCATGGCAACTTGAAACAAAAATAAAATAACCACCACTGCCGCTACTGTAGCCGGAGCCACCGTCGCGGAGTGGGTTGCCGGTCCGTGCCGCACCACCGCGCCGTCACCACCTCAGCCACTATCACCGTTGTCGGCATCACCCAGTAAACTAAACAGAAGAAAGAAAACGAGAGTAGAGGCCTTATGTGCACAAGATCTAACAGATCTGGGTAAAAAAAAAAGAAACGGAATATCATGCTCGGTTCACTCACCTGTGTTCGTCGGAGGTGGAGATGTGCCGCCGTCCCTCGTAAGCTCACTGATCGCTGCTTAATCGAAATAACGCCATCGGAATTGTGCTCAGGGCCTGGTGGTTTAGGGGGTACCGTTTAACCGCTGCGGAAAAAAAATCATCTCCGCCGCCATCGGAGCTCGCTCGCCGGACCACCGCCACGGTGGCCGGCCGTTGCTTGTCGTTGTCGGTTTTGCCGGTTTCCCGGCCGGAGAAGCTACCAGCTTCGGTGTTCTTAGAGAGAGAGCAAAGAGTTGGTGTGTGTGTAGGAATGGGTTTTAATAATTATCTTTATAGTTTCCTTCCTTTTTACTTTTCGTTACAGAGATGAAAAAAAAGGACTAATTCACATCCAAACCACTATATTTTCACCCTAAATTACACTAAAAAACACTACATTTTCTCTCTCCTTTTCAATTAAATAATATTTTTTTATACTTTTATCATTATCTTTTCTCTCTCCCCCACTCACAACCACTTTCAAAATATATTAAAAAATTATAGGGGATGGACAGTGTCCCCCCAAATATACAGATAAACAGTAACATTTTCTCTCTCCTCCACTCACAACCACTTTTTATACTTTTTATATTTTTAAAACATCTCACTCAGAATATGATGCCTTGGATGTGAATGCTCTAAGAGCATTCACATCCAAGGCATCATATTCTGAGTGAGATGTTTTAAAAATATAAAAAGTATAAAAAGTGGTTGTGAGTGGAGGAGAGAGAAAATGTTACTGTTTATCTGTATATTTGGGGGGACACTGTCCATCCCCTATAATTTTTTAATATATTTTGAAAGTGGTTGTGAGTGGGGGAGAGAGAAAAGATAATGATAAAAGTATAAAAAAATATTATTTAATTGAAAAGGAGAGAGAAAATGTAGTGTTTTTTAGTGTAATTTAGGGTGAAAATATAGTGGTTTGGATGTGAATGCTCTAAAGGCATGGTCTAATAAATAGAAAAATCAATCAAACATGTATGTGGAGTGTTCACTTGGATATAACTCTGACAAGAAGAAAAGGATACAAAGAGTAGTAAGGTTTGATTTTCCTCCATAATTATCTTATGAAAAGTAAAAGACATGGTTTATATATATTATATGTAATAAAATAATAGGGCATTCATCAAGTAAATAAGCATGTGGGAAAAGTTATGCACAAAATTTGGTGGTCGTTGGTTCAAAAGCCGACTATTTGTTTTTTTATTGTTTCATTTGTTTTATTCTTCTTTTTATTCAACCAAAGAAAGATTGGTAGGCTTTTAATTAAAGTATGTCATAATGTCTCAAACTTGGGAAACCATGTTGTTACCTATGATTTTCAGTTTGTTTGAATTAATAACATGTGGAATCTAGATAAGCAAGGGAATATGATTCAGATTTATAATAAACTCATGGTTTGAGGTCTTGAATATACGTAGACATTTATATTTGATTTAATGGAGGCTAGTTGTATAAAATTAGAACCACACTATATCTACGAAGCCTAATTGGATTAACTCGTGTCTTAAACACTACTTATTATCGCCTTAAACGTTTGTTAATCGAGTAATTGAGAGGCGTTAATTACCGGTTGTCACAGATACACTTTGTGTGGACGTGACTCGGCTCGGTTCGACTCGGCTCGGTTCAACTTGGTTTCGAGTCGGTTAGGTCCGGCTCAAGCCCGACGTCACGACATTCCTCCGTCGTGCGCCCCAGAGCTCTCGACACGCGAAGCACGGAGCGCCGCAAACCAAGTCCCGGTGACACATCATCATGACATCATCATGATGATGTCACAATGTTGAAATTGTGAAAAGTTTTCACAGAAACTTCATTTGAGCCGTAACTCATCTGATTGGGCCTTGACTTCTCCAATGGGCCAATCAACTTGCTTTGGGCTTTGACCTTTCAATTTGGGCTAAATAATAACGACGAAACAAGACTAAATGTGAAATGGTTGTCGACGAAACACTTCTGTTTCATCGACTTTGAGTGTTTCGTCGAGAGTTAGTTGTGTTTCGTCATAGTCTGTGTCTGTTTTAGTATAAATAGCTCTCATAGTTTCTGTGTGAAACTTGGATGAGAGACGAGAGCTGTGACTTTGAGAGAGAGTCTGTATACATTGTTTGTATATGTTTGTATCGTTCTCATCCCTAATCAATAGATATTGAATCTTTTGGTTACGCGTTTTCTTTCACACTTTGTTTGGTTTGCACCGTCATGGGGATTCCGCACCCGTTACCATATTTGTGATAAACAAGGATAGGTTTACGTTATCGATCCTCCGGAAAAACAGGACCTACAAAATTTGCTGTGCGAACTAGCGTTCTATCTAAAAGATGGGAGGTACACTTGGCCGTCTATCACAAACCTGGACTTTGATTATACAAGGCGTTACCCCTCTTGTGGAAAGGTTCTTACAAAATTTGTTGATGGGAATGAAGAAAAGTTTACAAAGTTCGTGGATCGGGTATTGAAGTTTTGCAAAACATCTCATGTTAAATCGTTTCGACTCCACATTTCTAGCTATGGGGTTTCACAGTCAAGTATATTAAATTGGATTGATAACGCTCTAATGTTAAACGTCCATGAGCTTGACATATGCGTTATCCAATCTGAGTTACCCTTAAGCGTTTTCGTCTGCAAGACCCTGACAGACTTAAGATTAGAACCTAATGCCTATGATTTTAAGGGTTGGGAGTTTCCATCTACGATCTATCTTCCTTGTCTGAAAAGTCTTGACGTTGTTGGGTGTCAAATTTCTCATGTCATTAATGGCTGCCAGTGCTTGAAAGTTTATCTTTGGAAGTATCATGCAATGATGAAGGTATAAACTTTATGTTTAAATCATACTCTTGATTCTTAGTAATGGTCATGATGTTGGAAGGTTTCTCTTGATTCTTGGGATATTTCACAAATTTGAAACTAAAATAAATGGGTTTTTATACAAAAATTAAAAAGCAAACTTGTGTGTGTGTGATGGTATGGCTAAAAATTTTAGTATGTATGAATTTGAGTTTCAGTTTTGATGTTATTCGATTTTGATGATGTGATTCATGAGAAATTTGACGCATGCATGATTTAAGATTTGTGTAATAGAAAATTCTATGAATAAAGAATGTTATGAGAAGTGAAATTTTGGATCTTGTAAGCACATGTGTGTATGTATGTCGTATATGTGTATATATACTTGCATGTGGGTAATTTTGTCATATTTTCATAAATGGAAGTATATTTTGCATATATGTAAACATGATTAGATGATAATATGATAAAGATATGATGAAGATGACTTTGAATATTCGAACATCAATTTAAGATGGGTATAGATGCATATAAGTTCATGTGACATGATGTGATGATACTAGATGCATATACTTAGACATGCATGATGAAATGTGATCTTAAAATGATGATTTGAGGATGATTTGATAAAAAACAATTTTGATCAGAATATAAACACTAAAATAAAGTTATTTTAAAGTGTTTAGTGACATATAACTTTGTCATAATGTTTACTAGCTTTGCATGTTTTACTTGGTGCATTAAAAGTTGTAAAATACGTGAAATCGCATGATTTATGTGACTTACACAAAACTGCACTAATCTAATTATAACCACTATTTTAATCAGTAAATAATATGTATTGTGTTAAAATATCAAGTCGTTTCGAGTTGAGATGATTATAGTAACATTTAACGCAAAACTATGCGTTAAAACGGTCAAAAATCGGCTTTTTGAGTGATTTTTATAAAACTGATTTAGACCAGTAAGTAAACTGATATTTTTAGTTTAAAAATGAGTATTTTAACTAATTTTAAGTTTACTTGGTGTTTGTTTGGTCATACGTGACTTCCGACGCCCGAAAACGTTACCGAATCGCTAAAATATGCATTTTCCTAAGTACACTAGTATGGGTATAATTTTGGGTAAACCTTATGTGTTAAAATGTGTTATGTGATTTAAACATGAGAATGTGAAAATATGTTACGTTTTAACATGATTTTAAAGGTTAGATTATGCATGTATATATTTGTATGTTTTGTGCGGTAGAAACGGTAAAAATTGCGTTAAATGTGTAACTTATTTGTCGAGCATGAAATTTGATACATATGAAATGTTTTATGTATATTTGCTTTAAAAATGACAAAATAGATAAGTTAACAAGATTGCGCGTATGTTAATGATAAATTATATGAACGTTTATGTATATATTACAACGCGCAAATCATAGATATATTGCGTATAAACAGGAGAGTTAACGGATTTTCGGTAAGATTTACGGTACCCGTAAACACAAACTTGTAGTGCTCAAAACTACACACACAACATTTTTTTTTGAATTTTTTTTTACAAATGTGTTTATAATACACGCATCTACGTATATGAAAAAAAATTTTTGGTCCACCTCGCCCCGTACGGTGTAGTTCTCACGGTTCTTACAACTCGAGGTGGTTCTCATTTTAGCGGTCCCCTGTATATATATATGGACTCATATATATATATATATATATATATATATATATATATATATTAACGTGCCAACATAATCAAAAATGATAACTTTTCGAGAAAATCTAAAAGTTATAAGATAATTCTAAGAAACGGAGAAACTTATGATTTTTGTATTATGAATATTGATTATGGGCATTCTTAAGTCGGCTAAATCTTCTGTGTTGGTTAACGGGGCTCCCACTTTTCAATTTAAATGTGAAAAAGGTATCAGGCAAGGTGACCCTCTTTCTCCGTTTCTTTTTTTGGTTGTTATGGAAGCTCTTTCATGTATGATTTCTTTAGCTAAGGAAGCCGGGATTATTAAAGGGATTTCCACGGGTAATAATGGACCGGTTATTACTCACCTCTTATACGTGGACGACGCCATAGTGGTGGGGGAGTGGACCAAGGAGGAAGTGGTGAACGTGGTGAGAATTCTTCGGTGTTTTTTTCTTTGTTCGGGGTTAAAAATAAACATTGATAAATCTAATCTTTACGGAATTGGTGTGGATTTGGAGGAAACCGGGGTTATGGCTAATGAGGTTGGATGTAAACCGGACATCCCTCCTTTTAAGTATCTTGGTCTTAAGTGGGTGCAAATATGAATCGGATTTCCAATTGGCAACCGGTTTACGACACATTCAGAAATCGGTTGGCCAAGTGGAACTCTAACACTTTGTCGATTGGAGGAAGAGTGGTCTTGATTAGAGCGGTTATGGAAAGTTTACCGACCTATTATTTTTCGTTGTATAAAGCTCCTACAAAGGTGATAAACGACCTCGAATCTGTGATAAAGAAGTTTTTATGGGGTGGTAACTCGGGGGAAAGCAAAATGCATTGGGTTGCTTGGGATCGGATCTCGCGGCACAAAAAGGAAGGTGGTCTTGGAATTAACAAACTCCGTGAGGTTAACATAGCCTTATTGATTAAATGGGGATGGAGATACAAGATGGAGAAGAACAACTTATGGAGGAAAGTCATTGACGCTCTTCATTCCAGTAGGGTGGGGTGGGAGGGTATCCTGTTTAAGAAAACTTTAAGTGGCTCTTGCAATAACATCGCCAAGGTATGTAGCTCTACTAAAGTCGGTGGGCGGCACATAAAAAAATATTTAAAAGGAGTTTTAGGTAATGGTATGGAGATTCGCTTTTGGTTGGATCCGTGGCTCACTAACGAGCCTTTAAAAGAGAAATTTCCTGAATTGTTTGGGTTAGAAATAAACAAAAAATGCTTGGTGGTTGACCGGGTCTCGACTGTTGATGGCGATACTGAATTGAAGTGGGAATGGAGATCCACAGTCACTGAATCGGACATGACTAATAGTCTTCAGCAGCTTTCGCGGCTGCTGGATAATGTCCAGCTTTCGGCTGGAGAAGACAAATGGACGTGGTCAGCTAGCTCGGATGGGGAATTTTCTGTTAAGGTTGTAAAAAAATGCTATATTCTGATCATGAGGTTGTTAACGGCTTTGTAATGGATTGGTGCCGTTGGACGCCGGCTAAATGCAACATTCATGTGTGGCGTATGGAGATGGATAGGATCCCGACTAGAGACGCGTTAAGGGAAAGAAACATCAACATAGAAGACTCCTTGTGTCCGTTATGCAGGTCCGAGGATGAGAATACGGAGCACATTTTCACCTCTTGTTTCATTGCTTCAACGGTTTGGAATGGAAGGTGTAAATTTCCTAGTATTCTCGCATTTTCGACTAAAGATCTTCTTGACTTTCATACGGATTTGAGTGGTTCAGAAAGGAAGAAAGAGGCGGGGCAAGGTATCATCATTATTTCTTGTTGGTGTCTTTGACGTGCTAGGAATAATACAAGTACAGGCCCAGGGTTATTTTAGTTTGGGTTGTTGCTTATTTTTGTTATATATGTTACTTATCTTACGTAATTTTTATATATTATTATTCGTAACTAAAAGTTCTTATTTAATATTGTATGAAACGAAAATAGTTATCCTCTAGTTGATGAGGATGACGATAATAGTGAATTTCATCTTTTATGCGATCGTGAACTTGATGTATTCAACACCTAAATGGCTTAAACATATCGTACACTTTCAATTAAAAAAGCTTTTTGGAAAATCGAATGATTTTTTATTATCTTTTGGATTTTTTTTATTTTGGATTTACTTTTGGATCATCTTTTTGAAGTGTTCATGGATTGATATTATTGATTGATTGAATAGAATACAAGAGATCCCTTTATATAGGGAAGAACCATGAACCTAAACTAGCACATAATTAGGAAACTATAATCATTCCTAATTTACAAAGAATCCTATTACATAAATATAAACTATAGGATCGTGTTCGGCCCTGTTTGAGTCGATAAGAAGAATTCCTATCCAAATCAAGAGGCGGAAACTAATGATTTGGTGCTATTTCAGCTGGATTCACTTTAAACTTGCTGTTGTATTGATCTTGAGAACAATTACAAAGTCTGACAGCACTTCGGCAACACTTCATGGCTCACCGGAAGAATACACCCTTAACTGTGTGTCCTAGTTCCGCTTGTAATGACTCCTATATATAGATTGACAGGTTTCGCTTATACATGCATGCATGTATAAGCGAACCTACAATACTACCGTTCAAGCGAAACCACAAGACTGACAATGAAGCGGAACCTAGACACTACTCTACAAGCGAAATCTACCTAAACACTGATTTCTAGGATTTCGTGTCATGTCTAATCTATACAACATAAGACTCGATGTAAGACGTAGTCGACAGACGTAGGTGCACCAACAAACTCCCCCTCGGATGTTGACGGAGACTTCGAGTCTTCTCACTTGTCAATCTACAGTCTTTATCAGTCTTCGATCTTTCTCTGAAGAATTTTTCACTGCAAGAATCCTCGTTCTCTTTCTTCATCATCAACAAACTCCTCTCACTCGGATGTTGATACGGTGTCTTCAGACTCCCCCTCTTAAACAGCTGAGATCGTAGCCTGACTCCATTCTCTCTCAGGATCATTACCTGGCAAATGTTCACCTGCACAATACTCTACCCAAACATAAATTTCTTCAAAGATTAAATCTTTTCAACAATTTAGAAACTATGATGGTAACTTACAGAAATGATTTTGCATTCATGAACTTTTACTGACTCTTTTCAAACAAACTTAACAATTTCAAGTTCACTCTCCCAAACCTGTTCTTCATGTTTAGCACTTTGAACTTTGAAAATCAGCTTTTCAACACCAGTTGTCGAAAATCTTTTTGGATTTTTCAAAAACAAAGTAACAAACACCATATGTAAAAACACGAAGCAAATGCAGAAAAGAAATATTTACAGACAATATTTTTGTGAGTTCGTGCAAGAGAATCATATCAGTTTCTGAGACATATCATCAAACACCGTTAAGCTTGATTTCATTTTAAGCTCTAAACAATTTACGTAGATTGTTAGTATGTTTGTCCTCCTAAATTTTCACACAAATTTCAACTGTTTAGAAATACGCAATTAGTGTCTTAGATACTTAAACTTATCCGTGTGTCCCACTACTTGAATATACTCCCGTATCCAGATCCCAATATTCAGTCTTACAGGTGAGTATACCACAGCTGATATCTGTAAAGGGGTTATGTGCGAGGGCCGTGAGAGCTCAGGTCGATACTTCCGTATACGCAGAGAGATGACGGCTTCGACTTTCGGTGGGTCCCCTTTAGAGGATCTTTTAATTACAACAGCAGCGACTATCAATTTTATTGTTTCATCAGCATGCAGCATGCTGAGGGCGAGCTTATATTTCAAAGCTTTTTGCAGAAAGCATTATCCGGAGACTAGGTCAGTATTTCCATACAGCAGAAGTCCCGGGATAATACCCCAGATGTCACTGAGCATAAAGACCTAGTATCTCAGAATAAGGGACCTTTCAAACAAGATTTCAGGGGTTACCTATATATCCAAGCAGTTTTGTTAACCCACAGAATAAGCAAGTTTGATTTTAGGTTTATATCTCTTTACAGTTTACTAAATGTGCGAAAATCTACTGACACATCCACAGTAAGATTGTTTATCACATTTTGACTTTACATTATCTTTAGCGTGCTGTGATAGTCCACTGATGTACTATCATTTCCTCTTTTATGCAACAAAAACTCATTTTTCAGTTTTATCATGTTTTTGTCTTTTTCAAATTTTCTGATGTTTTTGGATTTTCTAAAAATTTCTTACTCCCCCTAAAATTCAAATACATCTAAAGAAAATTGAAAACAAACTGTACAGAACATGACAACTGATATCGAATCGCTTCAATTCTCCATCCGTTTGGCTTAAACAATCAGAACTCCCCCTCACAACAAACTATTTTCCCATAATGATTTCAAAACACTCAAGTTTGTGATAATCAGAATGTTTTTTCTGGAAAATAAGTTTGATGGATTTTACCAATTGTAGGTTATGGGAAAACTTATCATCACATTGTCTTTCAAACACTTATAGGAAAAATTCAAGTACAAATTAATGTCCTTGATTTACCATATGCATATATGCACAAACCAAACTTCAAACCTGTTTTTCAACCAATTACCATTTGTTGGTTGAATTCTCAAGGTGCCGATTCCTACTCCTCGCTTACAAACCTGGGAGTTCCGACAAATCCTGCAAAAACTTCTCACACATTATACAAACATGATGAATGATGCCGATTCCTGATCCACGATTACCAACTTGGGATCTCCGGCAAGTCAGGTTTTTACTCTTTGAAAAATATATCCACCCAAGCCTGACCTTCCTTGGGTGTAAGAACATCTTCTTCATCTTTTCTTTCAACAGACTTGTAAACACGTCCTTTGGAAGCATAAAAATCTTTGATACTTTTGGCCTTACCGTTGACCATTTGTCCAAAGATACGTTTCACATTTCCGTTGAAAGTTTTTTCAACATCAAATTTCTTCTTGTCAGAATAAAATTGATTTGAAATTTCAACTTTTCCAACTTTCTTCATAAAATTTTCAGCACGTAATGGTGGAAAATTTGCATCGTTCATAGTTGGAACTTTCCTTTCAACCTTTTTCTCAACATGTGGCTCCTCTGATTTTATGCAATCAGATTCATCACCAGAACTATTACCTGAACCTTTCACAACCCATTTTTGATTTGACACATTATCTTTTCTTCTTGAAGCACTCTTTGAACATTCTCCTTTTTCAAAAGTTGAATTTTCAAAACCATTAAACTTCCGGGTTGATAGTTCAGTGTTCTCAATAACTTTCTCTTTCATTTTACCAGAGACTTCCTGTTTTGGCTTGAATGTCTTCGGACAATCCTTCGCCACATGACCAGCAATCTTGCACTGAAAACAGGTTCTCTTTTCAATCTTCTTCGGAACATCATTCTTCTTCAGTTCTTCTTGCTTCTTGGCAAGGAATTCCCGATTTGTCTGCTTTCTGAATGATTTTTCTTTTTCAGCTTCTGTTGTTTTCCCTGAAACAAATACAGTTTTTGGTTTATACTTTTTTTCATTTTTATAGTTTTTCGATGGAACAAAACCTAATCCTTTCTTTTTGAAATTACGATTATGGTTTGGTTTCTTTTGGAAACTATAACCACAATTGTAACCCATTTTCTTGTTAATTCTTTGTTGATCTCTTGAGGTGTATGGTTTAGATTTTCCGATAAGATTTAAATCTTTTATTTCAGAAATATTAATTTCTGTTATTTTGAAAACCTTTTGAATCATTTCAAATCTGACACTTCTTATTGGAAAACTCTCATCAAAATATAATTTGTCAGAACCTTTCAAAGTATATGCCACTTTGACTGATTTATCATTCAAATTAGATTTCGAAAGTAAAAACTCTTTTCATAAACCCGTTTGTCCTTTTTGACTGTCGGCTTTGACGCATTGTACCCAGACTTTGACTCGGTTTTGGACTCCAGTTTTGACTCCTCATTGTCATCTTTATCTAACACCTGATCAACCACACTTTTTATCAACTTTGACTCATGATCAGTGTCGGATGACGTATACGTGACATCAATACTTTCTGGTAAGTTATCCGACGGCCCAGACTCCCATTGCAAATTAATTGCTTTATTGACTCTTTCGGAATTTGGATTTCGAGGTGAATATCCATTTTCGACCGGGGGCGGACATCTATTGTAGACCACACTCGATTTCTTACCAGAAGTCTTCACACTTTCTTCATCTTTTGTCACCGATTTCTCTTCTTCAGACGTCTTCACTTCTTCAAATGTCTTCAAGTTCTCCACAACTGGATAAATCCTGTCAACAACAAAAGAAGAACATGAGTAACTTTCTAATAGCTTTTTAACTTTCTCAGTTTCTATCTTTTGTGTTGCTAACTCCAACTCCAGATCGGCACATTTCTTTATATGGAAATTTACATCATCAAGCTGTCTCAGGTACGCTATCTTCAACGTATTCATAGCCACAGCTTGTTCGCCATTCGAATCAGTATACTTGTTGATTTCTCTCTTCATTGTATCATATGATTCTTTCAAATTGTTTATGTTGTGCAACAGCTCATTGTTCTGTTTGATTAACGAGTCACAGTTCATGCACTTTTCTGGAACTTTGACTTGTTCAGCATCCACTTTAACTTCAAATTCTGGAACCTCTATGACATTTCTGTTTGGTTGCAAAAACTCAGCTCTTCTCTTTTTCTCGGCTTTAGCTTCAGCTTTTAATCGCTCTTCCTCTTCTTCCTCTTCTTCAAGCTTTCTCCGTCTTGCTTCAGCAGCTTCTATGACTCTTCTGTTTCTTTCTGCACATTTCAAATCATAAGCATTAGCAATGAAAGCATGAGTATCGAAAAGGTTGTTGGGCATCTCTTTGGCCAAGAGATTTTTATCTGGACAAAAATCATCCCAATTGAAACCTTCAGCCAACTTTTCATCATCTTGCTCTGCCAAACACACTTTACTGTCTTTTGGAATATATTTATCCCATGAGAAATTTTCATATTTGCTTAGACATGCTATTTTTGAATTATCAATCACATCTCTCCCATGAGCAGTTTGTACCTGATGCTGTGCTGGTGGTGTGACTTGATGATAAATCGCCTTTTTGTAATAATCGTTGTTTCCAAAAGGATTTTGGGCTCCAGTAGCTTCACGGTTTTTGCACTCCCTCTTGAAATGCCCCTTTTCCCTACAACGAAAACATGTAACTTTAGATTTATCAAAGCCTAAAGCTAAAACATTTGCATCACGGAAATCATCTCTTCCCGTAATTTGTTTAAACTTTTCAGCTCGACGCATCACACTAGCCATGCACCATTTGATGTCCATTAATTCCATCTCCTCGGCATCAATTTGATCGTAATCCTCTTTTGTGAGCATTGGATTACCGATCTTTCCGGCCACAAAACTACTATAAGACTCCAACACCATTCCCAACAAAGACATTTGGTTTTTGGCAACTTCTTCAGAATAATCTTGATCACTTTCAAGATTTAATACAATATTACATTGAAGTCTTTTTCCATTCTTTGTTGCAAAAATGTTTGGATCGAAAGATGAAAATCTTGTGCTGCTTGATCCCTGGGATGATTTCTTTTCAGAAGAATCTTTTGCGCTGTAAGCAGTTTCAACTTTTGGAGAATAATTTGTTGATCCAGTAGCACCACTTTTGTAGTACAAGCTGATATCCTGTTCTCCATCATAATTCTTCATCCTGGCAATCTTCCTCTGCTCCTTCTCTTGAGCTTCCAGGTGTTTGATGAAATCTCCCAGTGTCATATTTTTGTAATCTTTTCTGTTGGATCTCAGCATCATCAGAAACGTTCCCCATGTTTCATGTGGTAGCGCATCTGCAAGTTTTTCAACCAATTCGTCAGTATCTTTCTTAATTCCAAGTTTTGACATGTTTCTGACCAAGTTACAATATCGATCTATTATCTGCTTGGTGTTTTCAGTTTTCAAACCACGAAATAAGTCAAATTCTTTTTTCATGAGAGACATCTTATTTTTGAGCATATCATCACTTCCAATGAATTTTGCTTCCAATTCTGTCCAGATCGAGTAAGCAGTTCCATCATGTTGAAGCAATATCAAGATATCTTCTTTTATCGCTTGCTGAAGCAGACTCACCATGAGTTTCTCATCTCGATATTTATTTTTGTCTTCCGAACTCATTTCTCTAAGTGTTAACGGCACACCATTTATAACGTTGTTTTTTGTGGGTCTAACATATTGTTCCTCAGTGTGTTCCCACGCATCTAGGTGATAAGCCTCGACCCAATTTCCAAAACGTTCAGACCACACGTTATAATCATCAATATCCATGAGTTTAGGCGGCTTCTGAGACGTTCCGGTTTCATTTTCAATCAAGGCATTCTGAGTAATTGAGATCGGACTAGCAAAGGCGTTATAGAAATCGTTGTCCATTGTTCAATTGTTCAAAATTACACAACAGTCAAATAAGCGAAACTCCAATTGTCCAATCAGCGAAACCACTTGTTCAAATAAGCGGAACCTTCAAGTGACTTATAAGCGGAACCACTAAGTTGCAGTTCAAGTGGAACTATCAACGTCTGATCAAGCGAAACTATCTCGGTCACTGAAGCGGACTTAGACAAGCGGATCTATCAAGCGGAACCTGTTCGATCAAATGAAACTTTCAAGCGGAACCTGTTCCTTGAAGCGAACCTAACTTGTAATTTGAAGCGGAACTGTGTCAAATATGTCCAATGAAGCGAAACTAGCTGGTACTTTGAAGCGGAACAATGTACTTTGAAACGAAACTATCTGCCACTGAAGCGAAACAACCTGCTGATGTCATGCACGAATAAGCGAAACCCCTAAAAACTTAAGTTCTAGGTTGATTTTAGATCTGAAACTTTCAAGGGTTTACTAATACATGATTCCGAGTGCAGTGTGTGATTTTGAGCTGGTTTTACCGAAAAAATTTTTTGAAAGTATGAAGAAAGTGAAGAAAAATAGATGAAATGCAGCTAAAATGGCAAGAACTCCTCCTCCTGTGCTCTGATACCACTTGTAGGATCGTGTTCGGCCCTGTTTGAGTCGATCAGAAGAATTCCTATCCAAATCAAGAGGCGGAAACTAATGATTTGGTGCTATTTCAGCTGGATTCACTTTAAACTTGCTGTTGTATTGATCTTGAGAATAATTTCAAAGTCTGACAGCACTTCGTGGCTCACCGGAAGAATACACCCTTAACTGTGTGTCCTAGTTCCGCTTGTAATGACTCCTATATATAGATTGACAGGTTTCGCTTATACATGCATGCACGTATAAGCGAACCTACAATACTACCGTTCAAGCGAAACCACAAGACTGACACTGAAGCGGAACCTAGACACTGCTCTACAAGCGAAACCTACATAAACACTGATTTCTAGGATTCCGTGTCATGTCTAATCTATACAACATAAGACTCGATGTAAGACGTAGTCGACAGACGTAGGTGCACCAACATAAACATTCTAGAATAATCTAAATAATAATAATAATAATATACGGTGCTAATATTCCCCCGCAGTTTGAGCGGGCGGAGTACAAACGCTTAAACTGGAGCGGAAGGACTGAAACAAGTCCCTTGGAAGACCCTTGGTAAATATGTCAGCGTATTGATTTGCAGCCGGAACATGGAGCACTCGAATGTGGCCAACACGGACTTTCTCACGAACAAAATGGATGTCAATTTCGATGTGCTTTGTTCGTTGGTGCTGCACAGGATTGTCTGATAAGTAAATGGCCGAAACATTATCACAGTAAACCACTGTAGCTTTCTTCAAGGGAACATGCAACTCAAACAATAAATTTCGCAACCAAGTAGCTTCGGCAACCGCATTTGCAACCCCACGATATTCCGCTTCGGCACTAGAACGTGAAATAGTAGCCTGTCGTTTAGAGGACCACGAAATTAAATTATCACCCAATAAAGTACAATATCCACTAGTCGAGCGTCTCGAATCCGGACAACCTCCCCAATCAGCGTCTGAGTATGCAATTAAATCATTAGAGACACATTTCACAATCGGAAGACCATAAGCCATTGTTCCCTGAAGATATCGAAAAATGCGTTTCATGAACGCAAAGTGTGGCTCCCGGGGCTCATGCATAAAAAGACAAACTTGCTGCACAGCATAAGAAATATCGGGACGAGTAAAAGTTAAATATTGTAAAGCAACCGCTAAGCTTCGGTATAGGGTCGGATCGTCAAAAAGCGGACCCTCGGTGGCACTCAACTTAGCCGATAAATCGACCGGTGTGGTGCAAGGCTTGCAAGCAGTCATGGAGGCACGTGCAAGGATATCCTTTGCATATTGAGATTGTGACAGAAACAATCCATGAGAATGCCGCGAAACTTTGATCCCCAAAAAATAATGTAAAGCTCCCAAATCAGATATAGCAAACTCCCGGGACAAAGTCTGAATAATACTGTGTAACAGAAGAGTGCTAGACGCTGTAAGAACGATATCATCCACGTATAAAAGCAAATAAGCCGTGTCAGCCCCCTTTGAGTAAATAAACAACGAATTATCACAAGCACTATTTCGAAAACCCTTCTACAAAATATATGAGGCAAACCTAGTGTACCAAGCCCGAGGTGCCTGTTTTAGGCCATATAAAGACTTCTTTAGTCGGCAAACATAGTTAGGACGACGAGTAACAACGAATCCCGGCGGTTGATGCATAAATACCGTCTCGTTTAAATGACCGTGAAGGAAAGCATTTTTTACATCTAATTGATGAATGGGCCATGAACGATTGACTGCCAAAGAAAGAACCGTTCTGATGGTTGCCGGTTTAACAACCGGACTAAAAGTCTCGTCACAGTAGACCCCCACCGTCTGTGATTTCCCATTAACTACCAGTCGGACCTTATACCGTTCCAAAGACCCATCGGCTTTAAACTTGTGACGAAAGAGCCACATACAACGGATAACCGGCCTGTCATGAGGGCGTGGAACCAATTCCCACGTTTCGTTTTCCTGTAAGGCATTAAATTCTGTTTGCATGGCATGTACCTAATTAGGGTCGGCAAAGGCTTTAGCATAGGTGGTGGGAACGGGCGAAATATGGGTGGTCATAAGGGTCGGGTAAAGCAGAGGTTTAATCAAACCGGTTTTCGATCGGGTTGACATGGGGTGGATGTTATTGGAAGGTGCAGGCCGTGGTTGTTGAGTGGCGGATGTGGGCGGGGCTGTTTGTGTGGCGACTGGAGGAGGTGGGCCGGGTGGGATGTTAGGGATTGGAAGTGGGTCGGGTGGGTTGTTGGGTATTAGAGGCGGGCCAGTGGTGAAGTGTAGAGGTTGTTGTGGGCCGGTGGCAGTAGGGGGTAAAGGGTTAGTGGCAGTGGGCCGTGGACGACGAAAGTAGGTAAAAGGATAAGGAGCTGTGACATTGGGCTTAGGGGTCGACGTTTGGCCGAAGGTGAACCCAGTGGGTATTGAGTCGTCCAAAAAGGAGTATGTAGCCGAGGGTGTAGGTAGGGAGTATGGAAAGGTTTGCTCATCAAAGGTCACGTGGCGGGATATGTGAACCTTGCCTATGGTAGGGTCGAGGCACCGGTACCAACGAAAGTCAGCAGGGTAGCCGAGAAAGATGCAACAAATTGCACGTGGGTGTAATTTGTGTAGTTGGGTAGCCGAGGTGTTCGGGTAACATGCACACCCGAACACGCGGAGGTGGTCATAGGTTGGGTGACGAAGATAAAGGGCAAAAGTGGGTGTAAAAAAATTTAGGCGTTTTGTTAGAAGTATATTGTGAAGGTATGTGGCGGTATGAAGAGCCTCGACCCAAAATATGGGTGGTAAGTGGGCGTGTATGAGAAGGGACCAGATGATGTCGTTCAACCGACGAATCATTCGTTCGGCCTTCCCGTTTTGTGAGGATGTCTAAGGGCAAGAAAATCGGAATAAGAGTCCTTGTTGGTGAGCAAATTGTTTAAATAGGTTGTTGTCGAATTCCCCGCCCAAGTCACATTGGAAGGTTTTTATGGGGCGGTTGAATTGGGTAAGGATAAGGCGGTGAAATTTAACAAAGGTGGGGAAAGTCTCGGATTTATATTTTAAAGGGTAGACCCACACAAAGTGGGAAAAGTTATCTATAAGGACCATGTAATATTTGTAACCGGTTTTACTTATGACCGGTGAGGTCCATAAATCACAGTGAATGATGTCGAACGGAGAAAAAGTGAAGGAACTGGACGTATAAAATGGCAAACGTTTACTATTAGATAAATGGCATGAATTACAAAAAGTAGTAGATATGTCTTTATTACATAATAAATTAAATTTTCTACTAAGAATATCTAAGACTTGCGCTCCAGGGTGCCCAAGTCGATCATGCCAAGGGAGAGTAGAAGTGGTAATGAAGCAAGCTTGTGGCGGAAGTTGTGGTGGTGTGATTGGGTAGACGTCTCCGGTACTATTGTGGCGGGAAAGGTGTCGTCCAGTTTTGAGATCCTTCACAGTGAAACCAAAAGGCTCAAATTCAATAGAGACATTATTATCACGTGTAAAGTGTCTAACTGAAATCAAAGTTTTGATAACGAATGGGCTAAAAAGTATGTTAGGTAGGATGTAGGTGCGGTCAAGGATTTTGCAAAAGCCAGTGCCGGACCCGTGTATTGGGAGACATTGCCCGTTGCCTACAAGAATTTTTGGATTTACAGAAAAAGAATTGGGAATGGAGATTATACCTGAATTCTCGGTGACGTGGGAGCCCGCACCAGTGTCCATTAGACCAGGGTCCGGTGGTTGCTGATTGAGATTCATGGCATTGAACGCTGCTTGCAACTCCGCTGGGTTAAGTGCGTCAAAACCAACAGGTGGGGCCATTGCGGATGATTGCTGGTCGGTCGTATAGTATGCAGGTGGGACCAAGGGGCCGGTGTTAGTCGACCGGTTGGCTGTGGATGGAGGGGCACCGGTGTGATGCGGTGCGTATGGGCCAGGGTTGGACCAGGCCGGTTGTGAAGGGTAGGGGCATGTTGGAACATTCCACCAAGCCCATGTAGGGTATTGTGGTGGCTGAGTCGGCCAAGGTGAGTAGGATTGGTTGCGGCCTGAACCCCGGCCTCCACGGCCTCCCCTGTTTTTGTTCCAAGATCCCTAGCCTCGTCCACGTCCGCGGGTAAAGTTTGGAGGTTGCGGCTGCTGTGAAGACCAAGCTGGCGGCTGCTGTTGACTCCAGGATTGTGGCTGTTGCTGGGAGGACTGCTGCTGTGAGGGCCGATTAGAAGGGCCAGTGGCAACCATGACCGAGGACGAGTTGGATATGCGTGCCTCTATGCGGATAAGTTCATCGGTGAGCATGGAACGAGCTTGATCCCAATCATCGTTGGTAGAGTTAATTAATGAGGCGGTAGTATCGAATTCTTGAGGCAATCCACGGACCAATTGGAGAACGAGACGCGATTCGGAAATCGGTTGATCAACATCTTCAAGCTGATTTGCTAACTCCTTCAACTTTTGACAATAGGCATCCAAAGAAGAGCATGCGGTAAGTGTAAGGTTCACGAATTTGGTTACTAATGCCGCCGCACGAGCTTTCTTGTTGCTTAAGTAAATTTTCTCCAGTTTGACCCATGCACCGCGTGCAGTGCCGTCCGAATCCATGACACGAGGTAGGAGGTCGTCAGAGACGGTGCTCCATATCCACTGTAGAACTAACGCATCAAGCTTGAGCCAAGATTCGTACGTGGGGTCGGTTTTGGATCGGGCGGCAGTGCCATCTATGTGGGCCGAAACCTTGTAGGCAACGACATGTAACTTGAATATCTTCACCCACGCAGAATAAGGGACCGTGGTGCCATCCAATGTACGGATTTTCGATTGAATATTCGTAACAGAATAAGCAGGATGCAACAGGTTTGGCTTTGAATCGGAATCCGAGGATTCCGGTTTGTCGGCGCCGGGCATGTTGATCGGAAGGAGGGAAGAGATCGGCGGCTGGAAAAGAAGAAAAAAAACTGTCGGCGGCTGGAAAAGAGGAAGAAAAATTTAGGTTTTTCAGAACCGAGGCTCTGATACCATGAAAGTGTTCATGGATTGATATTATTGATTGATTGAATAGAATACAAGAGATCCCTTTATATAGGGAAGAACCATGAACCTAAACTAACACCTAATTAGGAAACTATAATCATTCCTAATTTACAAAGAATCCTATTACATAAATATAAACATTCTAGAATAATATAAATAATAATAATAATATACGGTGCTAATACTTTTAATATGTAATCATGCATTTTTTGATTAATTTTTGAGTTGATGTTGTGAAATTACAGCGTTAGCTAGTCAACCTGGTTGAACCGCTCGGTACAACCTCGTTTAACCGGTTGAACCATTTTTTAGCCTAATCCGGTTTGATTTAAAAACCGGTTTTTAAAACATTGATTGTATGGAAACGTGAAATATAGTAAGAAATATAATTTAAATCTCTATTTGGTAGGAATCTGAATACTCCGACGAATCTGAATACTCCGACTCTGATGAAGCAGAAGCATTGTGATTGCCTGAACCAGTAGCCTTCTTTGAATTCATTTCACTTGGGTAAGTCTTGATGCAGATTGTTCGGGTGAGCTATAGAAGATCAAGAATCCAGTTGCTATTCAAGATACAATTTCTTTCTTCATATATCTGATAAATATTGATGCAACTTTGCATTTTAAAATGCATCTAGTTGATTTCAATTCTTTTGGACCTTTGATGTAAAATTTTGTTACATGGTATGCATGTAGTTGATTTCTTTTGGACTTTTGATGTGGAATAATGTTACATGGTATGCATCTAGTTTTTGTGCTTGCGGTTTTGGGGCTAAAATGAGCAACATGCGCTCATAAAATATGCTTGCTTCAATAATGTGCTAGTCCCAACCGTTAAGATCAATGGACTCCCGCGTGCCAATAATTTGTAATACACTTGGCCGGTTGGCAATTATTTTTTCTTAGTAGTTTGTGGCCATCACCTGATTTGCAGCTCTCACAGGGCATAAATGCCTTGAATTGTTTAGATGATTGGAATATTGGTGTAAGTGAAATTTTTCGCTTTGTTTTAACCACTCTTTCAGAATACTGAATACCCCTGAACAATATACATACATGTGTATAGTTTATAAAATCTGTAATTAATAGTTGTATGTTGATATAGTTAAAATTTCAAAATTCTTATATCCATAAATCTAACTAACAATTCAACCATTATACATGGCGGTGTCTAAATGAATTTAAATTGGAGTGTGATTATCTTGTAGGGTTGGTTTAACATGCACGCATCATATGTGCATAATGCGAGATGAGTATGATGTAATGCTAAAAACGCAACAAGTGTAGCGAGGGGCTATGATTCCCTGATATGAGATTGATGTTCCAAATCGATTTCCAAGCATAAATTAGTGATCATCTCAGTGAAGTGATCATAAGGTATGCTAAATTTTATCGTTTTGTTTCATCTCAAATTCTTTATAATTTGTGAAATCGAAATTGGAGCTTGATTATGTGATGTTTAGATGAAGCGTGTAATGAAAACACGTATAGGAGTGAATCCTAGTTGATAACTTGCTGAAATTATGTTCAAACTATGAAATTCATGGTAAACCATTTATAGGTTAAATGGGTTTTGTAGAAATAGGATGAACACAAAGATTATGACTATCAAAAGTGGTGTTACTTGAATTTTATAAGATGATTCTGATAATAGTATGCATGCTTGACATAATGGAATCGAAATGTATGATTATAATTGGCAAAAATAACAAGTTATGAACTTGATTCTAGTTGTGTAAAAATTAAACCCGTTAGGTGTTCGTTAAAATGCCTAAGTGGGGAATAAAGTGTTGAAAATCGGATAAAAACGCGTGTTTGATTTATATGGCAAATTATGCGTTAAAACTTATAAAAAGGGTTCTAAAACGGTAGTGAATTGAACTCTTTAGGCAAGGAATCCGGATCGTCAAGTGGACAAGCCGGAGGGGATACGCGCTTGAAAGGGGTGCTTTAAAGGTACGTAAGTATTAGTTCTGTTACGTAGTTACAAAGAATGATTATTATGTTTTGTAAATAATGTTGTAGTGTGATAAGGATGTTTGATGTATCATTGAAGTGACGAAGTTCACTCGATAGATCAAACGGGTCAATTTGAATAAATCTTGGTAGTCATCAAAGTGAAGGTTTTCACTTGACAACGGAACGGGTCAAAACTATGCTTTCAAAACAATAATGTATGTAGAGACTTGAAAGTCACATTATATGTTGACAATAGGAGGTGATATGCCAAGAGATTGGATGCACCAAATTGATTTTATGAACCCTTGATATTGGGTCATGTAAGGTCCGCTTTTCTTTAATGTTAGATTACTCACAAAAGAATGATTTTACGGACATCAAAGTATCAACTTGATGCATAATAAAGATTTTTAAAAAAATTGGACATGACCCGTTCGTAAAACGGACGCGACCCCTGTTTTTGACATAATAGACAACATTCACATACGACCCTTTTGACATCAAACCATCCCAAACAAAAACAACAAGTTTTCAAATCTAAAACTTTTAACAAGGTTTATCAAAGTAACAAAACATGGACCCAAAAGAATGCATATAAACTTGCGGAAGCGCTTGGTATAATAGGGCTTGATCATGTGCTCGCTCCATATCCCAAATCGCCTATAGCGGAGTTTTACCTACATTAACAATCAACATTTTAAAAGGTTAGTTATCACCCTAGTGAAAATCGTAATTCTTTCGTTTAAGCTTTATCCTTACAAAACATTCTTACTTTTACGCATTCGACTACCCAAATAGTTGGGTTAGGCATAGACACTCTCATTGAGAGTTAAGCATACACATTCAACCCATTAAATTGGGTTGGCATAAACACTCTCGTTGAGAGTTAGGCATACATGTTTGACCCGTTTAATTGGGTTTAGCATAAAACACTCTCGTTGAGAGTTAAACATACGTATTACTCCTCGTTCTATCCGCATAACGGAGTTTAACTTTCACATTCGATATGGCATTCAAAACTACCCGTTAGAACGAATAGCGTTCATCTTTACTTGACCCGATTTCATTCCAATCGGTCAACATATTTTGCTTAACACAACATTCGTTAACATATCCAATCCACAAGGGAATTGTCGCTTACTTGCTACATGTCACATTTGTCATACAAGGATAATTCTACATCAAATTATATATAAAAGAGGGAATATAACAAGGATTTGTATGCAACGAATCATACCTCGATCTTGCGCTCCTTCCGTTTTCTTGGTGCTTGTACCTTCTTCCTTTATGCCTACATTAGAACATTCATTCGCTTCATTTAGTTTGTCATTTCGTTATACTATTTCCACATACATTCTTCTTTTAGGCATTTCATCGAACACTTGGTAAGCATCATATTTAAGGTACAAGGTACAAGTTTATTAAGCATGTTCCTACTAGTTCATCACAACACAAGAATCATCTTCTTTTGAATTCACATAATTTCCATCCTAAATCAGTTTATCTAGCATTCAAGCATCACAACCAAATTCATATATCAACTAACACATGATCGTAATCCTTATGAACTTCCTATTAGTAACATAATCTTTACAAAGTGGGTTTTCACTACACTTTTCATACAACCTAAAATCAAGCATGATTCTTGTTCTAAAAAGCAATCTTAACTCAGATTTCTTACAATTGATACAAGGAATCGAGTTTGGATTTGACCCCACACCCAACAATTCACAATTTCAGAAAATTAAACTTACCACTTCACTAATTAGGGTTAGATTTTCGCAAAAAGGGGCTCATGCATCGAATTTTCTTGTGATTTAAGCTTCAATTTCTTGATTTATTGAGTTTAGGGTTATTCACCCTCTTCCCTGCTCCTTGTTCGATCGACCCCAACACACCAGACATAGGTGTTTCTTCATTTACTAATTAAAACCCCTTTTTGTTTATTAATTACACTTTAGTCCCTCCTACTTTGAGAAAGTGTTTTAATTTAGGCTTTACCCATTAACTAGCTACCATTTAGTCATGTTTCATTAACCAAGTTACATTCTTTATTTATTTGTATATTTATTATCTTACTAGCATTTTTGGGGCGTTACAAGTCTACCCCCCTTAAAGGAGGTTTCGTCCTCGAAACCTGAGCACATAACTAGTTTAAAGGTGACATACCGAAAAGAAAAGGATAGTGTTTCCTCATTTCATCTTCTGCTTCCCATGTGAGGTCTGAACCCTTTCGGTGTTGCCATTGTACCAACACTTGTCTAACGGCCTTGTTGCGGAGATTCTTCACCTTGAAATCCTTAATGGCTATGGGTCTTTCGACATAATTTAACCCTTCGTCCAACTCGATATCATCAAGAGGTACTAGTGCTGTCTCATCCGCAAGACACTTTCTCAATTGCGACACGTGGAAAGTATTGTGGATCCCGTCTAGAGCAGGCGGTAATTCTAATCGATATGCAACCCGCGCTAAGATTTTAAACGGTCCGATGTAACGAGGACCTAACTTACCCCGTTTGCGAAAACGGATTATACCTTTCCATGGGGACACTTTCAACAAGACAAAATCTCCGACTTGGAATTCAATAGGACGCCTTCTCTTGTCTGCATAAGCTTTTTGCCGATCTTGGGCTGCTTTCAACTTTGTTCTAACCATTTCAATCTTTTCATTCGTCACCGCTATTAAATCACTTGGTGCAAGCTCTCTTTGTCCTACTTCGCCCCAACATACGGGAGTCCTACATTTTCTCCCGTATAGTAGTTCGTAAGGTGCCTTTTGAATGCCACTATGGTAACTGTTATTATAAGAAAATTCGACCAGTGGCAATTGGTCATCCCAACTTCCCCTAAAATCTAAGACACACGCCCTCAGCATATCAACAAGTGTTTGAATGGTTCTTTCTGACTGGCCATCAGTTTGAGGGTGGTAGGCGGTACTCATATGCAATTTCGTACCCACACTCTCGTGAAACTTTTGCCAGTAACGAGAAGTAAATCTGGTGTCCCGATCCGAGACAATCGACACAGGCACTCCGTGACGGGATATGATCTCGTTCATATAAATTTCTGCCATCTTCTCGGAAGAGTAAGCTTCTTTGATGGGTAGAAAGTGAGCGCTTTTTGTAAGTCGGTCTACGATTACCCATATTGTATCGTGCCCTTTCTTTGTTTTAGGAAGCTTGGTTATCAAATCCATCGTTAGTTCTTCCCACTTCCATACCGGTATCTCCAAGGGTTGTAATTTCCCGTACGGTTTTTGATGTTCTGCTTTCACTTGGGAGCATGTTAAGCATTTCGCGACGTATTTAACTATGTCACGCTTCATGCCCGGCCACCAATAATTGGCTTTCAAGTCCCGATACATCTTTGTAGCCCCGGGATGGACCGAATATCGAGACTTATGTGCCTCGTCGAGCAAAGCAGCCTTGACTTCACAGAATCGTGGGATCCAAATTCGGCCGAACCGCGTCTTAAGTCCGGTCGAATTCTCTTCTAGATTATCGATTACACCTTTTAATCGTTCTTTCTTCAGGTCTTCCGCTCCAAGCGACTTTATTTGGGATTCGCGTATCGTCTCGAGTAATCTTGGCGTAACTGTCATCTTCATGGATTTCACTCGAAGGGGAGATGGATACTCTTTACGGCTTAACGCATCGGCTACCACGTTTGCCTTTCCCGGGTGATAAAGGATATCACAATCATAATCTTTGATAAGTTCCAACTATCTCCGCTGCCTCATATTTAGGTCCTTCTGTTCAAAGAAGTATTTAAGGCTTTTGTGGTCCGAGTAAATGGTGCCTTTTGTCCCATATAGATAATGCCTCCAAATCTTTAATGCGAACACTACCGCCGCCAATTCTAAGTCGTGGGTTGGGTAGTTCACTTCATGTGGCTTCAATTGTCAAGAAGCATAAGCGATAACTCTCCCTCTTTGCATTAGAACGCAACCTAATCCCTGGTGCGAAGCGTCTGAATAGACCACCAGGTCTTCGGTTCCGTCTGGTAATGTCAAGACCGCGGGACGTGATAGTTTTTCTTTTAACATTCGAAAAGCCTCCTCCTGTTCTTTTCCCCACACAAACTTCTCTTTCTTTCTTGTCAATTTTGTTAAGGGTAAGTCTATCTTGGAAAAATCCTGTATGAACCTTCTGTAGTACCCCGCAAGACCCAGAAAACTTCTTATCTCTGTTGGGTTTTTCGGAGAAACCCACTTCATTACAGCATCGATTTTTGAAGGATCAACTAAAACACCCTCCGAATTTATCACGTGCCCCAGAAACTGCACTTCCCTGAGCCAAAAGGCGCATTTTGAGAATTTTGCGTAGAGTTTCTCATTACGGAGAACTTCAAGTACTTCACGCAAGTGCACTGCATGTTCGTCTTTGCTTCGTGAATAAACCAGAATATCATCTATGAATACGATCACAGACTTATCCAACATGGGTCGGCATACACGGTTCATAAGGTCCATAAATGCTGCCGGTGCATTAGTTAACCCGAAGGACATAACTAAAAACTCGTAATGTCCATAACGGGTTCTAAATGCGGTCTTTGGAATGTCTTCTCCTCGTACCCTAACTTGATGGTACCCCGATCGTAGATCTATCTTGGAGAACCAACTCGCCCCTTGTAACTGATCAAAAAGGTTATCAATTCTAGGTAAAGGGTAGCGGTTCTTTATGGTCAGCTTATTTAACTCCCTATAGTCGATGCACATGCGCATCGACCCGTCTTTCTTCTTAACAAATAAGACAGGTGCTCCCCAAGGCGACACACTTGGGCGTATGAAGCCCTTGTCTAGGAGGTCTTGTAATTGTGTCATTAATTCCCGCATTTCCGTGGGAGCTAATCTATAGGGAGCCTTCGCGACTGGTTTCGCACCCGGATTCAATTCGATATTAAATTCTACTTCTCGGGAGGGAGGGAGTCCCGGCAATTCCTCCGGGAACACATCCGGAAATTCGTTCACAATCTCAACATCTTCAAGCTTCGGGGAGCCTTGTTGAGTATTTACCACGTAAGCTAAATATGCTCTACTCCCATTGAGCACATACTTAGTAGCTTGAACGAGAGTACATAACTTCGCTTCCATCTTTCTTTCGCCTTGTACATTTAATCGTCTTCCACTGGAGTTTGGAGAAGTATAGTTTTGGTTTCACATTTTATCTCCGCGTGGTTTTGAGACATCCAATCCATACCCACTATTACTTTGAATTCCCCCAAGATCATGGGTATAAGATCAATAGCAAACTCCTCATCCTCAATGGTTAATTTACAATTTTTACATATTTCGTGCAACAAATAATTTTTGCTATCTGCTATCTCTACTTCTAAGGGCATCGACATTCGTTCAATCTTAAAGGAAGGATGTTGTACGATTTCACTAGAGATAAACGACATAGTGGCCCCGGTATCAAACAAGACATAAACCGGTATTGAGTTTATTAGAAAGATACCTGAAACCACATTCGGCTGGGATTTGGCTTCTTCTGATGTGATTTGAAACATTCTCCCCTTCGCCTTAGAACCCTCTTGCTTCTTATCCTCTTTCTTTGACTCTTGTTGAAGCTTTGGGCATTCAGACTTGATATGCCCCCTTTCGAAACAGTTGAAACAAGTCTTTGGGTTGCTCGGGCATTGATAAGACGAATGCCCCTCCTTACCGCATTTGAAGCACCCCTTTTTGCCTAACAAACACTCTCCGGTATGGAGCTTCCCACACGTCTTGCATGGTGTAATTCCACCTTTCGACTTACCCTTTCTTCCTTGATCCTGAAACTTCCCCTTTTTAGATGGACTAAAACTTGCACCTTTTTCACTCGGTCTCTTTTCACCTCGCTCTTCTTGCCTTTTAATCTCGATCTCTCTATCCCGTGCTAAGTTAATGAGTTCCTCGAGGGTTTCACATTTCGAGGGGGTGATGAACTCTCTAATTTCTGCCTTTAGCACACCATAGAAACGATTTATCTTCATCCTTTCGGTGGTTACCAAATCCCCACAGAATTTCATCTTGTCCATAAAAGTGTTTGCTATTTCATTTACTGATTCGTTTTTCTGTCGGAGGCGTAAGAAATCCTCCTGAATCTTGTCGATAGCCGACTGAGGGCAATGATATTTCATGAAGGGCCCCTTGAACTCTTGCCAAGTCATAACTTGCAGTCTATCTTCGCCTACTTCCTTGCTGTGAGCATCCCACCAATCTTTCGCCTGATGGGTTAGTAAACCGGTAGCGAACATCACTTGGTCCTCCTTATCGCACCGACTTCGTATAAACACCGCCTCTATATTCGAGACCCATCTTTGACATTCAACGGGATCTATTTTACCGTCATACGTCGTCGGATGGCATGCCATAAAATCCTTATAGGTGCACCTTCGTTCCTTACCTCTACCCTTGGACCCTTCGATTAATTCTTTCAGTTCTTCGAACCTGCTGGTCATCATAGCATCCACAACCCCCAGAACTCGGCTTTCTACTTCTTGGGCCAATCGTGGGAGATTGGCTTGCATAACCCCTTCCGCTACTTCCGTAACTTTGTTCTCGAATGCTTCTTGTCTAGCCGCATCATTGTTATCATCATTATCATCATTAATATTTCTTGCATCAGCCATCTACACAAGGTTATATTTTCGTTCAATACAAATCACAGACTTTCAGCATATCATTATTCCTTAATCAACATTTACTTAGTTCATCTCATGTCGTCCGGTTCATCACTTTTGATTATTACAAGTTTATTCTGGTTGTAATCACTAATTGTGATTACATACACTTATTAAGCCTTTTATGGACTCTACGTGGTCATAAAATAAGTTTTCAGTTAGCCCGGCAACACAAAACGTGAAATAAAAAAAATAATCAACGGGCTGAATTCCGCTAGCCGTCGCCGACGGCTTCATGCCCCGTCGGCGACGGGCTTTAGATATGCGCGTCGCCTACATTAGTCCGTAGGCAGGAACTTAAGCCGTCTACCAACATGGGGGCGTCGGCGACGGGGTGTCTGGCCGTCGGCGACGGTCAGCCATTTTTTAATCCGCTGCAGCTTTGTTTTTTAGCATTCTAACTCTTTTTCGGGTCCGTTTGCAGCTGTACGGTCCCCGGAATTTATTGTTTCGCTACCCATAATTACTACTTCACATATTTAACTCAACTTTACATATCAAAATCATTACATATACTAGCATTCATCGAAAACGTACATTATTACCTCATTGGCGATCTTTGGAGCGAGCACACTTTAGAACGAGCCATCGGTTTGAGTTCAAGCATCGCGTTAAAAGCTCGAATCCCTCAAACCTTGGCTCTGATACCAACTTGTAAGGTCCGCTTTTCTTTAATGTTAGATTACTCACAAAAGAATGATTTTACGGACATCAAAGTATCAACTTGATGCATAACAAAGATTTTTACAAAAATTGGACATGACCCGTTCGTAAAACGGACGCGACCCCTGTTTTTGACATAATAGACAACATTCACATACGACCCTTTTGACATCAAACCATCCCAAACAAAAACAACAAGTTTTCAAATCTAAAACTTTTAACAAGGTTTATCAAAGTAACAAAACATGGACCCAAAAGCATGCATATAAACTTGCGGAAGCGCTTGGTATAATAGGGCTTGATCATGTGCTCGCTCCATATCCCAAATCGCCTATAGCGGAGTTTTACCTACATTAACAATCAACATTTTAAAAGGTTAGTTATCACCCTAGTAAAAATCGTAATTCTTTCGTTTAAGCTTTATCCTTACAAAACATTCTTACTTTTACGCATTCGACTACCCAAATAGTTGGGTTAGGCATAGACACTCTCATTGAGAGTTAAGCATACACATTCGACCCATTAAATTGGGTTGGCATAAACACTCTCGTTGAGAGTTAGGCATACATGTTTGACCCGTTTAATTGGGTTTAGCATAAAACACTCTCGTTGAGAGTTAAGCATACGTATTACTCCTCGTTCTATCCGCATAACGAAGTTTAACTTTCACATTCGATATGGCATTCAAAACTACCCGTTAGAACGAATAGCGTTCATCTTTACTTGACCCGATTTCATTCCAATCGGTCAACATATTTTGCTTAACACAACATTCGTTAACATATCCAATCCACAAGGGAATTGTCGCTTACTTGCTACATGTCACATTTGTCATACAAGGATAATTCTACATCAAATTATATATAAAAGAGGGAATATAACAAGGATTTGTATGCAACGAATCATACCTCGATCTTGCGCTCCTTCCGTTTTCTTGGTGCTTGTACCTTCTTCCTTTATGCCTACATTAGAACATTCATTCGCTTCATTTAGTTTGTCATTTTGTTATACTATTTCCACATACATTCTTCTTTTAGGCATTTCATCGAACACTTGGTAAGCATCATATTTAAGGTACAAGGTACAAGTTTATTAAGCATGTTCCTACTAGTTCATCACAACACAAGAATCATCTTCTTTTGAATTCACATAATTTCCATCCTAAATCAGTTTATCTAGCATTCAAGCATCACAACCAAATTCATATATCAACTAACACATGATCGTAATCCTTATGAACTTCCTATTAGTAACATAATCTTTACAAAGTGGGTTTTCACTACACTTTTCATACAACCTAAAATCAAGCATGATTCTTGTTCTAAAAAGCAATCTTAACTCAGATTTCTTACAATTGATACAAGGAATCGAGTTTGGATTTGACCCCACACCCAACAATTCACAATTTCAGAAAATTAAACTTACCACTTCACTAATTAGGGTTAGATTTTCGCAAAAAGGGGCTCATGCATCGAATTTTCTTGTGATTTAAGCTTCAATTTCTTGATTTATTGAGTTTAGGGTTATTCACCCTCTTCCCTGCTCCTTGTTCGATCGACCCCAACACACCAGACATAGGTGTTTCTTCATTTACTAATTAAAACCCCTTTTTGTTTATTAATTACACTTTAGTCCCTCCTACTTTGAGAAAGTGTTTTAATTTAGGCTTTACCCATTAACTAGCTACCATTTAGTCATGTTTCATTAACCAAGTTACATTCTTTATTTATTTGTATATTTATTATCTTACTAGCATTTTTGGGGCGTTACAGGTCAAATGACTAGAAATTGCTTGCAAGATTTGCATAAAGCGGTTTGCTCGAATTATGGGAAAACGAGCATGAAATTCTAGTGCGTGCGTAAAACCATGTAATGTAATGGTGATGATATGCCATAGTTGACAAGCCCGGGAAATGGGAAACAAAGCTTAGAAATCAATAAAAGTGAATGATGAAAAATATGTCACAAAACAAACGGGTCGAACAATGGAAACAAAGATTTGTGAACTATTCGTTTATAAACCGGGTTTCGTTGTCTGAAATTTAAATGGTTAGATCCGTAGTTAATCATTACTAAATCATTACTAAATTTGACTTTTACTTTTAACTTTATAATAAAATAATATAATAAAGTAGTTAATCATTACTAAATTTGACTTTTGGGTATATTAATCTTTATCTTGAGTATATTTATCACACTCCTAATGATAATTATATGATACTATCTAATGGGATTTTTGTTTTGGGAATACGAGATGAATGAAAAGTTAAATCATTTTTTTAATATAATTAAAGATAGTGAGTTTTTTTTAAGGGGCGAAACTTATATATATATATATATAGAACCAAGCAAGAAGCTGAAACAAAAGATACAATCAACAAAAAAACAAAACAAAACACAAGGAAAACCAACATTACACTAACTCGACAACATCAAAGTTGGACCATTTGTCCCAGCCAACTGATGCTCCCTTTCCCCTATGACACAACCAAAGGAAAGAGTCTTCCTTTATACTCTCGACTATTCTTTTAACCGGGATAAAAGCCTCATCAAACGTCTTCTTGTTACGAGCCATCCATATTCTCCATATCGATGCCAACACAACCATGTGAACGATTTTCCTCCATTTCTTCGACCCCGGGCTGCTATCGATGGCCTCGAAAATCCCGAAAACGGAAGTCGCTAAAGCCGGAAAGGGGATTCTCATCCACACAAACACGTAACTGTTTTGCGTAAAAGAAAAGCAATTTCTTTGAAAAGACAGTACAAGAGAGCTGACATTGGAAATTAAATTAGAAATAGTTAAAATTGCTTTAAAGTTCACTAGGTTAGAAGCCCGTGTATTACACGGGTTGAATAAATGTAATTTTATATATTAAATAATAAAAAATTATCTTTTTATGAAACTCGCATATTGTACGGGTTAAATAAATATAATTTTATATATCAAATAATAAAAAATTATATCTTTAAAAACCATGTGTATTACACAGATTAAATAAATGTAATTTTGTATACTAAATACTAAAAACGTCGTATCTTTAAAAAACCCATGTATAATCGGGTTGAATAAATCTACCAAATGATAAAAAAATTATATCCTTAAAAACCCTGTATATTACACGTGTTGAATAAATCTAAAAAGAGTTATATCTTTAAAAACCATGTGTATTACACAGATTAAATAAATATAATTTTGTATACTAAATACTAAAAACGTCGTATCTTTAAAAAACCCGTGTATAGTCGGGTTGAAAAAACTACCAAATAATAAAAAAATATAACCTTAAAAACCCCGTGTATTACACGTGTTGAATAAATCTAATTTACATAGCAAATGATAAAAACGTTATATCTTTAAAAACTCCATGTATTACACGGGTTATATAAATGTAACTTTGTATAGTAAATAATAAAAGTTAAATTTTTTAAAATCCCGTGTTTTACACGGGTTGAATAAATATAATTTTGTAGACCAGATAATAAAAAAAGTTATATTTTTAATAAATTAGGATAATATTTAATATTAATTTATTATTTATATATTTAATATAAGATAAGTAGGAAATAGATGTATTTGTTTTAAAAAATATTAAATTAACAATTTAGATTTGAGGATAATATTTTTTATTAAAATATGATAAGATTTAATATTAATTTATTGTTTATTTAGTTAATTAATTAATATAAGATAAGTATATATTTGAGGATGTTTTCAATGAATAATACTTGTTCAAAAGCTGGTTTCTTTTATTATAGTAGATAGATAGATTTGAAGTTCGATGAAAATTGACATAATCTATTTACTATTATGAGATTGTGAGTTCGATGAAAATGATTTTTATTTTCTAAGATGGTGCTTTGAATTAGATAGTTATACATTATACATTATAAATTATACATTATATTATATTATATTATATTATATTATATTATATTATATTATATTATATTATATTATATTATATTATATTATATTATATTATATTATATTATATTATATTATATTATATTATATTATATTATATTATATTATATTATATTATATTATATTATATTATATTATATTATATTATATTATATTATATTATATTATATTATATTATATTATATTATATTATATTATATTATATTATAGATTGAATGAAATGAACAGTGACAAAAACTTTTGTCTTCACCTAAAAAAAAGAGACTAAGACTATGGGGTATGGTACGTGGGTTGGGTATAAACGGTCAACTCATCACCCCGGGTGGGCTTGGGTTTTGGTGTGGCCCCTTGGGCGGGGGTTTCAGCCCGGGCGTTAGGCGTGCCTAGCGGTCTTCCGTGGCCGGCTCTCATTGGCTGGTTGGCTTGGCTATAGCAGCTAGGTTTAAAATTTAAAAATAACTGTTTGGCCAAGCCAAACGGTTCACCCAACTCCTATACGACAGCGTCCCGGGCGATGATATAAGCCTCGAAGACTGGGTGGCGGTGGCCAACATCGAGTTCCGGGGCAAGGAGCGGAAGCCGTTTGACAAGCTCGCCCTGTTCGAAATCTACCTAACGCTTAATTAGGCTTTTTTTTATTTTGTAATCTTTTTTTTTAAATTTTGTATGTATTTTTTAATTTTAAACTTTTTTTTTATTTTTATAACACTGGCCAACCCACACGGGCTAGCCACGCCCCACCATACCGATCCAACACGTCACTCACCAGCGGTGCCCCTCGAAGTCCACGTGTCAACCCATGCCCCAAACCCCCGCCCCACCATACCCCACGGTCTAACATATTTTCAACATCTACAAACAACAATATCGACGACAATAGTTGTTGGCCTTTATTGGTTGACATGGGCGGCAAGAGAACAGTGCCAGGCAGCTGCCTGGCACTCCCCTATTGGCCTAATTAATTTATGATTTTATATCCGCTTTAAAATTATGATTTTGCCATCGGTTTAAAATTACGTATTTGCCCCAGTTCAAAATAAAATGACGCTTTTGCTCCCAGCTAAATTTCTCAATTTTGCCCTCGGTTCAAATTGATTACGGTTTTGGCCACAATTTAAAATTAGGCATTTGCCCCCAGTTAAAAATAAATTTATGCTTTTGCCCTCAGCTAAAATTTACGAATTTCCCCTCGGTTCAAAATTACGGTATTACCCTCAATTCAAAATTACGTTTTTACCCCCAGTGCAAAATAAAAATATGGTTTTCCCTAGCTAAAAATTAGGATTTTACCCTCGGGGAAATTTTTTGATTTTTCCCCAAGTAAAAATAAAAATATGACTTTGCCCCCAGCTAAAAATCTTGTCAAAGAGCTGCCTAACACTCTTTTTACTTTTTATTTGTAGCAAAACTATAGTACTGTTTTTTAAATTGGTTGAGAATTATCCGGTCATCGCCCCGCAATGCGGGCGGGGCATCACCTAGTTTTATTAATAAAAAAAACTAAAACTAAAATGAATTTAATCAATTTGAAATCTAGATGAGAATTTAATTTGAACTTCGAATGTTGTAAAAGAAAGTGAAAATAAGAATGGTATGTTGCTGGTCTTGGGAATACAAAAGTGAAAATCAAAGGCAATTGTTATTTCTTTTGAAGTCTGTTGGCTTGTGAAGGCGATTTAGAAAATCTCAGTAGTCAAATTTGAATGAATTAAAACAAGTTGACACATATTTTTTGTGTACAGAAGCACTTTTTTTTTCTCTCTGTCGAAACCCTAGCCACCACCAAGAGGCTCGACGATGAAGGTAAGAATCTGACTAGCATGGGGAGTTATATCGGTTTGCATATTGGTTGCAGCCTAGATTAAACTTTACTCTCTAGTTAGATCCTGCCCTATTCCATTCGCTTTTTGGGGTTCGGCTAGCTTTTCCCTGGTTCATGGCTGGGAGAGACTTTGAGGAGGAGGATTGGAGAGACGTCCCGGATCGTCGAAATCATAAGAACAGGAATGTAGAGAAAAAGCTAAACTGGAATGTCACGAAGTTTTACGTTGCTAACCTCCCTTTTGGGTTCACTCCTTGGGAGGTGAAGGAATTCTTAGGGTATTATGGAGAGGTGGTGGGGACTTACATTGCAAGGAAACTCAACAAAGATGGGAACAGGTTCGGATTTGTGACATTCAAAAACGTTTCGGACACGAAAGACATGGAACGAAGGATGAACGGAGTTAAGATGGGCAGGTTCATCCTCAAAATCAACATAGCAAAGTTTGCGATCGAAAATAACGGTATTATGGATGTCGATGCTAATCATTCGACGCCGGCTGCACCTGGGGGTTCGGAGACGAGTAACCAATTTCAACATTCTCGTCCTGATTCAAACTCATTCAGACAGAATGGTGGCCGTTCGTTTGCTGATTTGTTAAAGATAAACGTAAGAGTATTGATCAGAATCGGAGTGAGGTATGTTCAGTCAAAACTATTAATGTACCAGATGATGTTAGAGCGTTCCGCTATCTGTATGGTAGAGCTCTAGTCGGGAGATCGGTTGATCCTAATTCTCTCACCAAGATGGATAGATCTTTATGGGAGGAAGGGTTTAACGGGGTGGAGATACATTACGTAGGCGGGTTATCGCTTCTGTTACAATTCAATGAACCGGGAGAAGCGACGAACTTTCTTTTAAATCAAGAATTATGGAAAAAATGGTTTTCGGTATTAGACATGTGGGATGGTCAAACGCTGCCATATGAGAGGGTAGCATGGCTGAATGTGGCCGTGGTGCCTTTACATTTAGGATATAATTCAGTTTTCGATAATATAGCGAAAGAATTTGGCTTGATTGTTCAGTCTGCTCAGTTGTCCATAGATGACGGTGACCTTTCTACTGCATGTGTGGGAATATTGGTCGGTGATGGGAAGGTTATAAACAATACAGTTTTCCTTAAGTGGAAAAATAGGAGTTTCCAAGTTTGGATAACGGACGTTAATGATATTTGGGTCCTGGACTGTATGGGGATTGTCGGATCGAAAGAGGAAGAGAGAGTGGAGAATCCTCGGTCGCCAGCACCGGAGGAATCACCGATGGAAGTTGAAAAGGTCATAGGTATCGATCAGCCTAACTCGTTGCTAGATGAGGTGAACAATCCTCATGGGGAAGCTAACGATAATGATGACGGTCCCTATGACACCTATGTCACCACGAGCACCAAACAAATGCCAAGTCAATGAAATATTGTGTTTCATACTTGGGATTTGTATAAATATGTGTATCTTTTGCACATATCAATTCCCGTTCAATTCCGAGCTTTAAATCGCTTTCTGGAAAGTTATACGCGCACTGATGCGTAAACGTAATCAGTTTAACGCGACAAACACCCCGGAATAGTGAAATAGGCTTCACATACCTTAAATAACCTTTACATAACTTAGAAATAAGTTTTGGAAGGTTTGGTATGGCAAAAACAAGTTTATTCGATCGCAGGGACTATTTGCGTCAAACTGCGAAACTTTACCGATTCATAAGGAAACGTACAGTCCGGAACTTGATCATAAGTTAAACATACCATATATAACCTAAACATGGCTTAGAAATAAGCTTTGATAGGTTCGGTGTGCGAAAACATGCTTATATGATCTTACAAGGACTAAAAGTGTCAAAAACGGCGTAAGTTTGCATTTCCGCGCATATCTTACGTTCTGAACACATCTGGACATCCAAAATTTTTGTACACACTAAAATATTTTTATTTTAGTGATCGGCATGCGAAAATTCCATTTGTCGCTTAATTTGGTTCGTTTTCGCGTCCGTTTGAGTTTCGTCGTAATTTAACGAACAACGCGACCGTACGACCAAACGAGCTGACATCCGAGAGTGTTCTAAGCATATTTTGAGTCCTCTAAACTTTATTGACCTTGTAGAGCCTTGAAAATGGCTTAACGGGTGTCAAAAGTGCCAAAAATGGACTCGAATGCATGCAGGGACCAAAACTATCATTTTTCAAACTGTTGCTGATCTGGGGGACTCAGGCGGGGCGCGTAAGCCTATCCCCATTTCTTACGCGGGCCGCCTAAAGTGCCCAGCGACCAGAAAGTTGGTTTTTGCAAACTGTTTGCAAATTCAGGGGCTGTTTTGGTAAATTTTTGGTGTGATGAGCAAGTTAACACCTCCCCAAGGCTTTGTACCTGCTTGTGACAATTGTATGGCCATGATTTATTGCTTGGAGGTTACATAAACAAGTGTCTTGATCCTATGAACTTCCAACAAGTGTAAATAGCATGGCCAACCTCCTCATTCCTTGCTCATTCTTCTCATTCCTTCTCTACATCTGCTATGGGAGCTCTCTAATCTGATTAAGGAGCTTTTTCTTTGTAGAAAAGATAGCAAGGACCTTTAGTGAGCCTTCTTTCATTCTTTTATTTGCTTTCCTAGTTTAGAAAGTCAAACAAGTGTTTGACTATCAGTTTGACCAGCCTTTGGTCAACGCAAAGTTCGATTGAACTTTGCAACGTGATTGTAATCACGTTGGTTATAATCCTTAGTGATTATACCCGCTGATTACCACGTTAACTAGTTGTAGTGTCGAGTCAAAGTTTCGGTCAAAATGCGTTTTAGCACGCATTTTGCAACGGAACTACTTTAGGGTATCAAAACGCTTTGTTTTGATACCAAATCAGTAGGTTAGACATGTTTTGACATGTTTAACTCGACACTATTAGTTTAGTGCTTGTTTAGGGTCGTAAGGTAAGCGGTCTAAACAACCGCTTAGCCTTTCGAACCCGACCCGTTTGGTCGATCTTTAGGATCCGACCAAGCTTAGTTAGTGATCATAGTTGCATAGGGAATAACCACTGAGGTTATACCTTATGATCACATAGGATTGGTTAGTCGTATGCTAGTTAGCTTGTATGCCCATAGGAAATGACCAAAATACCCTTTTGAAGCATAAATCCGTATTTTGACTATGTGAACATATTTTTGACATATAATCTGATTTAGTAACATATTTAGGGATAATTCGGCATGTAAGACTTGGCATAGCACATAGTTAACCATCCAAACATAGTCTTACGCAAACGACGCATTATAGTGGCTTATACTACCATAATGGGTCGAAACGGGTCAAAAGCACTTAGGTAGACTTCCGAATCAGAATGTTAGGTCTATTAAATCATGCCATATGAGTTCCAATACTCATTTGATTTATAGAACTTCATTCGATCCTAGCTCCCGATTTAGGATCCGATTGTTTAACTTAGTGATTCCATACTAGGTGCCACTTGATTTCCCAAGCTTTGTTAGGACACTGAATCAAGGATACTTGCAATCTCAAGTGAGTACATAGTCCCCTCTTTTACTGTTTTCAATTGTTTTGGGGTGAAACATATATGCCTATCTGTTATTTTCCTGATTTTAAACTATATGATTACACATGCTTAGTACATATACTTTTAATAAATTAAACGATTACCCATGGTTTAAACACTGATTTTCCAAGACTTATAAAACTAATTGTTGGATTGTACCCATTTTTATACATTCACCCAGCCGATTGGTAGTATGATATAGCGCTATAGGACTAGACACCCCATTCCTGTTGTATGGAATGTCAGAAACCAAGTTTTAACCAAATAGAAATTGCCTTCGTGGTATTTCTATTGTCTCCAAAGTGTAGTTTGATACACTAAGGTTTGATTGAATACCAAATCACACTCTTTTTGTATATGTTGATATACTACAAAAGTGTAACAACTCTCATTAAAATTAATAATTAGAATGGTAATTAGTTATTAAGGAAACCCTAATTAAGAAACCCAAGTAATTCTGCACTAACCCTAAAACTCAGGGGGGGCAAAACCCTAATAACGATTATCTTCATAACTAATTATAAAATTCGAAAAATTAAAAACCGTCGACACAGCAAGCCTACATGCACGAAGGGCTACTCTATGAAAATAGGATGATCACTCGCGTAGCGCGACGCCTAAAGGGGTACCCCCTCGCGCTACGCGACGGTGTCAAATTTTCAGTATAAATAGCAGGGGTTGGGACTTGAAATTTGGCACTTGAACGACGAAAATCGGAGTTACGTAGATCAAGTTATTACAGAAACAGTCCAACACACACACACTAACATCGAATCCTGCCGCAGAACAGGGTAATTACTCGATCGCTATTACGATTTAGTTTCAGGGATCAATATATCCAAGGAATGCCTAAGTGCCGCCCACATTGGGCTATGCTTTATCGTTTGTCGGTAATCCGATAAATGAGCCGAAGCATTATACTTTGTCGTTGTCGATAATTCGATATACGAGTTGAAGTACTATACTTTGTCGTTTGTCACTTTGATAAATGAGTTGAAGTATTGCACTTGGACATTCATTGTAAAAAAATTGATCTCGGGAAATTATCGTAACTGCTGTATTGATCACTAACTCTGTTTTGTGTGCATTATTGTGAAATTAGGTTAACAGAGATAAAATCATATTCTGTCAATACTAAATTCGCAATGTGAGTTATTCTTCTTTTATAAATTCTTGTCTCACCGTTTGTGAGTTATTAACTATTTTACAATACTCCAAATTCATTTTCCGAGATTATAATACCAGTGATTAAGTTGATGTAATCACCAAATTACAGCCAGTATGTGGGGTATTGTGCACAATATTACAGTTTAAATCATTTTAGGTGGGCGAACCTAATTTAATTGATTTACGTCATTCATTGGGGCAACCAATGGTGATATGACCACTGTCACAGATTCGGTCGAGTGACAAATACTGTGGGTAGTTGGTTGATATCAGAAACATGCGTAAAAGATCTTAACACTGTGAATAATCATAAAATGTGTCATTTTCAGTAACTAGAATAATTCACTCAGTATTTCCCCGCTGACAAAATCTTTTTAAACATGTTTCAGGTGATCTGCTGTAATTCAGGAGAAATGCAGGGGAAGCATTTCAAGCTTAAGATAGTGGCTCGATATAAAATAAAGAAATGTGTTTTATTACTAAAAACTTATTATTGTAAATTACCAGGGTTTTATCCCGAATTGTGAAATAAAAATAATCGGGAAAAGTTTTAACTTAGCCGATCCTGTGAAATAAATTTTCCGCTGCTAAACTCACAATAAACAGAATACCGCAGACTTTCTGTCCCACAGCTCTAGAAACGGGTAAAACCGGGTCGGGGGCCGTGACAGAAACAAGGTGGTATCAGAGCCACTAAGTTAAGCTAATTAAGTATTTAAATGATACTTAATTTTCCTGATTACTATTCTGTGATTATGTGTTTATGTGCTTTTAATTGATTATTTGTTAGTTACAGTATGGGTAAACAAAAGTTGCAAGATATCTATCTTAAACTAGATAGATCAATTTACGAGAAAGGAAGTTCGTCTAAAACTAAAATTTCAAGGCTCCCTACAATTCCTGAAGAAGGAATATTTGTGCAAAAAGCGAACTATGAAAATCCGCTTTCTCCTAGAAAAAGGAATATGATTATTAACAAAAGTAAGGAGCAAATCAGAGAAAGGAAAATTAAAAAGGAAACCCAGGATTTACTCGATAAATCGCCTTGGGGAGATAAACTCGATGAAAAATGGGTAAATTTATATATGCTGGCCACTGTAGCAGAACATGCAAATCTTTAAAAGATGCCCTAAAATTTGCAAGCAGTACTTCCCAATAAGTAAATAAATAAAAGTGAAATAAATTTGAGTGTATTTTCCTGTATTTTGTACAAATAGTGTGCAATAAAACTTCCATGTTATTTGTTAAACTTTGTTCCAAAGTTTTAACTTGATATTTTATGCATTTTGCATATATGCTATACAGCATGAACGAGATATCTGAAGCTTTTCAGAACCTCAATTTGTACCCAGTGAACATAGAAGTTTCTCATGAATTCACGGGATATATTGCTGATGTGGACCAACCTGTAAAACTTCCTACTCCACCAGTGACCAAACCAAAAAGGAGGCCAAAGAAAAATTATGTGTGGGGAAGCCGTATACGTAAGAGAAAGACAGTTACAAAAACCCCTAAAACTAGTAAACCTTCAGACAAAGGAAAAGCGATTGTAATCCAGGAAAACCCTAATCCGCAAGAACCAGAAACTGAAGCCAATGACGAATCCAGGCAAATGGAGGAGCAGTTCGATCAGTATTCTCAGGAAATAGCAATAGAAATAGGGCAAGGTTCTAACCCAACCCAAGTAGAAGTTGGAGAAAGTTCTAACCAAACCAAAAGAGTTACTTTTCAGGATCAGATAGATATTTTACTAGAAAAATGTGAGACTATGCAACCTGTCAGTCCGGGTATTTTTACTTACCCTATCGAAAACCCAATTCCTATGAATTTTGCACCAACCCTCACTGAACCAATAGTCCATAACCAACCTGTAGAAATGGAAGAATGGTGGACCAACGATTGGCAATTTCAAAATATTGTCAATAACGCTTACTCATTCTTTCCACAGTTCGACCCAGAACCCCTACCCAATCCACCGATGAGCAATGAGAACCTGGCTGAACTTCGCCATTTCGGTGAAGAGTTGATGGATGCAGGGAATAGAATTAGGGAAATAGGGGGACAGATTGCCTGGAAGTATGACGAGAGGGAACTTCGTTTTTAGGATGACAAGTAGGAGGACGGAAACTATCTTTGTATAATAGTAATAGTAAATAGTGAAACCAGTTGTAACATAACGAATAAAACGTTGTAAAATATCGGTGTGTATTGATGCATACTATACTGATATTAAATGCAATCGAGAAATCGATAATTTTGAGCTTTATGTGTTATAACTTGTTTAATGATTTGTATAAATTGCTAATTGCTAATTATTCATAACCAATTATCATCAGATGGAAAATAACGATAACGAACCAGTAAATGAAGTTAATCAATCGGAGCAACACCCAGAGGATCAATATATGACTAAACAAGATATTGAAAATATGGTTGCCCAGGGAATAGCCAACGCAATTCCAATGTTCGTTGCTGCTATGAAAAATCCAAACGATCCACAACATATTGTTCCTAGCAAACATACTATTGAAGATAATTTCAGTAATAGTATAAACGGGGGCAATAATCGTATCAATCATGACAATGAATCTCAGCACACCCAGCGCCCTAAAAAGCGAAAGGCTGCAACACCTGGTTGCACTTTCAAAGAATTCCTTGCTTGTAAACCCGCTGAATTTGCAGGCAATGAAGGAGCAACTGCAACGCTGCGATGGTTGGAGAAAACCGAAGCAGTTATTGCAATAAGTAAATGTGCTGAAGAAGATCAAGTCATGTATGCCTCAAACCTGTTTAAAGAAGGAGCACTAGAATGGTGGAACACAGTGCTACAGGCAAAAGGCAGACGGGTAGCTTATGCTATGACTTGGGACGAATTTAAGAATCTTGTCGAAAGAAAATTCTGTCCTGAGTATGAAAAGGAACAAATGGCAAATAAGTTCCTAAATCATCGAATGACCGGGGTAGATTGTCGCGGCTATACTTCAACATTCTTCGAGTATGCGAGAGTGGTACCTAACCTGGCTTCGCCAGAACCAGTACTCATTTCTCGATATATTTGGGGACTAATTAGCGAGATTCGCAATATCGTCAAGGCTGCGAGACCTCGTACTATTGACGATGCGGTAGAATTAGCTAATACCTTAACCGACGAACTGATCCGCACAAGAGATGAAGATAGAAAGAAAGAATTGGCTCAGAAAATTACCCAAGGAATTAAGATGGGTAATAATTTTAAGAGGAAAGGGGCAGGGCGATCTGCAACTTTGCCATTCTGCAAAGTTTGTCGTAAGAACCACTTTGGAAGGTGCAACAGAATTTGCAATTTTTGCAAAACAGCAGGACATAATGAAGAAAACTGTAAGAAGAAAACTGTAACTTGTTTTCACTGTGGAGAAACGGGACATTACAAAACCGAATGTCCTAAACTGAACAAAATCACCGATAACAAACCCAAGGCAGCTGAAGGAACTACTAAAAAGAACGTTAGAGCATTTCAGCTGACTACTCAAGAGGCAGAACTCATTCCGGATGTGATCGCCGGTACGTTTTTAGTTCACAACGTCTATGCCAAAGTATTATTTGACTCTGGTGCAAACCAAAGTTTTATTAATACTTCATTCTGTCAAGCTCTTAAGTCACCATTAACTACAGTTAGGCAGATCTTTACAGTCGAAACTGCAGATGGGAATTCAGTAGAAATCAATCAGGTTTTGCAAAAAGTAAACATAGAACTTTTAGGTCATAAATTTACTGCAAACCTATTTCCTATGAAATTAGCTGAATTCGATGTTGTGTTAGGAATGGATTGGTTAATAGCCAACCATGCGCAAATCATTTGTGATAAGAATTCTATAGAAATTCAAACACCTACAGGAGAGATAATTAAGATTTCAAGAGATAAACCTCGGAAGCCGTTAAAGTTCATATCAGTAATGAAAGTTGCTAATTATAAACGGAACCAAGGAATAGTATATATGATTTCCATAATCATTTGTACTAAGGGCAAGGAACTCAAAGAAATTCCTGTAGTTTCAGAATACCCAGATGTCTTTCCAGAAGATTTACCTGGGTTACCACCAGATAGAGAGGTAGAATTCAGGATTCATCTAATTCCAGGAACTACACCGATAGCCAAGGCACCTTATCGATTAGCTCCTACTGAAATGCTAGAATTGAAAAAGCAATTAGATGAATTACTAAGCAAAGGATTTATACAACCTAGTTCATCCCCTTGGGGTGCACCAGAGTTGTTTGTGAAAAAGAAAGATGGATCAATGAGAATGTGTATTGATTATAGAGAATTGAATAAGGTTACAATTAAGAATCGATACCCATTACCTAGGATTGATGATCTTTTCGATCAATTGCAAGGAGCTAGGTATTTCTCTAAGATAGACTTAAGGTCCGGATACCATCAATTGAAAGTACAAGAGGAAGACATACCTAAAACTGCTTTCAGAACTAGGTATGGTCATTATGAGTTTACAGTCATGCCCTTCGGATTAACCAATGCCCCAGCTGCATTCATGGACATGATGAACAGAATCTGTAAACCCTATTTGGATAAATTTGTAATCGTGTTCATTGACGATATACTCATTTATTCCAAAAGTCAAGCCGAGCATTGTCAACATTTGCATGCACTCTTAACTTTGTTAAGAAAAGAAAAGTTGTACGCTAAATTCTCAAAGTGTGAATTTTGGTTACAAGAAGTGCAATTCTTAGGCCACATGGTGAATCACGAAGGTATTCAGGTAGATCCTGCTAAGATTGAAGCAATTATCAACTGGAAGGTTCCACAAACTGCAATGGAAATTAGAAGTTTTATAGGTTTAGCCGGTTATTATAGACGATTTATTAAGGATTTTTCCAAGATAGCTGTACCATTAACTAAGCTAACCTGTAAAACCACTAAGTTTGAATGGGGACCAAAACAAGACGAAGCTTTTAAAATCTTAAAGCAGAAATTAACCAATGCGCCAATCTTAGCCTTACCAGAAGGAACGGAAGATTTTGAAATATACTGTGATGCTTCAAAATTAGGATACGGATGTGTGTTGATGCAACGCAAGAAGGTAATTGCGTATGCCTCTAGACAATTGAAAAAGCACGAAGAAAACTATACGACTCATGATTTAGAATTAGGAGCTATAATTTTTGCCCTTAAGATTTGGAGACATTATCTGTATGGAAGTAAGTTTACTGTTTATACAGATCATAAGAGTTTAAGGTATATATTCGGGCAAAAAGAGTTAAACATGAGACAAAGGAGATGGATGGAAGTCCTGAGTGATTACGACTGTGATATTCAATATCACGAAGGAAAGGCCAACGTAGTAGCAGATGCCTTAAGTGGTAAGTTCCATGAAAAGCAAAAGCGAGTCCGTGCTCTTAGAATAAATCTACAGGTAGATTTACGGGAACAAGTGAAAGAAATCCAGAAAACGGCAATCAAGGACGATGCCGAAGGAATGAAAGGTTACCTAAAAGAATTAAAACAAGGAAATGATGGAATTTGGAAATTTCACCAAAGCAGAATTTGGGTACCTAAACAAGGAAATTTAAGATCGAAAATCTTAGAAGAAGCTCATAAATCTAGGTATACTGTACACCCAGGGAATAATAAGATGTACCAAGATTTAAGAAAGAATTTCTGGTGGATAGGAATGAAAAAGGATATAGCTGAATATGTATCTAAGTGTTTAACTTGTTCACAAGTTAAAGCAGAACACCAGAAACCCTCAGGCTTACTACAACAATTAGAAATGCCGGTATGGAAATGGGAACTCATAACAATGGACTTTGTTACTAAGTTACCCAGAACCAGAAAAGGTAATGATGCAATTTGGGTAATCGTGGATCGATTAACCAAATCAGCTCATTTTCTACCAATAAAAGAAACTTTTAGCATGGAAAGGTTAGCCAAGCTATATGTGGATGAAATAGTATCCTTACATGGAGTTCCGCTCTCCATCGTATCGGATAGAGATAGTCGCTTCACTTCCCGATTTTGGACAAGTTTCCAAGAATCAATGGGAACCCGACTCAACCTAAGTACTGCATATCATCCACAGACCGACGGACAAAGTGAAAGGACAATCCAAACTCTGGAAGACATGCTTCGAGCATGTGTAATTGACTTTGGAGGTAATTGGGATAACCATTTACCATTAATTGAATTCTCCTATAACAATAGTTATCATTCAAGTATTGAAGCCGCTCCATTCGAGGCACTATATGGACGCAAATGCAGAACACCCGTATGTTGGGCAGAAATAGGAGAAAGTCAATTATCAGGTCCAGAAATCGTGCAAGAAACCACAGACAAGATAACTCAAATCAAGGGAAGATTGAAAACAGCCAGAGATCGTCAGAAGAGCTATGCCGACAATCGTCGCAAACCACTTGAATTCCAAATAGGAGACAAAGTACTACTAAAAGTATCTCCTTGGAAAGGTGTGGTAAGATTCGGTAAGAAAGGAAAACTGAGTCCCCGATATGTTGGACCATTTCCAGTGATTCAACGAATCGGACCAGTTGCTTATCGCTTACAACTACCAGAAGAACTAGCTGGAGTACATGATGTATTTCATGTATCCAACCTTAAGAAATGTTTATCAGATGAATTTCTGGTAGTACCTCTTCAAGACATAGAGGTAAATGAAAAACTGAAATTCATAGAAAAACCTTTACAAATACAAGACCGGAAGGTCAAATTCCTCAAACACAAGCGACTTGTGTTGGTAAAAGTCAAATGGAATTCCAAGAGAGGACCGGAATACACTTGGGAATTAGAGTCAGAAATGAAGCGCAAGTATCCTCATCTATTTCAGTGAATCTCGAGGACGAGATTTTTCCTAAGGTGTGGAGGATGTAACAACTCTCATTAAAATTAATAATTAGAATGGTAATTAGTTATTAAGGAAACCCTAATTAAGAAACCCAAGTAATTCTGCACTAACCCTAAAACTCAGGGGGGGCAAAACCCTAATAACGATTATCTTCATAACTAATTATAAAATTCAAAAAATTAAAAACCGTCGACACAGCAAGCCTACATGCACGAAGGGCTACTCTATGAAAATAGGATGATCACTCGCGTAGCGCGACGCCTAAAGGGGTACCCCCTCGCGCTACGCGACGGTGTCAAATTTTCAGTATAAATAGCAGGGGTTGGGACTTGAAATTTGGCACTTGAACGACGAAAATCGGAGTTACGTAGATCAAGTTATTACAGAAACAGTCCAACACACACACACTAACATCGAATCCTGCCGCAGAACAGGGTAATTACTCGATCGCTATTACGATTTAGTTTCAGGGATCAATATATACAAGGAATGCCTAAGTGCCGCCCACATTGGGCTATGCTTTATCGTTTGTCGGTAATCCGATAAATGAGCCGAAGCATTGTACTTTGTCGTTGTCGATAATTCGATATACGAGTTGAAGTACTATACTTTGTCGTTTGTCACTTTGATAAATGAGTTGAAGTATTGCACTTGGACATTCATTGTAAAAAAATTGATCTCGGGAAATTATCGTAACTGCTGTATTGATCACTAACTCTGTTTTGTGTGCATTATTGTGAAATTAGGTTAACAGAGATAAAATCATATTCTGTCAATACTAAATCCGCAATGTGAGTTATTCTTCTTTTATAAATTCTTGTCTCACCGTTTGTGAGTTATTAACTATTTTACAATACTCCAAATTCATTTTCCGAGATTATAATACCAGTGATTAAGTTGATGTAATCACCAAATTACAGCCAGTATGTGGGGTATTGTGCACAATATTACAGTTTAAATCATTTTAGGTGGGCGAACCTAATTTAATTGATTTACGTCATTCATTGGGGCAGCCAATGGTGATATGACCACTGTCACAGATTCGGTCGAGTGACAAATACTGTGGGTAGTTGGTTGATATCAGAAACATGCGTAAAAGATCTTAACACTGTGAATAATCATAAAATGTGTCATTTTCAGTAACTAGAATAATTCACTCAGTATTTCCCCGCTGACAAAATCTTTTCAAACATGTTTCAGGTGATCTGCTGTAATTCAGGAGAAATGCAGGGGAAGCATTTCAAGCTTAAGATAGTGGCTCGATATAAAATAAAGAAATGTGTTTTATTACTAAAAACTTATTATTGTAAATTACCAGGGTTTTATCCCGAATTGTGAAATAAAAATAATCGGGAAAAGTTTTAACTTAGCCGATCCTGTGAAATAAATTTTCCGCTGCTAAACTCACAATAAACAGAATACCGCAGACTTTCTGTCCCGCAGCTCCAGAAACGGGTAAAACCGGGTCGGGGGCCGTGACAAAAAGTACAGTTTGATGTACTCTCAAATGTGATCTACCAAAGTATATTTTGATATACTATGTACAAAATCCAACATGTGTTTTAACATACTACTTTGTTATTTACCAAAGCATAGTTTGATATGCTACTGTTTACCAAAGTATAGTTTGATATACTACCAACTTCGTTATTATAAACTAAAGTATATTTTGATATACTATCCAAAGCATAGTTTGATATGCTACTGTTTACCAATGTATAGTTTGATATACTACCGACTTTGTTATTTCATAAACCAAAGTATAATTAGATATACTACCAAAGCATAGTTGATATGCTATTTTTAAACTAAAGCATAATTGATATGCTTATTTCAAAACCAAAGTATAATTTGATATACTTCCAATACTTTTATCCTTAAACTAAAGTATACTTGAGATATACTACCAAATCTATTATTTTAATTACTAAAGTGTATTTTGATATACTACCTATTAACTATTTCAAAACTAAAGTATACTTTGTTATACTATTTATACAAACTTTCCAAAACCAAAGTATATTTTGTCTATACTATAAACCCTTTTCCAAAACGACACGTTTTCAGAAACAAAACTTTTTACATTGGATTCATGGCTATTTTAAAAACATAAAACTTTTTCCTCCATTATCCAAAGCCATGAATCTAATACATAAAATCCTATGTTACTCACAGGCATTTTTATGCTGATGTACCTATTTTCATATATGTTTCAGGTACTGCTATGAGATGATTGTTGATGCATGCTACACATAGGACGGACTTGTGCCTTAGCGACTTTAAAACTGAGAAACAATTATTTGTATTTATCTGAATTGTACCAAAACATTGATTTCAATAATTCAATAAAACAAAACTATTGATCCATGGTTGTGAAACAATGATTCTGTTACAACACTCCCCGACGTTTCCGCCACGATTTATTGTTTTACGTGGTCGGGGTGTGACAGAAAAGTTGATATCAGAGCCAATGGTTATAGGGAATTAGGTTATTAGTAATGCTTTAACCTAGACTATAACCTTCCTAGGACCCTAACACAAGTTATCTTGTGTTTAGTCTTAAAACCATACACTTCACCTATCCTTAGGTGATTAACAAAAACAAAACACAATTCATTCTCTCGAGTCAAAATCTTTCAAAACCTCACAAGAAGTCATCTATCCTTAGATGATTTGTTTTTAGGCTTTTAAGCCTTTGGTGTTTTCAAAATCTCATCAAAGTTTGGGTCTAAATAATGTGAACACGTGCAAACTGGAAGGGTGAATGCCTGTACCCTGAGTTTTCTGTCTAAGGCTAGAGTGTTCGTACAAATCCGCAGTATCGGACCAGTCACTCTTACCTGGGAACTCTTGGGGTGAGTGTTCACTTATAGGCGAGCATGTCTTCAGTGATACATTATATTGACCTATTTACTTTGATTTGTCACAGTGTCGTTTGTTTGTTTTAAGTAACGAACAAATGGTCACAATCCTTATGCCTTGTTGATATTCTTAACATCCAGTTTTGAATATCCAATGACATCTCACTCGTTTTTCCTCGTGTTTCCTTGCTCTTTTAGAATATGCCTCCTCGACGTGATCAAGCTCAGGATGCCGCTTTGGCAGCCTTAATCACTCAGCAAATCATTGTTGTACTCCCGAACCTTATCACCCAGATAAATCAGGTAAACAATAACAATAACAATGTTCAGTGCTGTGACAACCCGAACATTTGAGGTCAATGCCTTTAGTCACGTAACCCCTGTTTTCTCATTGTTTCTCTTTTACGCCCTTACGACAATAATAATTGTTACAAAACGTGTGACTTTAATAATCTTGCTAAACGAAGAAAATCTGGTTTAATAGGTTAGTGTGATAGTGAGTTAGTTTAGTAAACTACATCAAATGTGAGCAGAGATCGTGGTTATCTGACAATTCAAGAAACCGAGCCCACACCATCTACAACATCGGCCCACTCCATTCCTTGTGCATATCATTACCGACCCACTTCATTAATTGATTGGCAGCCCACTTCATTAATTGATTGGCAATATAATAACGAGGTTACGTTATCATATTATCACAACAATTAAGATACAACAAACCCTACACCCCTCTTTCCTGATCGCACGACTACGGCAACAGTAGATACCCCCCCCCCTCGTGAAGATAGCATCCTGTTAGTCAAAAAGCTTGGTTAGTAAATTCCTCCTATGATAATTATTAATTGGATTGTTCTTTATGTTGTAGCGATTAGCAAAAGTGTGTTCATATGTGGAATTTGTTATGAGTATGTACTTGAAGAAGAACAATTGTATATTATGTGTTAATAAATAGGAGGTGATGCAAGTCCAACGTATATGTATGAACGAGTTGTGATGATGGTTACTTAATAATATATATTGCATGTTTGGGCCGATTAACATAATGATGAATCAATGAATTATACTCTATGTCATAGTCTTGTTAGCCTAGGGTTGTGGTTATTTAAATTGTTAGAATCATGATTATATACTTAAACACTAAAGCATGGTTGGAAAATTAATAATTTCGTATGATAGTATGGTTGTTAATTGTGTCGTTATGTGTATTTTCATTTTGTATGTGCTCATTTAACAGTAACCAATGCTCTTTGGGTTAAGGATGCTTGGGTAAATGGAATGTGAAAAATTATGATCCTAAATTGAGTATGATAAATGGTGTAAACCAAATTGAAGTTTTAGGATAAATCATAATAGATCTGTTGCACGTGACTTAGGTTATGAAATTGTTAGACATATATTAAGTTACTGTTAATGGTAAAAAGATACATGGGCTCGCATGATTAATCAGATTTACACTTAATTGGTTGGGTTAAACAAAAGGGCATTGGGCCTCTTGGGTATACGTATAACTTGGGCTGCAAATGGGGATTTATAACTCAATCCAAACAAACTGTTTTAGAACATACATTGGGCCCAGCCGCATACTAACTGGGCCGGTAACGCATGGACCATGAGCTGAGTAGGAGGGTCGGGCTAGAAGCATAGGACGTGCCGGATTGGGCCGCACTCCCTCAGGATTGGTTAAACATCTTGTTGGGTCGCACGGGTTAAGTAGGCTAGTGATGTTGGATCACACACTCACCATTTGTTGTGCACTCGGATGTGGGTTTCGAACTAACATAGATATATGATGCCTGATAGGTGTGAAGGATTGTCAATTGTACTTAAAACAATATAGTGTGTTGATGTAAGTTATAGTTGTTGGGTTGAATGATTGCATGTTGTAATCTGAATGTTATCATACGGAACTACTTGTGCAAAATGTGTGTGAGAAATGTATGATTAAGTGATATAAAACTGACTGTTACTGGAACTGATGTTAGGATTGAGTGACCAAGTGTGAATACATAATTAATCCTACCGAGCAAATCTAAGGTGAGTTCATATCTTGAGCATGCGTCCCGGTGGTTGGGACAGTCAGTGGGTATCTCGGGGAGGGATAAATCTTTTGGGTAAAAACGGGAATGTTGGATAATATACTCTTCCTATCACCTTTAAAGTCCCTCCGTGTTGTTTGGTTACCGGGAAGGTAACATGGTATTAGTTAGTAGCGCTACTTAGGTTTGGCAACCTCACCCCGTACCTGGGAGGACGGGTGTTGAACTAATGACCTAGTCATGACCAATGCTTTGATAGGAGCATTGGAGAAAGGGCAAAATAATCAGAAGCCGTCTTGTATTCGGGTTATTATCAACATTACTTTCGGAATTAAATTCAATGGATTAACTAAACACTTGGTAACCAACGTTTTTGTAAAACTATGAACTCACCAGCGTTGTCTGATACACTTGTTGCATGCTTGCAGGTCGTTAGATTATATGGATTTGGAACTTGCTGTCTGAAGTAGCTGGAGTGGTCATGGGTCGTGCTGATTGGATACGAATGATGGGTTTATTGATTACATACATTTAATTGAAATAGTTAAACTATGATTTCTTTTATTTGCTTCCGCTGAACATGTTGGTTTTCATTTGAACTTATTGACGATACTTTTCAGTAATAATTGATGATTTTATTTAACAACTTGTGATTGGTTCAATATGATTAGTGGCTCGTTATTGGTTTGTCACACACCTAGTAGGGTTTCCCATGGGTGGTATTTTGGGTGTGTGACAGTTTGGTATCAGAGCCACTGGTTATAGTGAACTTGGTTTTAAAACGTTTTTATAAAACCAGACTATAACCGAACAGATCCGAAATCGACCATGACAATCAGCTCCAGGCTGCAAGGTTTGTTTCTCGTTTACTATTGCATAGTATGTCTAGTGTACACCTATGTATAACATCACACATGAATACACACTTGGCACTACAGTATGAGTTTCTATGTTACCAACCCATGTTATGTGTGACGTTTCTTGAACTTTCATGATCTATGTGTGGTGTCTATTGTCCTAATACTCGAATTTGAGGAACCATTTGACATAAGTTAAGAGGAACTGAGATGAGCCTGCAAATCGCAGTATTATTATGGGTGCACACATAATAATAATGTGGAGTGAATGTCAGTCCCAGTGAGGCTTAACAAGTGAAAAAGGGGTTCCGTCCTGATCAATGTGAAACACAACAATCTATAGGAGTCATAGCAGTGATTGTCTCCTACTTGAACGTGATCTTTTCACTCCTTTCTGAATCCTTACGAATCTCAATGCTATCGTGTAACAACTCTCATTAAAATTAATAATTAGAATGGTAATTAGTTATTAAGGAAACCCTAATTAAGAAACCCAAGTAATTCTGCACTAACCCCAAAATTTCCAGATCAATCAGAATCAGGATCAGGGCCCCTAAAACTCAGGGGGGGCAAAACCCTAATAACGATTATCTTCATAACTAATTATAAAATTCGAAAAATTAAAAACCGTCGACACAGCAAGCCTACATGCACGAAGGGCTACTCTATGAAAATAGGGTGATCACTCGCGTAGCGCGACGCCTAAAGGGGTACCCCCTCGCGCTACGCTACGGTGTCAAATTTTCAGTATAAATAGCAGGGATTGGGACTTGAAATTTGGCACTTGAACGACGAAAATCGGAGTTACGTAGATCAAGTTATTACAGAAACAGTCCAACACACACACACTAACATCGAATCCTGCTGCAGAACAGGGTAATTACTCGATCGCTATTACGATTTAGTTTCAGGGATCAATATATCCAAGGAATGCCTAAGTGCCGCCCACATTGGGCTATGCTTTATCGTTTGTCGGTAATCCGATAAATGAGCCGAAGCATTGTACTTTGTCGTTGTCGATAATTCGATATACGAGTTGAAGTACTATACTTTGTCGTTTGTCACTTTGATAAATGAGTTGAAGTATTGCACTTGGACATTCATTGTAAAAAAATTGATCTCGGGAAATTATCGTAACTGCTGTATTGATCACTAACTCTGTTTTGTGTGCATTATTGTGAAATTAGGTTAACAGAGATAAAATCATATTCTGTCAATACTAAATCCGCAATGTGAGTTATTCTTCTTTTATAAATTCTTGTCTCACCGTTTGTGAGTTATTAACTATTTTACAATACTCCAAATTCATTTTCCGAGATTATAATACCAGTGATTAAGTTGATGTAATCACCAAATTACAACCAGTATGTGGGGTATTGTGCACAATATTACAGTTTAAATCATTTTAGGTGGGCGAACCTAATTTAATTGATTTACGTCATTCATTGGGGCAGCCAATGGTGATATGACCACTGTCACAGATTCGGTCGAGTGACAAATACTGTGGGTAGTTGGTTGATATCAGAAACATGCGTAAAAGATCTTAACACTGTGAATAATCATAAAATGTGTCATTTTCAATAACTAGAATAATTCACTCAGTATTTCCCCGCTGACAAAATCTTTTCAAACATGTTTCAGGTGATCTGCTGTAATTCAGGAGAAATGCAGGGGAAGCATTTCAAGCTTAAGATAGTGGCTCGATATAAAATAAAGAAATGTGTTTTATTACTAAAAACTTATTATTGTAAATTACCAGGGTTTTATCCCGAATTGTGAAATAAAAATAATCGGGAAAAGTTTTAACTTAGCCGATCCTGTGAAATAAATTTTCCGCTGCTAAACTCACAATAAACAGAATACCGCAGACTTTCTGTCCCGCAGCTCCAGAAACGGGTAAAACCGGGTCGGGGGCCGTGACAGAAACAAGGTGGTATCAGAGCCACTAAGTTAAGCTAATTAAGTATTTAAATGATACTTAATTTTCCTGATTACTATTCTGTGATTATGTGTTTATGTGCTTTTAATTGATTATTTGTTAGTTACAGTATGGGTAAACAAAAGTTGCAAGATATCTATCTTAAACTAGATAGATCAATTTACGAGAAAGGAAGTTCGTCTAAAACTAAAATTTCAAGGCTCCCTACAATTCCTGAAGAAGGAATATTTGTGCAAAAAGCGAACTATGAAAATCCGCTTTCTCCTAGAAAAGGAATATGATTATTAACAAAAGTAAGGAGCAAATCAGAGAAAGGAAAATTAAAAAGGAAACCCAGGATTTACTCGATAAATCGCCTTGGGGAGATAAACTCGATGAAAAATGGGCAAATCTATATATGCTGGCCACTGTAGTAGAACATGCAAATCTTTAAAAGATGCCCTAAAATTTGCAAGCAGTATTTCCCAATAAGTAAATAAATAAAAGTGAAATAAATTTGAGTGTATTTTCCTGTATTTTGTACAAATAGTGTGCAATAAAACTTCCATGTTATTTGTTAAACTTTGTTCCAAAGTTTTAACTTGATATTTTATGCATTTTGCATATATGCTATACAGCATGAACGAGATATCTGAAGCTTTTCAGAACCTCAATTTGTACCCAGTAAACATAGAAGTTTCTCATGAATTCACGGGATATATTGCTGATGTGGACCAACCTGTAAAACTTCCTACTCCACCAGTGACCAAACCAAAAAGGAGGCCAAAGAAAAATTATGTGTGGGGAAGCCGTATACGTAAGAGAAAGACAGTTACAAAAACCCCTAAAACTAGTAAACCTTTAGACAAAGGAAAAGCGATTGTAATCCAGGAAAACCCTAATCCGCAAGAACCAGAAACTGAAGCCAATGACGAATCCAGGCAAATGGAGGAGCAGTTCGATCAGTATTCTCAGGAAATAGCAATAGAAATAGGGCAAGGTTCTAACCCAACCCAAGTAGAAGTTGGAGAAAGTTCTAACCAAACCAAAAGAGTTACTTTTCAGGATCAGATAGATATTTTACTAGAAAAATGTGAGACTATGCAACCTGTCAGTCCGGGTATTTTTACTTATCCTATCGAAAACCCAATTCCTATGAATTTTGCACCAACCCTCACTGAACCAATAGTCCATAACCAACCTGTAGAAATGGAAGAATGGTGGACCAACGATTGGCAATTTCAAAATATTGTCAATAACGCTTACTCATTCTTTCCACAGTTCGACCCAGAACCCCTACCCAATCCACCGATGAGCAATGAGAACCTGGCTGAACTTCGCCATTTCGGTGAAGAGTTGATGGATGCAGGGAATAGAATTAGGGAAATAGGGGGACAGATTGCCTGGAAGTATGACGAGAGGGAACTTCGTTTTTAGGATGACAAGTAGGAGGACGGAAACTATCTTTGTATAATAGTAATAGTAAATAGTGAAACCAGTTGTAACATAACGAATAAAACGTTGTAAAATATCGGTGTGTATTGATGCATACTATACTGATATTAAATGCAATCGAGAAATCGATAATTTTGAGCTTTATGTGTTATAACTTGTTTAATGATTTGTATAAATTGCTAATTGCTAATTATTCATAACCAATTATCATTAGATGGCAAATAACGATAACGAACCAGTAAATGAAGTTAATCAATCGGAGCAACACCCAGAGGATCAATATATGACTAAACAAGATATTGAAAATATGGTTGCCCAGGGAATAGCCAACGCAATTCCAATGTTCGTTGCTGCTATGAAAAATCCAAACGATCCACAACATATTGTTCCTAGCAAACATACTATTGAAGATAATTTCAGTAATAGTATAAACGGGGGCAATAATCGTATCAATCATGACAATGAATCTCAGCACACCCAGCGCCCTAAAAAGCGAAAGGCTGCAACACCTGGTTGCACTTTCAAAGAATTCCTTGCTTGTAAACCCGCTGAATTTGCAGGCAATGAAGGAGCAACTGCAACGCTGCGATGGTTGGAGAAAACCGAAGCAGTTATTGCAATAAGTAAATGTGCTGAAGAAGATCAAGTCATGTATGCCTCAAACCTGTTTAAAGAAGGAGCACTAGAATGGTGGAACACAGTGCTACAGGCAAAAGGCAGACGGGTAGCTTATGCTATGACTTGGGACGAATTTAAGAATCTTGTCGAAAGAAAATTCTGTCCTGAGTATGAAAAGGAACAAATGGCAAATAAGTTCCTAAATCATCGAATGACCGGGGTAGATTGTCGCGGCTATACTTCAACATTCTTCGAGTATGCGAGAGTGGTACCTAACCTGGCTTCGCCAGAACCAGTACTCATTTCTCGATATATTTGGGGACTAATTAGCGAGATTCGCAATATCGTCAAGGCTGCGAGACCTCGTACTATTGACGATGCGGTAGAATTAGCTAATACCTTAACCGACGAACTGATCCGCACAAGAGATGAAGATAGAAAGAAAGAATTGGCTCAGAAAATTACCCAAGGAATTAAGATGGGTAATAATTTCAAGAGGAAAGGGGCAGGGCGATCTGCAACTTTGCCATTCTGCAAAGTTTGTCGTAAGAACCACTTTGGAAGGTGCAACAGAATTTGCAATTTTTGCAAAACAGCAGGACATAATGAAGAAAACTGTAAGAAGAAAACTGTAACTTGTTTTCACTGTGGAGAAACGGGACATTACAAAACCGAATGTCCTAAACTGAACAAAATCATCGATAACAAACCCAAGGCAGCTGAAGGAACTACTAAAAAGAACGTTAGAGCATTTCAGCTGACTACTCAAGAGGCAGAACTCATTCCGGATGTGATCGCCGGTACGTTTTTAGTTCACAACGTCTATGCCAAAGTATTATTTGACTCTGGTGCAAACCAAAGTTTTATTAATACTTCATTCTGTCAAGCTCTTAAGTCACCATTAACTACAGTTAGGCAGATCTTTACAGTCGAAACTGCAGATGGGAATTCAGTAGAAATCAATCAGGTTTTGCAAAAAGTAAACATAGAACTTTTAGGTCATAAATTTACTGCAAACCTATTTCCTATGAAATTAGCTGAATTCGATGTTGTGTTAGGAATGGATTGGTTAATAGCCAACCATGCGCAAATCATTTGTGATAAGAATTCTATAGAAATTCAAACACCTACAGGAGAGATAATTAAGATTTCAGGAGATAAACCTCGGAAGCCGTTAAAGTTCATATCAGTAATGAAAGTTGCTAATTATAAACGGAACCAAGGAATAGTATATATGATTTCCATAATCATTTGTACTAAGGGCAAGGAACTCAAAGAAATTCCTGTAGTTTCAGAATACCCAGATGTCTTTCCAGAAGATTTACCTGGGTTACCACCAGATAGAGAGGTAGAATTCAGGATTCATCTAATTCCAGGAACTACACCGATAGCCAAGGCACCTTATCGATTAGCTCCTACTGAAATGCTAGAATTGAAAAAGCAATTAGATGAATTACTAAGCAAAGGATTTATACAACCTAGTTCATCCCCTTGGGGTGCACCAGTGTTGTTTGTGAAAAAGAAAGATGGATCAATGAGAATGTGTATTGATTATAGAGAATTGAATAAGGTTATAATTAAGAATCGATACCCATTACCTAGGATTGATGATCTTTTCGATCAATTGCAAGGAGCTAGGTATTTCTCTAAGATAGACTTAAGGTCCGGATACCATCAATTGAAAGTACAAGAGGAAGACATACCTAAAACTGCTTTCAGAACTAGGTATGGTCATTATGAGTTTACAGTCATGCCCTTCGGATTAACCAATGCCCCAGCTGCATTCATGGACATGATGAACAGAATCTGTAAACCCTATTTGGATAAATTTGTAATCGTGTTCATTGACGATATACTCATTTATTCCAAAAGTCAAGCCGAGCATTATCAACATTTGCATGCACTCTTAACTTTGTTAAGAAAAGAAAAGTTGTACGCTAAATTCTCAAAGTGTGAATTTTGGTTACAAGAAGTGCAATTCTTAGGCCACATGGTGAATCACGAAGGTATTCAGGTAGATCCTGCTAAGATTGAAGCAATTATCAACTGGAAGGTTCCACAAACTGCAATGGAAATTAGAAGTTTTATAGGTTTAGCCGGTTATTATAGACGATTTATTAAGGATTTTTCCAAGATAGCTGTGCCATTAACTAAGCTAACCTGTAAAACCACTAAGTTTGAATGGGGACCAAAACAAGACGAAGCTTTTAAAATCTTAAAGCAGAAATTAACCAATGCGCCAATCTTAGCCTTACCAGAAGGAACGAAAGATTTTGAAATATACTGTGATGCTTCAAAATTAGGATACGGATGTGTGTTGATGCAACGCAAGAAGGTAATTGCGTATGCCTCTAGACAATTGAAAAAGCACGAAGAAAACTATACGACTCATGATTTAGAATTAGGAGCTATAATTTTTGCCCTTAAGATTTGGAGACATTATCTGTATGGAAGTAAGTTTACTGTTTATACAGATCATAAGAGTTTAAGGTATATATTCGGGCAAAAAGAGTTAAACATGAGACAAAGGAGATGGATGGAAGTCCTGAGTGATTACGACTGTGATATTCAATATCACGAAGGAAAGGCCAACGTAGTAGCAGATGCCTTAAGTGGTAAGTTCCATGAAAAGCAAAAGCGAGTCCGTGCTCTTAGAATAAATCTACAGGTAGATTTACGGGAACAAGTGAAAGAAATCCAGAAAACGGCAATCAAGGACGATGCCGAAGGAATGAAAGGTTACCTAAAAGAATTAAAACAAGGAAATGATGGAATTTGGAAATTTCACCAAAGTAGAATTTGGGTACCTAAACAAGGAAATTTAAGATCGAAAATCTTAGAAGAAGCTCATAAATCTAGGTATACTGTACACCCAGGGAATAATAAGATGTACCAAGATTTAAGAAAGAATTTCTGGTGGATAGGAATGAAAAAGGATATAGCTGAATATGTATCTAAGTGTTTAACTTGTTCACAAGTTAAAGCAGAACACCAGAAACCCTCAGGCTTACTACAACAATTAGAAATGCCGGTATGGAAATGGGAACTCATAACAATGGACTTTGTTACTAAGTTACCCAGAACCAGAAAAGGTAATGATGCAATTTGGGTAATCGTGGATCGATTAACCAAATCAGCTCATTTTCTACCAATAAAAGAAACTTTTAGCATGGAAAGGTTAGCCAAGCTATATGTGGATGAAATAGTATCCTTACATGGAGTTCCGCTCTCCATCGTATCGGATAGAGATAGTTGCTTCACTTCCCGATTTTGGACAAGTTTCCAAGAATCAATGGGAACCCGACTCAACCTAAGTACTGCATATCATCCACAGACCGACGGACAAAGTGAAAGGACAATCCAAACTCTGGAAGACATGCTTCGAGCATGTGTAATTGACTTTGGAGGTAATTGGGATAACCATTTACCATTAATTGAATTCTCCTATAACAATAGTTATCATTCAAGTATTGAAGCCGCTCCATTCGAGGCACTATATGGACGCAAATGCAGAACACCCGTATGTTGGGCAGAAATAGGAGAAAGTCAATTATCAGGTCCAGAAATCGTGCAAGAAACCACAGACAAGATAACTCAAATCAAGGGAAGATTGAAAACAGCCAGAGATCGTCAGAAGAGCTATGCCGACAATCGTCGCAAACCACTTGAATTCCAAATAAGAGACAAAGTACTACTAAAAGTATCTCCTTGGAAAGGTGTGGTAAGATTCGGTAAGAAAGGAAAACTGAGTCCCCGATATGTTGGACCATTTCCAGTGATTCAACGAATCGGACCAGTTGCTTATCGCTTACAACTACCAGAAGAACTAGCTGGAGTACATGATGTATTTCATGTATCCAACCTTAAGAAATGTTTATCAGATGAATTTCTGGTAGTACCTCTTCAAGACATAGAGGTAAATGAAAAACTGAAATTCATAGAAAAACCTTTACAAATAGAAGACCGGAAGGTCAAATTCCTCAAACACAAGCGACTTGTGTTGGTAAAAGTCAAATGGAATTCCAAGAGAGGACCGGAATACACTTGGGAATTAGAGTCAGAAATGAAGCGCAAGTATCCTCATCTATTTCAGTGAATCTCGAGGACGAGATTTTTCCTAAGGTGGGGAGGATGTAACAACTCTCATTAAAATTAATAATTAGAATGGTAATTAGATATTAAGGAAACCCTAATTAAGAAACCCAAGTAATTCTGCACTAACCCTAAAATTTCCAGAACAATCAGAATCAGGATCAGGGCCCCTAAAACTCAGGGGGGGCAAAACCCTAATAACGATTATCTTCATAACTAATTATAAAATTCGAAAAATTAAAAACCGTCGACACAGCAAGCCTACATGCACGAAGGGCTACTCTATGAAAATAGGGTGATCACTCGCGTAGCGCGACGCCTAAAGGGGTACCCCCTCGCGCTACGCGACGGTGTCAAATTTTCAGTATAAATAGCAGGGGTTGGGACTTGAAATTTGGCACTTGAACGACGAAAATCGGAGTTACGTAGATCAAGTTATTACAGAAACAGTCCAACACACACACACTAACATCGAATCCTGCCGCAGAACAGGGTAATTACTCGATCGCTATTACGATTTAGTTTCAGGGATCAATATATCCAAGGAATGCCTAAGTGCCGCCCACATTGGGCTATGCTTTATCGTTTGTCGGTAATCCGATAAATGAGCCGAAGCATTGTACTTTGTCGTTGTCGATAATTCGATATACGAGTTGAAGTACTATACTTTGTCGTTTGTCACTTTGATAAATGAGTTGAAGTATTGCACTTGGACATTCATTGTAAAAAAATTGATCTCGGGAAATTATCGTAACTGCTGTATTGATCACTAACTCTGTTTTGTGTGCATTATTGTGAAATTAGGTTAACAGAGATAAAATCATATTCTGTCAATACTAAATCCGCAATGTGAGTTATTCTTCTTTTATAAATTCTTGTCTCACCGTTTGTGAGTTATTAACTATTTTACAATACTCCAAATTCATTTTCTGAGATTATAATACCAGTGATTAAGTTGATGTAATCACCAAATTACAGCCAGTATGTGGGGTATTGTGCACAATATTACAGTTTAAATCATTTTAGGTGGGCGAACCTAATTTAATTGATTTACGTCATTCATTGGGGCAGCCAATGGTGATATGACCACTGTCACAGATTCGGTCGAGTGACAAATACTGTGGGTAGTTGGTTGATATCAGAAACGTGCGTAAAAGATCTTAACACTGTGAATAATCATAAAATGTGTCATTTTCAGTAACTAGAATAATTCACTCAGTATTTCCCCGCTGACAAAATCTTTTCAAACATGTTTCAGGTGATCTGTTGTAATTCAGGAGAAATGCAGGGGAAGCATTTCAAGCTTAAGATAGTGGCTCGATATAAAATAAAGAAATGTGTTTTATTACTAAAAACTTATTATTGTAAATTACCAGGGTTTTATCCCGAATTGTGAAATAAAAATAATCGGGAAAAGTTTTAACTTAGCCGATCCTGTGAAATAAATTTTCCGCTGCTAAACTCACAATAAACAGAATACCGCAGACTTTCTGTCCCGCAGCTCCAGAAACGGGTAAAACCGGGTCGGGGGCCGTGACATATCGAGTATTACCTGAACACACATTTGAACGCCTAGCGAACCGTGTAAAATGTTAGGTGCTTGCACGAACGTCCTCGAGTCGGATGTCGCAGCGTCAAATGATTGGTCTATACTTTTCTTGCTTTTCTTTGAACTTAACGTATTGACGCTTAGATCCCGAAGTGCGATCACTTCTGTAACACTCTAGCAACATACCGTGTCTTACTCCATCAACCTGCAAGATCGATGGACAAGAGGATGAGCGTAGTACCTTACCGACCTCAGTACTGGGACGACCCTGATTACCGGCAGCGAACACCAGCAAATTGACTTCGACCGAATCCTTAACCCTAGTCCGCAATTTATGGGAGTCAGCTCCTATGGATCAATTGGGACATAAACAACGACAATTGACCATGGTGTAGAATGTGTAACTGCCAGCACAATGAGTAGTGCCTTAGGACGTGGCGCGGAATGTGAAAAGATGTACCCTGCTGGTGAAATGTCACAGGACCCCGTTACAAGCAGCGACATTAAGGGCAACAACCACGGCGACATTGAGGCGCTCGTAATCGTAGATTACAGTATGAGAACGAAAGTGCCTACGACATGGATTGGTCGTTGTTAAATCAAGACGACACACAACCAAGGGAACGACGACAGTACTGGAAATTCTCGTAACGAAAACAACAAACACTGGGAACGATGCTAGTGGAAGGGCATTTAGGATTGGCGTGGGCAACATCAGGATAATAGCAACATGGAAACTAGGATGGGTAGCATATCGTTTCGTCTCTGTTCTGTTTGACCCTGACGCTTCTTGAAGCCGAACCTATTGTGGAATTGACTGAGGGCAAGACAATCGAAACCTCACATAGGTTTGTTGGGATGCAAACTCAACCTTGTGGGACAAGTGTTCAACATCGGCCTTCCTTCTACTACCCCTGATGGTTACGATGCAGTAGTTAGTGTGGATTGATTATTCAGAAATCGCGCAGACATACTGGGTGAGGAGAAAATTTTGTGTGGGGAATCGTTATTTGTTCTAAAGCATCAGAGTAGTGCAAAAGTTAGCGCCATTTCAGCTGTGAAGGCCAGAAGTGTCTACGGAGGGACTACTCCGCGGTGTTAGCAACCATTACTGGTGATAGGGCTGAAGGAAAAGAGGATCGAGGATCCACAAATTGTTTGTGATCCCTCTCGGTTTGTTACCCGAGGAACTTTCGGGCTTACTTCCACAACTGTTAGGCAGAATCTCATTTTAATCTCACGCCAGAAGCAGCCTTGATCACTTGTACATCATACCGCCTTGCACCAGGAGGGTTGCAAGAACTGTCTAGTCAACTTCAGGAACTACCGGGTGGGAGTTTTAGCGATCTAGCTCCTTGTTCTGGTGAGCCCGAGCTCTATTGTGGAAACAAAGGATAAGTCCTTTCATACGCATACAGACTACCCCAAGGTGGCCATCATAGACCGTCACCCTCTATCACGCGTCGACAACCTGCTTGACCCGCTGCAATGATCAAGCTTATGTTTGGAAGCCGACTTAAGATCAAACTGTCACTTGATGGAAGACCCAGGGGAGGATGACTTCTAACACGGCGTTACAGGCACAGTACGGCCACTACGATTTTCTGTGCTCGTTGTTTAAAGTTACCCAACACCCCAGCAGCCTTAGGGATCATATGTGTAGTATGTGCCAACCCCATCTTGCCAGATTCGCCAACCGTGTTAACCTATGACGTTTTGAAACACTTCCAAGAGAAAGGAGCACCATGAACGACGCTTGTATTTCATCGTAAAGCTTCTAAGGGAGGAGCATCTACGTGCGAAGTCTACCTAAGCGTGACTTCAGGACTCGGGAAGTACACACTTTTAGTCATATAAACGACGAAGTGGGAACATACGTGGATCTTGCTAAGATCCATTTTGTTAGAAACTGATCAACATCAAAGATCCCTTCGAGGATACAGGAATTTCTTGGTCTCACTAGATACTTTCGCAGCTTAACCACAGGATTTTCGAAGGTCGCGCAGCTTAAATCTCTTTAGCACAGCATGGTGCTGTGTTCGTGAAAGACAAAACAGGAGGACGTCTTTTCAGCTTTCGAAACCCAACCCTGCAACGCATTGAGCATCGCTTCTATCCGAGGGTACTGATGATCTGGCGGTATACCATGATGGTTCGAATCAGAGTCCCAGTTACACATCAATGCAGCATGAGAAGGAGATGGCCCATGTGGTGGACTTACAGGAAGAACTGCACGAGTCACGACCTGCGGTGGAAGCCATGGTCTTTGGATTTAAGTTGGAGGCATTACTTGGACGGTACCAAATGCACTACCTAGACCGATCACAAGGGCCTCCCGTATACCCTTGTTTCGAAGGAGCTAAACTTGTAACGACATCGTTGGATGGAGCTATGGGATGAATACGACCGTGAAACCTGGACGTGCACGAACTTTGCAGCCTCTATCGACTCTAACATACCTGATCCGACCTGCCTTGCCCAAACTGAAGAACTGAAGGAAGAGAGCTCTCGAGATTAACTCATGCGGGGCATGGGGAAACAACCTTTGGCAGATCAAACGATATTTGCTACTTCATGGGACGAATATGAACCTCACTATACAGCAACCCTACGGAACTGGTGCAGGCGAAGCACACGGGCCTCGATATCCTATTCATCTGAGTCTGAAGGTCCACATAACCACGCATGGGGATGAAGTTTGACATGTGAGAAAGTCAAGGTGGGATATGAGAACCAGAAACACACGTATGGAAATGAGAACAGACCGCCATGGGTTTTTACAACTCGAAACGGAAACATTATCACCTGGGTGATCATTGATGGACTCAAGATTACCAGCATACTTTCTGGCAATCAAGAAAACTGACGAGTCTTCACAGTTGTGAATGTTCCTCTGAGAGAGACAGCTTTTAGGCACGAGGTGCCAACTCCTGATGTCTCTGAATTTGATATATGGATAATCTATGCCAGACAGTACACAACACCCTTGGCTCACGTCAGGACCAGAGCATTGCTTATCGTCGTTGGGCAAACGATCAGAGAAAACGAACTCTCCTGGCACTTGAAGACATGCTGCGTCCATGTGTGATTGATTTCGGGAAAGGCTGGGAGAAACATCTGCCGTTGATCGAGTCCTCATACAATAACAGTTACCACACTAGCATTCAGGCAGCTCCGTTTGAAGCGTTGTCCGGACGGAAATGCCATTCTCCTCTTTGTTGGGCTGAGGTGGGTGACAGCCAGATCACAGGTCCTGAGCTTGTTCTAGAAACTTCAGAAAAGATTGTTCAGATCAGGAATCGTATGGCGACAGCGCGCGATCGTCAGAAAAGCTACGCCGGCAAGCGTAGAAAACCTTTGGAATTTGAAGTTAATGATCGTGTCATGTTGAAGGTCTCACCCTGGAAGGGTGTGGTGCGTTTTGGGAAACACGGCAAGCTTAATCCACATTACGTGGGGCCATTCAAAATCTTGGAGCGGATCAATAAGGTGGCTTACAAGCTTGAGTTACTTGCTGAGTTGGGTAATGTTCATGATGTCTTTCACGTTTCGCAGTTGAAGAAGTGTTTGTCTGATGAAACACTGGTTGTGCCGTTTCAAGAACTCAAGATTGACGACAAGTTACAGTTTGTTGAAGAACCTATCGAGGTTATGGATCGGGAGGTCAAGGTGCGTAAACATAGTCGTATTCCGATTGTTAGAGTTCGTTGGAACTCAAGACGTGGACCGGAGTTCACGTGGGAGCGTGAAGATCAGATGAAGCTTAAGTATCCTCAACTTTTTCCTGAAGACAAATCAAAAATTGATAAAGCAGGTGAATTTCGGGACGAAATTCCTCTTCAAGTCGGGGATGATGTGGCACTTGAGGAAAATCCGCAACAACCTTGATTTCTCATTTCACTCTTTCATGCTTACTTGTCAAATTTCAGGACGAAATTTCTTTCAAGTTGGGGATGATGTGACAACCCAAACATTTGAGGTCAGTGCCTTTAGTCACGTAACCCCTGTTTTCTCATTGTTTCTCTTTTACGCCCTTACGACAATAATAATTGTTACAAAACGTGTGACTTTAATAATCTTGCAAAACGAAGAAAATCCGGTTTAATAGGTTAGTGTGATAGTGAGTTAGTTTAGTAAACTACATCAAATGTGAGCAGAGATCGTGGTTATCTGACAATTCAAGAAACCGAGCCCACACCATCTACAACATCGGCCCATTCCATTCCTTGTGCATATCATGACTGACCCACTTCATTAATTGATTGGCAGCCCACTTCATTAATTGATTGGCAATATAATAACGAGGTTACGTTATCATATTATCACAACAATTAAGATACAACAAACCCTACACCCCTCTTTCCTGATCGCACGACTACGGCAACAGTAGATACCCCCCCCCCTCGTGAAGATAGCATCCTGTTAGTCAAAAAGCTTGGTTGGTAAATTCCTCCTATGATAATTATTAATTGGATTGTTCTTTATGTTGTAGCGATTAGCAAAAGTGTGTTCATATGTGGAATTTGTTATGAGTATGTACTTGAAGAAGAACAATTGTATATTATGTGTTAATAAATAGGAGGTGATGCAAGTCCAACGTATATGTATGAACGAGTTGTGATGATGGTTACTTAATAATATATATTGCATGTTTGGGCCGATTAACATAATGGTGAATCAATGAATTATACTTTATGTCATAGTCTTGTTAGCCTAGGGTTGTGGTTATTTAAATTGTTAGAATCATGATTATATACTTAAACACTAAAGCATGGTTGGAAAATTAATAATTTCGTATGATAGTATGGTTGTTAATTGTGTCGTTATGTGTATTTTCATTTTGTATGTGCTCATTTAACAGTAACCAATGCTCTTTGGGTTAAGGATGCTTGGGTAAATGGAATGTGAAAAATTATGATCCTAAATTGAGTATGATAAATGGTGTAAACCAAATTGAAGTTTTAGGATAAATCATAATAGATCTGTTGCACGTGACTTAGGTTATGAAATTGTTAGACATATGTTAAGTTACTGTTAATGGTAAAAAGATACATGGGCGCGCATGATTAATCAGATTTACACTTAATTGGTTGGGTTAAACAAAAGGGCATTGGGCCTCTTGGGTATACGTATAACTTGGGCTGCAAATGGGGATTTATAACTCAATCCAAACAAACTGTTTTAGAACATACATTGGGCCCAGCCGCATACTAACTGGGCCGGTAACGCATGGACCATGAGCTGAGTAGGAGGGTCGGGCTAGAAGCATAGGACGTGCCGGATTGGGCCGCACTCCCTCAGGATTAGTTAAACATCTTGTTGGGTCGCACGTGTTAAGTAGGCTAGTGATGTTGGATCACACACTCACCATTTGTTGTGCACTCGGATGTGGGTTTCGAACTAACATAGATATATGATGCCTGATAGGTGTGAAGGATTGTCAATTGTACTTAAAACAATATACTGTGTTGATGTAAGTTATAGTTGTTGGGTTGAATGATTGCATGTTGTAATCTGAATGTTATCATACGGAACTACTTGTGCAAAATGTGTGTGAGAAATATATGATTAAGTGATATAAAACTGACTGTTACTGGAACTGATGTTAGGATTGAGTGACTAAGTGTGAATACATAATTAATCCTACCGAGCAAATCTAAGGTGAGTTCATATCTTGAGCATGCGTCCCGGTGGTTGGGACAGTCAGTGGGTATCTCGGGGAGGGATAAATCTTTTGGGTAAAAACGGGAATGTTGGATAATATACTCTTCCTATCACCTTTAAAGTCCCTCCGTGTTGTTTGGTTACCAGGAAGGTAACATGGTATTAGTTAGTAGCGCTACTTAGGTTTGGCAACCTCACCCCGTACCTGGGAGGACGGGTGTTGAACTAATGACCTAGTCATGACCAATGCTTTGATAGGAGCATTGGAGAAAGGGCAAAATAATCAGAAGCCGTCTTGTATTCGGGTTATTATCAACATTACTTTCGGAATTAAATTCAATGGATTAACTAAACACTTGGTAACCAATGTTTTTGTAAAACTATGAACTCACCAGCGTTTTCTGATACACTTGTTGCATGCTTGCAGGTCGTTAGATTATATGGATTTGGAACTTGCTGTCTGAAGTAGCTGGAGTGGTCATGGGTCGTGCTGATTGGATACGAATGATGGGTTTATTGATTACATACATTTAATTGAAATAGTTAAACTATGATTTCTTTTATTTGCTTCCGCTGAACATGTTGGTTTTCATTTGAACTTATTGACAATACTTTTCAGTAATAATTGATGATTTTATTTAACAACTTGTGATTGGTTCAATATGATTAGTGGCTCGTTATTGGTTTGTCACACACCTAGTAGGGTTTCCCATGGGTGGTATTTTGGGGGTGTGACAAGTGCGCCTTTAAGACATTCAACTCAGCTAAGCCACTTACATTTACTGGGTCTGAAGGGGCCACTAGGCTCCTACAGTGGTTCGAGAGTCTCGAAAGCACATTTCGTCATGTACAACGCCTAAACGAGCGAAAAGTTGAGTTTGCGTCGAGTGTATTCCAGAAAAGAGCACTCACATGGTGGAACGGGATAATGAGGGATCTAGGTGCTGATGTGGCAATGGCACAAACCTGGGAAGAGCTTCGGGCTCTAATGATGAAGGAATTCTGTCCTCGTCATGAGCTTAGGGCTTTAGAACGGGAATTTGATGATCTCAAACAAAACAGCGGTGAACATCGAGCCTACACTGATCGTTACGAAGAATTGAGTCTGTTATGTCCTACTATGGTTACGCCCTTGGATAAGGCGATTGAAAGATACATCGATGGTCTTCCTGACCCAGTTCACGATAGTGTTACTGGTAGCAACCCTACTACCGTCAGACAAGCCATTGAACTATCTGCAACCCTGACTGAATCTCAAATCAGGAAGGGTAAGCTATTCCGAAAAGGCGATCCGAGACCGTCTGACAAGACAGCACAAGATAAAACAAAGGATAAACAGACTGAGTCCTCTAAGAAGTCGAAGAAGCGTAAGGCTTCAACAAACTTCGCAGTAGTTGCTCAGAATGATCAGGTTGCACCAAATCATCCAGCACAGCCTCGTGCTAGGAAGAACTATATTGGTACTGCACCCTTGTGCAACAAATGCAACCGTCATCATGTGAATCAGACACCGTGTCACAAGTGTACCCACTGTGGGCGTTTGGGACACTTGGTCAATACATGTCGCCATGTTATCCAAAACCAGAATGCTGCAAATCCTGCTGCTGTTCAAGCACAATTTCCACCTGGATCGTGCTATAACTGTGGTGATCTTACTCACTACCGGAACAATTGCCCGAGACTTGTTAATGCAAATCCAGCACGCGGACGGGCATTTAACATAAACGAGGCAAATGCAAATGACGATGCAGCAGTGAACAATTAAACTTTTGTATTTCCTTTGTTTATTATCTTTTAACATTTGAGACAATTCAGTTATTATAATAAAATGGTTGTTCCAATTTTATTTCCAAAATTGATCCGATTGTGTATGTGTTGGCATACCTCTACAATATCGACACCAAAGAAGCATGTTCTTTCCAGAACAAACTACTCGTGTGGTTCCTTCATTCTATCATCATTCGTGATCTCCCCAAAAATCCTAAGTACTAGTTTCTTTAAGAAACAAAGTACAGGTACAAATTTCAAATTCTTAATCAGATACTTAAAGTACCATTTCAAATCTTTGATTTGATAAAGGTGCTATCGTAAGTCCTTAATTGGATTCTTTATGTGTCCTAGTACGAATGTTATAACACGACAGAAACAAATTCCAAATCCTTATAAGATCTTCCTATCTTCATAGTTAGATTCTTGAGGATATTTTAAAGTACTAATTGAAATCCGTGATTGGATTTCTAGTGTACTTCAAATTCACAAACGAGCTAATAACTAAATTAACGAATACACAATTTTTGGTGATTTTGTGTTTATGTGTAATTCCAAAGCTCATTATCTAAGTCCTGGTAGAATCTTTCGTATTTTCATATGATTAGATTCTCAGAAGGATACTCAAAGTACTGTCTTAAATCCTTAAGGGGCTTCTATGCAAATAGTAAGAACCTTGGATTCCAAAGTGCTGATTCAAAACACTTATTTGGTTCCGAGTTATAAAGATCCCTTAAGTGGTCTATTTAAAGAGATCATACAACAGTCTAGTTAAGGAAGATCATGTGTTGATCTGGTTAAAAAGATCGTTCATTGATCTAGTTAAAAAGATCCTTTGGTGATCTAGTCAAGTCATTTCATGGTTATTCGATTGATTTTACCCTACACATTATGAGATGAACTGTGCGGACTGTGCAAGGAATTACGTAATTATGGATGCATACGTAATTATGGAATTCAGTGCATAGAAACCACAGCAAGTTTTGTCATGTGTTAAGACCTATAGTGATGAGAATAACGAGACGGGAACAATGTAAAAAGGGCATGGTGGATACGCCGCTGGTACTTCCTATATATAAGTGTTCCTTATTACATTGCGAAAGTAGCGTTATTTAAATTACTAAAAGTCCTGGACCTTGACCAATGTTATCTTATTTTGCATTCTCCGATTATGATTTCGAGCACACACAAGTTTCCTATAATAGTCTTCATAGGAAACATTCTCCTATCCGTTGTTCAAAACCCCATGTTTTCGTTACTACAACAACGGCATTTTGGCAGTTAATAGATTCTCTAAGAATCCAAATGTGACCTAGAGTTTTACTTGGGAAACGTAGGATTCATTCGAAAGCGAAACAATCACAGTTATCTTCACAAGTTTCCTCTAGAATTAAATTTCGGGACGAAATTTCCTAAAGTAGGGGAGACTGTGACACCTGTGTCACCACGAGCACCAAACAAATGCCAATTCAATGAAATATTGTGTTTCATACTTGGGATTTGTATAAATATGTGTATCTTTTGCACATATCAATTCTCGTTCAATTCTGAGCTTTAAATCGCTTTCTGGAAAGTTATACGCGCACTGATGCGTAAACGTAATCAATTTAACGCGACAAACACCCCGGAATAGTGAAATAGGCTTAACATACCTTAAATAACCTTTACATAACTTAGAAATAAGTTTTGGAAGGTTTGGTATGGCAAAAACAAGTTTATTCGATCGCAGGGACTATTTGCGTCAAACTGCGAAACTTTACCGATTCATAAGGAAACGTACAGTCCGGAACTTGATCATAAGTTAAACATACCATATATAACCTAAACATGGCTTAGAAATAAGTTTTGATAGGTTCGATGTGCGAAAACATGCTTATATGATCTTACAGGGACTAAAAGTGTCAAAAACGGCGTAAGTTTGCATTTTCGCGCATATCTTACGTTCTGAACACATCTGGACATCCAAAATTTTTGTATACACTAAAATATTTTTATTTTAGTGATCGGCATGCGAAAATTCCATTCGTCGCTTAATTTGGTTCGTTTTCGCGTCCGTTTGAGTTTCGTCGTAATTTAACGAACAACGCGACCGTACGACCAAACGAGCCGACATCCGAGAGTGTTCCAAGCATATTTTGAGTCCTCTAAACTTTATTGACCTTGTAGAGCCTTGAAAATGGCTTAACGGGTGTCAAAAGTGCCAAAAATGGACTCGAATGCATGCAGGGACCAAAACTGTCATTTTTCAAACTTTTGCTGATCTGGGGGACTCAGGCGGGGCGCGTAAGCCTATCCCATTTTTTACGCGGGCCGCCTAAAGTGCCCAGCGACCAGAAAGTTGGTTTTTGCAAACTGTTTGCAAATTCAGGGGCTGTTTTGGTAAATTTTTGGTGTGATGAGCAAGTTAACACCTCCCCAAGGCTTTGTACCTGCTTGTGACATTTGTATGGCCATGATTTATTTCTTGGAGGTTACATAAACAAGTTTCTTGATCCTATGAACTTCCAACAAGTATAAATAGCATGGCCAACCTCCTCATTCCTTGCTCATTCTTCTCATTCCTTCTCTACATCTGCTATGGGAGCTCTCTAATCTGATTAAGGAGCTTTTTCTTTGTAGAAAAGATAGCAAGGACCTTTAGTGAGCCTTCTTTCATTCTTTTATTTGCTTTTCTAGTTTAGAAAGTCAAACAAGTGTTTGACTATCAGTTTGACCAGCCTTTGGTCAACGCAAAGTTCGGTTGAACTTTGCAACATGATTGTAATCACGTTGGTTATAATCCTTAGTGATTATACCCGCTGATTACCACGTTAACTAGTTGTAGTGTCGAGTCAAAGTTTCGGTCAAAATGCGTTTTAGCATGCATTTTGCAACGGAACTACTTTAGGGTATCAAAACTCTTTGTTTTGATACCAAATCAGTAGGCTAGACATGTTTTGACATGTTTAACTCGACACTATTAGTTTAGTGCTTGTTTAGGGTCGTAAGGTAAGCGGTCTAAACAACCGCTTAGCTTTTCGAACCCGACCCGTTTGGTCGATCTTTAGGATCCGACCAAGCTTAGTTAGTGATCATAGTTGCATAGGGAATAACCACTGAGGTTATACCTTATGATCACATAGGATTGGTTAGTCGTATGCTAGTTAGCTTGTGTGCCCATAGGAAATGACCAAAATACCCTTTTGAAGCATAAATCCGTATTTTGACTATGTGAACATGTTTTTGACATATAATCTGATTTAGTAACATGTTTAGGGATAATTGGGCATGTAAGACTTGACATAGCACATAGTTAACCATCCGAACATAGTCTTACGCAAACGACGCATTATAGTGGCTTATACTACCATAATGGGTCGAAACGGGTCAAAAGCACTTAGGTAGACTTCCGAATCAGAATGTTAGGTCTATTAAATCATGCCATATGAGTTCCAATACTCATTTGATTTATAGAACTTCATTCTATCCTATCTCCCGATTTAGGATCCGATTGTTTAACTTAGTGATTCCATACTAGGTGCCACTTGATTCCTTGATTTCCCAAGCTTTGTTAGGACACTGAATCAAGGATACTTGCAATCTCAAGTGAGTACATAGTCCCCTCTTTTACTGTTTTCAATTGTTTTGGGGTGAAACATATATGCCTATCTGTTATTTTCCTGATTTTAAACTATAAGATTACACATGCTTAGTATATATACTTTTAATAAATTAAACGATTACCCATGGTTTAAACACTGATTTTCCAAGACTTATAAAACTAATTGTTGGATTGTACCCATTTTTATACATTCACCCAGCCGATTGGTAGTATGATATAGCGCTATAGGACTAGTGTAACGCCCTGCGTTTTCAAACTTCCTACATTTAGAAACCTTACGTGAAATTCTAACTTTGGAAATCTTGTGTTCTTATAACCATTCTTTCATTGTAATCGTTGTAAAATACGGAACTTGCTTCGTAAATAAAACTTGTACATTACACTTTTTACCTAGTTAAATCATGTTTTATTTCATATTTCACCTTGTTACAAGTTAGGGGAAACATTGTTGCACATTATTACACAACTTAACTAACAAAATTACTCATTATAATGTTTTAAAAAAATAAAAAAAATAAAGAAATATGGCAGCCCCAATTCAGCAAAATTCAGCCCATATAGTTGGGTTTTGTGGGCTAGTTTCAAGGTGTAACCCCTTCTAAACACTTCCAAAGCCCAACCCATTGAAACCCTAATCCTCCCCCCCTATAAATACCCCTTATAACCAGCCTCCCTACCAATTTTACAACCCTAAAAACTCACAAAACATCCACCAAACCGTAGCTGAAAGCAAGGGTTCGAGTAGATTGACACCCCTTCACGAAAATGAGCATAACTCACTCAATTCTTATCCGATTCACTCGATTCTTTTTCCTACTTGCTTGTATAATCATGGGGTTCGATTCCCAGACTTCTCCTTGGAGAAATCAGACCTGGAAATGCCCCGAAATAGTCCATAAACTTTCTGTTTGTTTTTATGTTCATCAAAAACTTGTTTAAACCTATGCAACTTGTGTCTAACACATCTCATACCTATGTCCTAATGCTTACAACTTATCCCATGGTTGGTTAAGCTTAAAAACAAGGTTGAGACATTTAAAATCAGAGGATTAAACCTCATAAACTTGGTGTTTTGTTTAGGGTTTTTAACCCACAAGTCATGTCAAACTTTGTCTTTGATACATGAGTGATTATGGAACAACTTGGGTTGTCCAAACATACAATCCTCACATGACTTGATGATTTCTCTTAGTTAGTGTGTATATTTCTTATTCTTTATTGTATGTTCATGACCCTCCTTGGTTGTTTTTTTTTTACATCAAGTGTAGTGGTGAACACATAGAGGTGCCTAAATGGAAGACTTGATCTTCCTACCTCCTACATGACTTCTATGACATTTAGAGGTACCGAAATGAAGATTTTAATCTTCTACCTCATGCTTGAACTATTGGACATATATTATATAACCTAAATATATTATTCGAATAATCGAATCTTTGATGATGAACTAGTGTTCATATGTCGGGGTACTAGATTACATCATCCTAGACTATGATAACTTGTCACGATTCTAATGGAACCTTGTTCCATGAAAACATCTAAACTCCTTCGAGTTTCCTAGTGTCAAGAACAAGCATCATATGTACTAAATGATTATTTTCCATGTTATTCTCATATCTTATTTTTATGTTGTTTTAAACACCGAATCTCGACTCTAAACATACTTGAACCTTAACCCTTATACATTCGGACTCTAAATCTCTACTCGTCAACAATTGGATAATCGGAAAACATATGCAAACTTTGTGAGTATACTCGTACTTTTCCCCTTTTTACTGTTACTACTTTTGGGGTGTAACATGTTTACCTATTGAAACTTACACATGAACTTTTGTCTAAACACATGAACATTCCTATAACATGCTTGTATATGTGATGGCTTGATACTTTAAATTTGGGTGATTCTTATGTGTTGAACTTATCATTAACTTCGTACGAGCCAAACCTTGACATATGTAGCGCTATAGGATTAACGACCCGCCTCTACTGAAACTTTGGTTATGTCATGAGCAAGTTGCGTTTTCTTGGTTTGATATGTTAGACACATGCCATGTTTAAATGTTTATCTTGAATCACATGCTTGCTATGAGGAATTGTTCAAACTTATCTTTTGCTATGTACGTATCAAACTTGTATACTCGCCTTTGCTTTTGCATTGAACTTTATTTTAAACATGTTACAGGTTGATGAGGACGATGCTAAGAAAAGAAGTAGCGTTGATGCCTAGATACACATATAGACGTTAGGGTTTAATATGTTGTATCAAATTTTGTTATGTTATCATGTTGTTATGTTAAACTTGTTGTATTTGAATTTCTTGTAATGTTGACTATTTGAAGTTATGAAATGAAATGAAATTTGGAATTTCTAAATATTGTCACAAATAGCGTTATGATGTCTCTAGCAATCTTCACACTTCGTCTCATCCCGATGTTTCCGCCATTGGTTGGGGTGTGACAGATTGGTATCAGAGCCATAACTATAGGGAATTAGGAAAAGTAGGAATGCTTTAGCCTAGTCTATAGTTTTAGAACCTTATTCGTATGCTTTGCTTGGACTACTACATGATACTTTATTTGTTACTTATTTATGCTCTTTTAAACATGTATGTTACTCATGTGTAATATTCGACATGTTATTCTTACGCATTAATGCTTGTTTTATTATGTGTTAACACTTGTTTCGTTGTTCGATTCTTTATGTGTTATTCTTGACATATTTCTCTATGTGTTAATACTTGTTTTATTTCATTATTTAAGTATCATCCTTGATATGCTTTCTTATGTGTTTATACTTGTTTGTGTATCTCCTTCGACATACACTTCCCTCATGCATTTTACTCGATTATTCTAAATCCGACAACACTCATATTGTACAAATGAGACGAATTCATCAAAATAGGCGTGAAACCCACAATTTGGTGAACGACTCTCAATCTACCTATTCTTTTTTTTTTACACGAGATATCGCGATTAAGCTAGGAGTGAAATCCACATCTTAATGGTAAATCTCAAATTTCAAGTTCTAGTGGACCCTCGTCAACACGTCGAAATTAAATTTTGACCCGACGAGTACCAACCACACTTAGGATACAAAATCGTCAAGTTAGGGGTGAAACCCGCACCTTGTCGACTAGTTCCACTCCTTGGCATTTTTTTCATAAATCCCGCCAAGTCTCGAAATTTCGATTGATTTGGGACATGTAGTAACCGGAAGGGTAAATACCGTTAACCGACTTGTCGGCGAGAGTATTTCACCTATTAGGCCAAAACATGCTCCTCAAATTCAAAAGACTTTTCGACCACTTTGGTTAGTCAAAGTTCCGTTTCGGAACACTCCAAACTTTGGTCAAACATGTGTTTCTATTGTTCATTTTATACGATGCAATCTTTCAACCTCGAGTTTACCTTTGATTTCTCTTTTCACACGCACAACATATCGAACCTTTTCGATACACTTATATACGCATGATTTTCATATAATTTAAATTCATATTCCTTGTAACAACTAGTGGAGATGTATCATCGAGATTGGAGTGACTTCCTTACCTTGACGATTGACTCCACCCCTCTTCCCTTAAAACGACTTCACCAACGAGTTAGGGGTGATTCCCTTACTTAGGTGACCGTTACCCAAAACTTATCTTTCAAAATATTTTATTATGCAAACCCGATCATGTTTTATACCTAAATCATTTATCATTATTCAAAATACCTACTTATACCGATTTCAAAATACATTGTTTATCAAACGTACTTCTTATTCTACCATCCATTTTCACTCAAATCATATACACGAGATTCTTGATCATGTCTTTACCGTTTTACTACACGAATTTCCAAACCTTACGAAATGCTACCTATCAATTTAATCGGTCTAACGAATCTCTTGCCCATGAACTTCACATCTGATTTATCAACTGAAACACGTTCACATTATATCATCATACTAGAGACTTCCACTCTTAATCGAAATCAAACTAACCTTTCTCAATTACTTATAAGACCTCATAGATGTTATATGACCGTTTGCCAAATACTCTTTCCAACATCAATAAATCCTTTGTTAAAATTATTTTTAAACAATCACTAAGTTCTTTTACTAAATTTCTTTTCTTTTCTAAGGGTCGACGTTTTCACAAGAACTTTCAAAGTCCAAAATTTTCATGTTTTGATGCAAATGAAACAAACCCGTTATTTAAAAAAAAAAAAAAAAAACCTTCTCTACAACGCTTAACTCGTCATCCAAATTTCAAAACACGTGGGCTAGAAGACTTCATGGGGACCGACAATTTTCAACATACGTGAACTCCTTTTTTTTAAACAAAAGTAGCATTTCAATCATTACAAAATACGTTAAGCATGACCAATGAGTACTTTATGTTCCTTTGCATATACAAACTATATTCTACCTTTCAAACCAAGCTCAATCTAATTTTGATTCGACAAACTCAACGTTTTGTTTAAACAACTATACATGCACATCATCATACACATTTTAGTCGATATCTCGCGATAACATCATTTATATCGTTCGTATCTACATACTTAACCTTTTTTTTCTCTACAATGTCTCAACGTACACCATATACGCAATATTTATTTTTCATACCTACACCTATGTTCATACGTTTTATGCTTGTACTCATACACATACTACTTATACGTTTTACGCTTCTGCTTATACACATACTACTTACACGTTTTATGTTTATGCTCATACATACATGCGTATTCATACTTAAACTTATGCTCATACTTTCATCCTTACTCATGATTCGTACATTCGTACCTATACGCGAGCGTAATCCGAGGGATTCGCTTACGTGGGTCCCATACATGCTTAAACATAAACATGCTTACATACGACATTCTTCTACGTACACATTCTTATTTTCAAATTCATGTATACCTTGATTCATACATAACTAGTACAAGCTATGTGGATCATGCGACAATCAGTATAATCGCGGGTGCACACGGGATTATAGTGATAGGCGTATGAGAACCATAGAGTGTACTACTGTGTATGGTAAGACACGGAACGTAACATGACCCCAAGTAACGAAACGGACGTAATGTGGTTAAAACATGGTGGATACGCCGCTGGTACTTCCTATATATAAGTGTTTTCACCATGTTACCAAACTTTCGTAAAACATGCCATGAGAAATTCAGTGTGTTGCAGACCTTTTGGACCTAATACAACTTCACGCAACTCACAAACGCATTATATCCGATTATTCATGACGAGACTTCATCCTTAACACACTACGTTCATCTATCCAACACTTATGCTATTCACATACTTGTACTCTTTAAGAGTCATTCGTTCATTCTATACTCGTATTATTTTATACAAAACTCGTTCGCAATCCAGCTTGTTTAAACATTTGAGTCCTAACTTACCTCGTTACCTATAAAATAGCCTCCCTATTCTTGATTCTTGTGAAACTATACTTAGTATACCTCTATTGCTTTATTTAAAGTAACAAACCTTTTCGTTCCTCTCAATAAACAGGTTTTACGAAAGTATGATTTTTTATACTATCCTTAAAAACTTCCCCTTGCAAATCTACCTTGACGTTCTCCAAAATTTGGTACATTTCAAAACTTTCAAACTTCCCAAGTTTCAATTCTTAATGATCACCTTTATGCCAAAAACTCTTTCAAGCCTTCCTCTTGAATAAATTTCGGGACGAAATTTCCTAAAGTAGGGGAGACTGTAACGCCCTGCGTTTTCAAACTTCCTACATTTAGAAACCTTACGTGAAATTCTAACTTTGGAAATCTTGTGTTCTTATAACCATTCTTTCATTGTAATCGTTGTAAAATACGGAACTTGCTTCGTAAATAAAACTTGTACATTACACTTTTTACCTAGTTAAATCATGTTTTATTTCATATTTCACCTTGTTACAAGTTAGGGGAAACATTGTTGCACATTATTACACAACTTAACTAACAAAATTACTCATTATAATGTTTTAAAAAAATAAAAAAAATAAAGAAATATGGCAGCCCCAATTCAGCAAAATTCAGCCCATATAGTTGGGTTTTGTGGGCTAGTTTCAAGGTGTAACCCCTTCTAAACACTTCCAAAGCCCAACCCATTGAAACCCTAATCCTCCCCCCTATAAATACCCCTTATAACCAGCCTCCCTACCAATTTTACAACCCTAAAAACTCACAAAACATCCACCAAACCGTAGCTGAAAGCAAGGGTTCGAGTAGATTGACACCCCTTCACGAAAATGAGCATAACTCACTCAATTCTTATCCGATTCACTCGATTCTTTTTCCTACTTGCTTGTATAATCATGGGGTTCGATTCCCAGACTTCTCCTTGGAGAAATCAGACCTGGAAATGCCCCGAAATAGTCCATAAACTTTCTGTTTGTTTTTATGTTCATCAAAAACTTGTTTAAACCTATGCAACTTGTGTCTAACACATCTCATACCTATGTCCTAATGCTTACAACTTATCCCATGGTTGGTTAAGCTTAAAAACAAGGTTGAGACATTTAAAATCAGAGGATTAAACCTCATAAACTTGGTGTTTTGTTTAGGGTTTTTAACCCACAAGTCATGTCAAACTTTGTCTTTGATACATGAGTGATTATGGAACAACTTGGGTTGTCCAAACATACAATCCTCACATGACTTGATGATTTCTCTTAGTTAGTGTGTATATTTCTTATTCTTTATTGTATGTTCATGACCCTCCTTGGTTGTTTTTTTTTTACATCAAGTGTAGTGGTGAACACATAGAGGTGCCTAAATGGAAGACTTGATCTTCCTACCTCCTACATGACTTCTATGACATTTAGAGGTACCGAAATGAAGATTTTAATCTTCTACCTCATGCTTGAACTATTGGACATATATTATATAACCTAAATATATTATTCGAATAATCGAATCTTTGATGATGAACTAGTGTTCATATGTCGGGGTACTAGATTACATCATCCTAGACTATGATAACTTGTCACGATTCTAATGGAACCTTGTTCCATGAAAACATCTAAACTCCTTCGAGTTTCCTAGTGTCAAGAACAAGCATCATATGTACTAAATGATTATTTTCCATGTTATTCTCATATCTTATTTTTATGTTGTTTTAAACACCGAATCTCGACTCTAAACATACTTGAACCTTAACCCTTATACATTCGGACTCTAAATCTCTACTCGTCAACAATTGGATAATCGGAAAACATATGCAAACTTTGTGAGTATACTCGTACTTTTCCCCTTTTTACTGTTACTACTTTTGGGGTGTAACATGTTTACCTATTGAAACTTACACATGAACTTTTGTCTAAACACATGAACATTCCTATAACATGCTTGTATATGTGATGGCTTGATACTTTAAATTTGGGTGATTCTTATGTGTTGAACTTATCATTAACTTCGTACGAGCCAAACCTTGACATATGTAGCGCTATAGGATTAACGACCCGCCTCTACTGAAACTTTGGTTATGTCATGAGCAAGTTGCGTTTTCTTGGTTTGATATGTTAGACACATGCCATGTTTAAATGTTTATCTTGAATCACATGCTTGCTATGAGGAATTGTTCAAACTTATCTTTTGCTATGTACGTATCAAACTTGTATACTCGCCTTTGCTTTTGCATTGAACTTTATTTTAAACATGTTACAGGTTGATGAGGACGATGCTAAGAAAAGAAGTAGCGTTGATGCCTAGATACACATATAGACGTTAGGGTTTAATATGTTGTATCAAATTTTGTTATGTTATCATGTTGTTATGTTAAACTTGTTGTATTTGAATTTCTTGTAATGTTGACTATTTGAAGTTATGAAATGAAATGAAATTTGGAATTTCTAAATATTGTCACAAATAGCGTTATGATGTCTCTAGCAATCTTCACACTTCGTCTCATCCCGATGTTTCCGCCATTGGTTGGGGTGTGACAACTAGACACCCCATTCATGTTGTATGGAATGTCAGAAACCAAGTTTTAACCAAATAGAAATTGCCTTCGTGGTATTTCTATAGTCTCCAAAGTGTAGTTTGATACACTAAGGCTTGATTGAATACCAAATCACACTCTTTTTGTATATGTTGATATACTACAAAAGTACAGTTTGATGTACTCTCAAATGCGATCTACCAAAGTATATTTTGATATACTATGTACAAAATCCAACATGTGTTTTAACATACTACTTTGTTATTTACCAAAGCATAGTTTGATATGCTACTGTTTACCAAAGTATAGTTTAAGTATAGTTTGATATACTACCAACTTCGTTATTTTAAACTAAAGTATATTTTGATATACTATCCAAAGCATAGTTTGATATGCTACTGTTTACCAAAGTATAGTTTGATATACTACCGACTTTGTTATTTCATAAACCAAAGTATAATTAGATATACTACCAAAGCATAGTTGATATGCTATTTTTAAACTAAAGCATAGTTGATATGCTTATTTCAAAACCAAAGTATAATTTGATATACTTCCAATACTTTTATCCTTAAACTAAAGTATACTTGAGATATACTACCAAATCTATTATTTTAATTACTAAAGTATATTTTGATATACTACCTATTAACTATTTCAAAACTAAAGTATACTTTGTTATACTATTTATACAAACTTTCCAAAACCAAAGTATATTTTGTCTATACTATAAACCCTTTTCCAAAACGACACGTTTTTAGAAACAAAACTTTTTACATTGGATTCATGGCTATTTTAAAAACATAAAACTTTTTCCTCCATTATCCAAAGCCATGAATCTAATACATAAAATCCTATGTTACTCACAGGCATTTTTATGCTGACGTACCTATTTTCATATATGTTTCAGGTACTGCTATAAGATGATTGTTGATGCATGCTACACATAGGACGGGCTTGTGCCTTAGCGACTTTAAAACTGAGAAACAATTATTTGTATTTATCTGAATTGTACCAAAACATTGATTTCAATAATTCAATAAAACAAAACTATTGATCCATGGTTGTGAAACAATGATTCTGTTACAACACTCCCCGACATTTCCGCCACGATTTGTTATTTTACGTGGTCGGGGTGTGACAGTCCCTTGGTCGTTACGCCGTTCCCTTCGGGAGATGAAAGGCTTATTGGTAATAATATTGGGTGTTCAGGATTTGATGTCAGAAACGAGGTTGAAAATAATAACATGGACAATTTTGGTGGCTCTAATGTCGGTTCAAGTCCCCAGGAACAAATATCTCCACTTTTACATATGGGTGGGCCCCAGATGGTTTCAAAGCAGCCCTACATTGACATTCCTAATTTATTTTTAAACCCAGTGGAGAATGTTAGGCCCAAAAGACATGTGGCTAGAATAAAGCCCAGGAATGGAAAAGCCAAGTCTGTTAGGGATCTAAGTCCAAATTCTATAGAAAGGCCCAAGAAAAGAAAAGAATGAGGGACTCTGGAGTTTTCCTTTTCGATCACAACACTCAGGCAAATGTCAATTGTGACACCACTAATGAGACAGACTTCGATATACAGAATATGGCGAATAAGGAGATAGATAGTTCAGGCGATCATGTGAATTCCGATTCGGTTCCGTCAGGTGTTATGCCTGAAGGTAACGTAACGGCAGTGGCGGTCGGCTCTAGGATCGCTGACCCTTTGGCTGAAGAGGTAGCTGCAACCGTGAACGTGGGGAATATTGTTGGAGTAGATTGGAATAATCACGACTCTTTAATCAGAAGTCTAATTAGAGATGAAGGCAACAATGTGGTGAATCAATGAATGTTCTGTGGTTCAACATCAGAGGGATTAGAGGGTTAGGCAAAGCCCAATGGTTGAAGGAAAAGAGGAATTCTTTCAAAATTGCAGCTGTTGCGATTCAGGAGACTAAGGTTGAGTCAGTTTCTTCTTCTGATTTAATTAGTTTTTGGGGAAACAAAAATTTTGAATCGGCAGATGTTGCCGCGGTCGGGTTGTCTGGAGGTTTGGTTTGGATGTGGGACCCTAAGATTCTGAAGATAGATAGTATTAGCAAGAACAGACAGTTTTTAATCATTAGTGGGTTTATTATCGGTAGTGGGGATCGCATTAACATGGTTAACATATATGCGTCACAGAGCATAGGGGAGAAGAGAATTTTATGGGAGGAAATTTCTAATGTTTTAGCTCCGGATTCTGGTATGTGGGTTCTTGTGGGAGATTTCAACTCGGTGCGGTTTCCTGAAGAAAGAAAGTAGTCTAAATTCAGACCGGTATGTGCCAATAATTTAAAAAACTTTATTCTTAACAATGGGCTTCTTGAATATCCTATGCAGGGGAGAAAGTTTACTTGTGTTAGAGAAAATGGCAAAAAACTCAGCAAACTGGAGCGTTTCCTAGTTAGTCCGGATTTTTTAAATAAATGTTCGTCAGCATGTGTTAGAGTGCTCCAGTGTCTTCTTTCTAATCATCGTCCCATCATTTTGGAGTTGGTTGATTTAAATTTTGGTCCGTGGCCTTTTCGGATTTTTAGCTCTTGGATTGGTAAACCTGGGTTTGAGGAGGTGGTAAAAAACGCTTTGGAGGGTTTTGAAGAATCTAGTCCCCCGGATTCTTGTCTTTCTGCCAAGTTTGCTCGGATCAGAACGGCGGTCAAGAATTGGAGAAATGAGTTCTTAGTCAAAGAAAAAGAAAAGGAGAACAATGCTTTACTGGAATTGGAACAGTTAGAAACGGAAATGGAAAATAGGGATCTCTCGGAAGAAGAAGAAGAAGAAGAAGAAGAAGAAGAAGAAGAAGAAGAAGAATGGATTTTGGCAGAAAACAGGAAAGTTATTAAAGAAACGGAGATCAGGAAAGTTTTGGATCTCAAGCAAAGAGCTTGCTCGAAATGGGCAACAGATGGTGATGAGAATTCAAAGTTTTTTCACGCATTAATCAATAGTAGGAAGGCGTCGAATTCTATCCATGGTTTGAATTTTAACGATCAATGGTGTACGAAACCATCCAAAATCAAGAAAGAAATCTTCTGATTTTTTCGAGACAAATTCAAAGACGAAGTTCAGGATCGTCCAGATGTGTTTTGTGACAATTTGAAGAAAATTACCGAGGCTGAAAGTAATATGTTAATCGAATCATTTTCTGGTCAAGAAATTAAGGAAGCAGTTTTTGAATGTGGGGACGATCGGGCCCCGGCTCTAGACGGGATGAATTTCAAATTTATTAAGCACTTTTGGGAATTGTTTAAGGAAGATTTTGCCAGTATTTTTGCTTCCTTTCACTCGGGCGGTGACATTAGTATCGGGAGTGGGTCGTCTTTTATTGCCTTAATTCCTAAGGTCAAAGATCCCGTCACTCTTAACAATTATATACCGATTAACTTAGTCGGTGTCATCAGCAAAGTTCTTTCCAAAGTGTTAGCCAACAGAATGAGGAAGGTTATGGACGGTATTATTTCGGACGCTCAGTCGGCTTTCTTGTCGGGAAGATTCATTTTGGACGGTCCTCTCATCATCAACGAGATAATGTCTTGGATTAAAAAGAAGAAGTCAAAGGCGTTTTTTTCTCAAGATAGATTTTGAAAAAGCCTATGACAACGTTAGATGGAAATTTGTGGTCAATATTCTTCTTCAAATGGGATTCCCAGATAAATGGTGTAGTTGGATTATGGGCATTCTTAAGTCGGCTAAATCTTCTGTGTTGGTTAACGGGGCTCCCACTTTTCAATTTAAATGCCAAAAAGGTATCAGGCAAGGTGACCCTCTTTCTCCGTTTCTTTTTTTGGTTGTTATGGAAGCTCTTTCATGTATGATTTCTTTAGCTAAGGAAGCCGGGATTATTAAAGGGATTTCCACGGGTAATAACGGACCGGTTATTATTCACCTCTTATACGTGGACGACGTCATAGTGGTGGGGGAGTGGACCAAGGAGGAAGTGGTGAACGTGGTGAGAATTCTTCGGTGTTTTTTTCTTTGTTCTAGGTTAAAAATAAACATTGATAAATCTAATCTTTATGGAATTGGTGTGGATTTGGAGGAAACCGGGGTTATGGCTAATGAGGTTGGATGTAAACCGGACGTCCCTCCTTTTAAGTATCTTGGTCTTAAGTGGGTGCAAATATGAATCGGATTTCCAATTGGCAACCGGTTTACGACACATTCAGAAATCGGTTGGCCAAGTGGAAGTCTAACACTTTGTCGATTGGAGGAAGAGTGGTCTTGATTAGAGCAGTTATGGAAAGTTTACCGACCTATTATTTTTCGTTGTATAAAGCTCCTACAAAGGTGATAAACGACCTCGAATCTATGATAAAGAAGTTTTTATGGGGTGGTAACTTGGGGGAAAGCAAAATGCATTGGGTTGCTTGGGATCGGGTCTCGCGGCACAAAAAGGAAGGTGGTCTTGGAATTAACAAACTCCGTGAGGTTAACATATCCTTATTGATTAAATGGGGATGGAGATACAAGATGGAGAAGAACAACTTATGGAGGAAAGTCATTGACGCTCTTCATTCCAGTAGGGTGGGGTGGGAGTGTATCCCGTTTAAGAAAACTTTAAGTGGCTCTTGCAATAACATCGCCAAGGTATGTAGCTCTACTAAAGTCGGTGGGCGGCACATAAAAAATTATTTAAAAGGAGTTTTAGGTAATGGTATGGAGATTCGCTTTTGGTTGGATCCGTGGCTCACAAACGAGCCTTTAAAAGAGAAATTTCCTGAATTGTTTGGGTTAGAAATAAACAAAAAATGCTAGGTGGTTGACCGGGTCTCCACTATTGATGGTGATACTGAATTGAAGTGGGAATGGAGATCATCGGGCATGACTAATAGTCTTCAGCAGCTTTCGCGACTGCTGGATAATGTCCAGCTTTCGGCTGGAGAAGACAAATGGATGTGGTCGGCTAGCTTGGATGGGGAATTTTCTGTTAAGGCTGTAAAAAAAATGCTATATTCTGATCATGAGGTTGTTAACGGCTTTGTGATGGATTGGTGCCGTTGGACGCCGGCTAAATGCAACATTCATGTGTGGCGTATGGAGATGGATAGGATCCCGACTAGAGACGCGTTAAGGAAAAGAAACATCAACATAGAAGACTCCTTGTGTCCGTTATGTAGGTCCGAGGATGAGAATACGGAGCACATTTTCACCTCTTGTTTCATTGCTTCGACGGTTTGGAATGGAAGGTGTAAAATTCCTAGTATTCTCGCATTTTCGACTAAAGATCTTCTTGACTTTCATACGGATTTGAGTGGTTCAGAAAGGAAGAAAGAGGCGGTGCAAGGTATCATCATTATTTCTTGTTGGTGTCTTTGGCGTGCTAGGAATAATACCAGTACAGGCCCAGGATTATTTTAGTTTGGGTTGTTGCTTATTTTTGTTATATATGTTACTTATCTTACGTAATTTTTATATATTATTATTCGTAACTAAAAGTTCTTATTTAATATTGTATGAAACGAAAGTAGTTATCCTCTAGTTGATGAGGATGACGATAATAGTGAATTTCATCTTTTATGCGATCGTGAACTTGATGTATTCAACACCTAAATGGCTTAAACATATCGTACACTTTAATTTAAAAAAGCTTTTTGGAAAATTGAATGATTTTTTATTATCTTTTGGATTTTTTTTTTATTATGGATTTACTTTTGGATCATCTTTTTGAAAGTGTTCATGGATTGATATTATTGATTGATTGAATAGAATACAAGAGATCCCTTTATATAGGGAAGAACCATGAACCTAAACTAGCACCTAATTAGGAAACTATAATCATTCCTAATTTACAAAGAATCCTATTACATAAATATAAACATTCTAGAATAATCTAAATTTAATAATAATAATAATAATATACGGTGCTAATATTCCCCCGCAGTTTGAGCGGGCGGAGTACAAACGCTTAAACTGGAGCGAAAGGACTGAAACAAGTCCCTTGGAAGACCCTTGGTAAATATGTCAGCGTATTGATTTGCAGCTGGAACATGGAGCACTCGAATGTGGCCAACACGGACTTTCTCACGAACAAAATGGATGTCAATTTCGATGTGCTTTGTTCGTTGGTGCTGCACAGGATTGTCTGATAAGTAAATGGCCGAAACATTATCACAGTAAACCACTGTAGCTTTCTTCAAGGGAACATGCAACTCAAACAATAAATTTCGCAACCAAGTAGCTTCGGCAACCGCATTTGCAACCCCACGATATTCCGCTTCGGCACTAGAACGTGAAATAGTAGCCTGTCGTTTAGAGGACCACGAAATTAAATTATCACCCAAGAAAGTACAATATCCACTAGTCGAGCGTCTCGAATCCGGACAGCCTCCCCAATCAGCGTCTGAGTATGCAATTAAATCATTGGAGACACATTTCACAATCCGAAGACCATAATCCATTGTTCCCTGAAGATATCGAAAAATGTGTTTCATGAACGCAAAGTGTGGCTCCAGGGGCTCGTGCATAAAAAGACAAACTTGCTGCACAGCATAAGAAATATCGAGACGAGTAAAAGTTAAATATTGTAAAGCACCCGCTAAGCTTCGGTATAGGGTCGGATCGTCAAAAAGCGGACCCTCGGTGGCACTCAACTTAGCCGATAAATCGACCGGTGTGGTGCAAGGCTTGCAAGCAGTCATGGAGGCACGTGCAAGGATATCCTTTGCATATTGAGATTATGACAGAAACAATCCATGAGAATGTGTTGGGATTGAACCCTATCAGAGGAACAGATAATTAAAGCCAAAACTGGATCAGAGCAGTGGATCCAGAATAAGCAGATGTTTACATACAAGTCTCTCCCCTTGAAAGTGATTACAACAACTGATGACCTCCTATCTGCTGATCTTGCAAAGTGCTGACCTACAACTGCTGCTCAAGTAAAAGATCTGATGGAAGACTAAAGTCCTATTGATTCAATCTACTGCCTTGAGTCAAGCACTGCTGATCCGGACAAGTGCTGCTGGGTTCACAGCAGTAGAAGGTTGCAGCAGCTGTTCTAAAGTCTGTTTTGTAATAGAAAGTATTAGCAGTAGTTAACACAAGCAGTGTTTGTATAGATCAGAGGTTAGAGTTTGTTAGGAGGTTAGATGTCACTTTCATGGTGACGTCAGCTAAGATGCTCAGTAGTTTGCAAGTGCCTATAAATAGTTCAGTACTTTGTACTGTTCTATTAGCTCTTTTGCATCATTCGTCTTCTTTGCACGAACAAACAACTGAGCTCTGGCTGAGGGGGAGTTTGCATTCATTCATCAATCATTGTAATCGTTGTTGAAATAAATTCAATCTTTCGGTTCTTTGTGTAACGATGTTTGATCAAAGTATAACTCTCGTTTGATTGTATGCAAAGTTTGTTTTCATCTTAATTCCGCTGCACACTCATCCACTTTCATCTTAATTACAAACACAAAATACAATCAAAATCAAACTCAGATCCAACAATTGGTATCAGAGCTAGAACAGTCAAATTTGATTTAACAATCATTTTGACGTAAATAGTTCAGCTCAAAACAGTTGATACTGATCGTTTGTTCGTCGTTGAAAAACAGAGTAAGGATTAATCACCATTAAAGTTGATTTCTCAGTATCTGTAAAACAACAAGAATGACGTCACAATCTCAGGACGATAAAAACAACATCGGCTCGCTTTTTAAACCACCTATGCTAAAAAGAAATGAGTACAACATTTGGCAGAGGAGGATGGGTCACATCCTCGCTCAACAAAGCACAGGTTGTTGGAGGTCTGTCGTCTTTGGTCCCCATGTTCCTACAGTGCCAAGCGCTGAAGATGCTAAAGCATCTGTTCCAAAACCTATTGAAAATTATACCGAAACCGATTTTCAAAGGATTGAACTAGATGCTAAAGCATTTAGCATCATAGCATCAGCGCTGCCCAATGAAATATATGCTGGACTGTTACATTGTAACAATGCCAAAGAATTGTGGGACGCGCTTAAGGAACAGTTTGGGGGTACCGAAGAAGTCATAGAAAACAATAGGGAAATCCTGAACCAACAGTATGAAACATTTTGTCATGTTAAAGGTGAATCACTGACGCAACAATTTGAGCGTTTCAGTTGTCTCATCAGTGAACTGAGGCTTGTTAAAACCACTTTTACAAACTCAACTCAAAATAGCAGGTTCCTCGGGTCACTGCCAGAAAAATGGGACACCATAGCTTTTGTCACCCGAAATTCACCTGAGTTCAAGGATCTGACCTTGACCCAACTCCATGGTCGACTCCTGACCTACGAAAGGGAGTTGAACCAGAAAAGGAAGTTACAAGAGTCAGGAAAAACCGTTGATGATTATACATTCGGTAACACTGCTCTTTTGGGTCAAGAAGAATCTGGGAGTAGTGGTAAGGATCAGGGTTATGATCACTTCATTGACATAACTGCTGGTGCAAATTTTAACAACCCTGATCCTCACTCTACAAGTTATGCATTCACTGCAAACGAAAACCAGATGTCAGACAATCTAAGCTTTGAACTCAATGATCTACAGCATTTTGACCCCACTGATTTAGAGGAAATGGACATCCTGCATCAACTGGCCTTGCTAAGTATTAGAACTAGCAAATTTTATAAAAGAACAGGGCGAAAATTCCCAGGGTTGCATGGGAATCTAAGGGTTGGGTTGGATAAATCGAAAATCAAGTGCTACAAGTGTAATAGGTTAGGACACTTTGCTAGGGAATGTAGGAGTCAAACTGCTGGCCCCATAATCACTCATCCTAGTTCAAACCCTAGACCTCAAAATCAAAACACTGTGCACTATACCCAATATGCCCCAGCAGCTCAAGTGAACACTGCTCACTATTCTGTTGCCCTTGTGCCAGTACATTATGTCCAAACAGCTGCTCCACAGATCCAATATGTTCAAACCCCTGTCCCTCAGGCACAAGTGCAACCTGCACCTCAAACCACTGCTCCAGCAGCAGTACAACCAGATCAACAAAGCTTTTTCACTCAAGGGTTTGTTGACTGGAGCAGTATGCCTGAAGACCTTAGTGATGAAAATTTTGCACTCTATGCTTCCAATGTTTCTTCTCATGATGAATTTTGTTTGATGGCATTAGAGTCAATACAGGAGGGTGTTGAATCTGAAGAGGAACAGCTGGTTTCTGAAACAGTGGATGAGGTGATTAAAGCAGTGGTTACTGCTGTGGCTAATGAAGTACTGTGGGGAGAAAGTTCAGGCACCCTGATTGAACCACTGACAGATCCATGGTTAGAAGAAGAAAAGGCAGGTGAGAAAGAAGAGAGAGCCAAAGATGAGGAAAATCCTCAATGTGATTGTGCAATGATGGCTGCTGCCAAGGGAGCTTCTGCATGCTTTGATAGTCTTTGGTATGTAGATAGTGGAGGCTCCAGGCACATGACAGGATGTAAAGCCCTCCCAAAGACTTTAAAATCCATGGAGGGGGTGATATATCCTTTGGGAATAATAGTAAAGGGAAAGTTCTGGGGTCTGGTACAGTGCAATCTGGAAATGTAAAATTTGAAAATGTCAATCTAATAGACAATCTGAAATTCAACCTTCTGAGTGTATCTCAAATGAGTGACAAAGGGTTTGGGTCATTCTTTACAAAAGATTGTTGTAGGATTGTTGGACCAGACATGGTCAAAAAGATTGAAGCAATAATCAAAACTGGTCAAACTAAACTTGTTGCTCAAAGAAGTGGCAATGTTTATGTTGTTGATATGTCAAAAGAGTGTCCCAGAGCTGATGCCTGTCTATTCCCAGCTGCCTCTAACAAAGAGACAGAACTTTGGCACAGAAGGCTGGGGTACAAAAATCTTAAGACAATCACAGAAATTTCAAAAAATGGTTTGGTGAGAGGCCTACCACAAAAATTGTTTTCTTGTTCTGAACATTGCATTTCCTGTTTAAAAGGAAAACAGCATAAAAGTTCTTATAAGTCCATTGAAGAGTCCAAAGCAACCCAGTGTTTGCAAATGCTGCACATGGATTTGTTTGGCCCAGTTCAAGTCATGAGCCTTAAAAGGAAAAGATATTGTTTGGTTATTGTTGATGACTTTTCTAGGTTTACATGGACTTTCTTTTTACACTCTAAAGATGAGATTGCAGGCATTTTGCAAGACTTTGTGACACAGGTTGAAAAGCAATTTGACCTTCCAGTGAAAAGCTTCAGGAGTGACAATGGCACAGAATTTAAAAATAAGGAGTTGGATGCCTTCTGTGTGAAGAAACGGATTGTAAGGCAGTACAGCATCCCTAGAACACCAGAGCAAAATGGGGTTGTGGAAAGAAAGAACAGAACTTTGATTGAGGCTGCCAGAACTATGCTTGCAGATTCAGGTTTGCAATTAACTTTCTGGGCAGAGGCAGTAAACACTGCTTGCTATGTCTAGAACAGAGTTTTAATAAACCCCAGGCATAAAAAGACTGCTTATGAAATTCTGTATAAAATCAAACCACTGATCTCATACTTCAAGGTATTTGGCTGTCCATGCTTTATTTTGAACTTAAAAGATTCCATTTCAAAATTTGCAGCCAAAATTGATTGTGGTTATCATCTAGGATACTCAGCCACTGCCAAGGCCTACAAAGTGTTCAATACACGGACCAAGGCAGTGGAAGAGACTTTGAATGTAAAGTTTAATGAACTTTCTTCAATGAAAATCCCAGCAAATCCTGCTGATCTGCTTGATCTTGAAAAGTTTACTTTTGAAAATTGTTGGTGCACTACATCTGCTGATTACGTCTTGTATCGAGTCATTGTCTTAGAACGTTAGATCTAGGCTTGTAATACGAGAAATGGTCAAAATGTATAGGTTTTAGGTTAGTGGATCGCTCATTAGGCCCATTAGGGTTTGGACCGCTCGAGCGGACATGTTTGGACCGCTCGAACGATAAAGTAGCTTATGGACCGCTGATATGACACGAGTAGGACCGCTAATGTGACATATGCATGGACTGCTTATTGGGCCTGTCCAATAAGCGGTTCCAGATGTCTATAAATAGTCCGATGAGCGATCTCAGTTGTAACGTTGGAGAGAAATCGTGCCGAAGTTCTGCCGGTGCGAGATTTGAGCTGTAAACGTTTGAAATCAATAAACAAGTAGTTAAAAGTGATTTGCCTGCTGTTTCTACCTTAGTTTCTTGTTATTCCGCACCTGAAACCAAGGAGAAAGCCTCTGAACGACTCGTTCGGGTCAGCACACGATCCTACAAGTGGTATCAGAGCTCAGGAGGAGGTTCTCTGCAGAAATCAGCTGGATTTAGTCACTTTTTCTTACTTCTACACCTTCTTTTTCAGATTCAGACACTTTCAACGGTCGAAATTTGCTGAAAAACTCAGGGATTGTGCGCGATGGCATAGAGATAAATCCTGGAAAGTTTCGGATCAAAATTCAAAGTTTAAGTAGGTCAAAATTGAAATTGATTGTGAACCGCTCATTCGGTCGGATCGACCTTGAACCGCTTATCCGGACGGTTGGGAATCGCTCATTCGAACATCTTGAATAGCTCGAAAGATACGGTCCGCTCGAAGGATAAGTTCTAATTGATCGAAAGATAGTTGGATTCGCTCGAAAGATAGATTGTTGGTCCGCTCGAAGTGACAATTGGGAACCGCTCGACCGAACAAAATTCTGCATCGCTTTTTGATCAGTTCCTGGTTCGCTCATTCAAACTAATCTGGACCGCTTATTCGGATTGATTTGGACCGCTTTTTCAGACAAGTTCTTTGAACCGCTTATTCGAACATCGGTTGGATCGCGTATTCGGACTTTTGGTTGGATCGCTTATTTGGCAGATTATTGGATCGCATATTTGGTTCATAATAGTTTGATTATTTGTTGTCGTGTTTTGAAAAACCGAGTTAAGAAATCATGGGTTTCAATGTGTTTAATATGACTCAGGAAACAATGGATAAAATAAGGGAATTAGAGACAGAATTTGATTCGTTTTCAAGTTTTCCAGGAGAAAATACAAAGAGTATCATTAAGAGATATATCCATCTTGTTAGTTCAATGTCTGATTTAGATATTACCAAAGCATCAGAGGAATGGGTCGAAAAATTTGTCAGTGCGTTACCTCAAGAGGAATGGGAAAATTATATCTTAAATTTAAAACGTTCTGAAGAATTTTCTAGTCTGACAATTAGTCAACTCATTGGAAAAATTGAAGAACAGATGGTGATCAAGGATGAGAAAAGGAAAGAAAAAGCTGAAAAAGTCAAAGAATCTGTGAAGAATGAATCGTCAAGGTCTGCATCAGTATGCTCAAATTATCACAACTTCAAGACAGTCAATAACAAACTTGTGAAGGATGCAGAAAGTTTAGCATTGGAGATCAAGAAGTTGAACAATAAGAAGAAAGCTGATGAAAAACAGATTCTAGACTTACAGGGTATTTGTGAGAAGTTGAAAGTCAAAAATGTCAAACTATTGGGTAGTGTGAACAGTTTGACATTAGAGAACAAAGGTTTGAAAGAAAATGAAAAGGTTTTTGAAAGCAAACAGAAATCATCAGAAAATGAAGATTTCTGGATAAAATTGGAGAACAAAAATCTGAAAGCTAATGAAGTGAAACTTCAAGAACAGATAAATGTTTTGGAAAATGAAAAATCTGTTCTTGAAAACTTGAAAAATGAAAATGAAAATTCAATCAAGTCTCATCTTGAAAGAATATCTAAGCTTGAAGACGAAGCTAAGAGTTCAAGAATCAAGATTGATGAACTTGAAAAGAAATTGATCAGTTTTGCGACTAAATCTGACAAGTTGAATATTCCTTGTCCAAAACCGATCAATTCAGTTCCAATAAGTGACTGTGTCACAAACTTTGACCCTGTCAAAGTTGAAGATTGTGATGATGCATCCGATGATGAAAATGTTAAAAAAGAAAAACAAAAATTGTTTTTAAATTTGAAAGAAAAATTTCAGAAAACTGTTTTGCAATCAACCGAAAAAGGTGAATGTTCTAAGCAAAAGCCTTTGAAGAAGAAAGCAGAACAGAAACAAAAAGATAATAAAAGTTCATCGGATCGATCATCAAATCAAAAACAAAATTTACAAAAAATAAAAAATGCAAACTCAAAAAATGTTGGTAATAAGTGGTGCAGGTCAGACCACAGTGCTAAAGCGTCAAATCCAACAAAGTTGAGGAAGGAATATCACCAGGCCAAACAGTGTTACGACTTGAGTGTTTGGTACAACGGTGATAACTGGTACGATAACATAATGTGTTACAGCTGCGGCTATCATGGACACATTGCTGTTAATTGCCAGTACTGGAGATATGAGACCAGGAGGTGCTATAACTGCAATATCAAAGGTCACATTGCCCGAGATTGCCCGAGGAGATCAATGGGAAGATCAAGGGTTATGTCTCAGAAAGTGGCAAGAATTCCAGTCAAGGTCAAGCCCGAAGAACTAAAAGTTCGAGAACCAAAAGTTCAACAACCGAAAGTTCTAGAGACGAAAGTTAAACTTTCTCAGGGGCAGAAAGACCGACTGAGGAAGAAGAGAAAGAAAGCGAGAGAATATCTCGAGAAGATTTTGTCCTCAGGTTCACAGGATAAACAGAATAAAAGCTCTGATGAATCGACTCCTTCAGTTGCAACAACAAGCAAGACGAATTCATCAGATACAAATCTGAGGACAGAACAGAGAGGGAAGAAGAAAGAAAAGGTCGGCGATGAATCTGACAAATCAAAGTCGGACAAGCCACCTTCAGGCAATGATTCTGGTATGGTAAAACCAGAGGAGCCATTGGTAGAGGTAAAAGTTGAAGATTCTAGTTTAACAATGGATGAGAAAAACTTTCCACCATTGTTGAGCAAGAATTCAAAATCACCCAAGGGCAGTCAGGCTTGGGTGAATCTGTTTAAATGAAAAACCTGACTTGCCGGAGATCCCAAGATGGTATCGTGGATCATGAATCGGCATATTTCTTGAGAAATTTCATTTTGGTGATTTTTCGCCTCAAATGTGGTAAATCAAGGACATTAAGTTGTACTTGATTTTCTACAAATGGTTTATGTTAAAACTGGAAATGATAAATCTTTGAAATGTTTGAAGAAAACAAGATGAAGATATAACCCCGAACCTACAAATGGTTGGAACACAAACTAATTTTTCCGGAAAAACCATTTTGATTGAAACAAACTTAAGTGTTTTGAAATCATTATGGGAAAATAGTTTGTTGTGAGGGGGAGTTCTGATTGTTTTTGCACAAGAATGGTGAATTGAAGTAATTCACATAATGTTGTCATATTTTTTTTGTATAGTTTGTTTTCAATTTTTTCTCAAAAAAATCAAAATTGAAACATATTTTGATTTAAGGGGGAGTATTAAAATTTTGAAAAAATTTAAAAAAATTGAAAAATGAAAATGAGTTTTGTACATCGGTGGACTATTACAACATGCTAGAGATTTGTAAAGACAAAATTGTTTTTAAAACAAGTCTTACTAATGATGTGTCAGTAGGCTTCACACAGTTAGTAAATTGTATTCAAGATATAAACATAAAATCAAAACTTACTTATTTTGTGGGGAACACTACTTGGATATATAGGTAACCCCTGAAATCTCGTCTGAAAGGTTTCTTATTCTGGAATACTAGGTTCTTGTACTCAAATGATGTCTGGGGTATTATTCCGGGACTTCTGCTGAACGGTGGTTCTGACCTAGTCCCTGGCTAATACTTTCTTCATATGCTTGAAACATAGCATAAAGCCCTCAGCTGATTAGACAATAAAATTGATGATCAGTTGTTGTAGCTGAAAAGATCCTCTAAAGGGGACCCACTGCTAAGTCGAAGCTGATATCTCTCTTCTGAACGGAAGTTCTGACCTGAGATCCCTCAGTTCTCGCATTTTTCCCCTAATTTATATACAGATATCATTTGTAGTTATACTTACCTGTAGATCAGAATATTGGGATCTGGATACGGGAGTATATTCAAGAGGTGGGACACTCAAATAAGTCTAAGTTCTAATACATTAAATACGTATCTTGAATCGATTGAAAACTTGTGTAGAGGTTTAAGTGGACAACAATACTGACAATCAGAGGTAAATTTGTTTTTAACATTTGCTGATTAATCAAGATCAACGGTGTTGATGATATGTCTAAAAAACCGATATGATCTTCTTGCACAATTTCTCAAAAAATAGTGTTCATTTCTGTTTTTCTATAAATTCAAAAATCCAAAAATATTGTATTTTTGTTTGATATTCAAAAACTACAAAAAGATTTTCGACAACAGAGTGTGAAGAACTGATTTTTGTCATTTCAAGTGCTAAACATGTTGAACTTGTGGTTTGAGAGAGAGTGTTAAATTCTGAAGATTTGAAATGCAAATTTGGTTCATTAACTTGATGAATAAGTTGAATGGTAACCTACAATTTGATCTTCATAATTTTTCTTATATGATTTGCTGTGTCATTAAATTGAATTGCAAATTGTATTAGTTTGTAATAGTATGGTTGAGTTTTGCAGGTTTCTGATCCTGTTGCTACGAATAGCCAGGAGATACATCAGAACCAGAGGAGAGCTTAAACAGAGAAAGCCAGGAGTTGATTTCAATGGTGATAACGATTTCCAGACAGAGATCTCAGCATTATGTTAGGGGGAGTCTGATGAAAATTAGAGCCAGAGAATGATCCAGGCATATGATTCCAGGAAAGAATTTCCTGAAGAAGATATTATTCCAGGCTGAGTTCCTGAAGAAGGCCGAACAAGATTGAAGAGTTGTGAATGTTTGAAGACTCTCACTAAAGATTCCGTCAACATCCAAGGGGGAGTTATCTCGTTTCAATTTACTAAATGGATAGAATGATAGAATGACAAAGAGAGAGAAGCCCGAAGACTGATCAAGACTGAAGAACTGAAGACAGCATTGTTGTGACTCGATAGTCGACTCCATCAACATCTGAGGGGGAGTCTGTTGGTGCACTACATCTGCTGATTACGTCTTGTATCGAGTCATTGTCTTAGAACGTTAGATCTAGGCTTGTAATACGAGAAATGGTCAAAATGTATAGGTTTTAGGTTAGTGGATCGCTCATTAGGCCCATTAGGGTTTGGACCGCTCGAGGGGACATGTTTGGACCGCTCGAACGATAAAGTAGCTTATGGACCGCTGATATGACACGAGTAGGACCGCTAATGTGACATATGCATGGACCGCTTATTGGGCCTGTCCAATAAGCGGTTCCAGATGTCTATAAATAGTCCGATGAGCGATCTCAGTTGTAACGTTGGAGAGAAATCGTGCCGAAGCTCTACCGGTGCGAGAATTGAGCTGTAAACGTTTGAAATCAATAAACAAGTAGTTAAAAGTGATTTGCCTGCTGTTTCTACCTTAGTTTCTTGTTATTCCGCACCTGAAACCAAGGAGAAAGCCTCTGAACGACTCGTTTGGGTCATCACACGATCCTACAATTGGTATTAGAGCCAAATCCAGAAACCTTTGAAGAAGAAAGTGGAACAGAAACAAAAAGATAATAAAAGTTCATCAGATCGATCATCCAATCAAAAGAAAAAATTACAAAAAGTAAACAATGAAAATTCAAAAATTGTTGGTAATAAGTGGTGCAGGTCGGACCACAGTGCTCAAAAGCCAAATCCAGCAAACTTGAGGAAGGAATATCACCAAGCCAGACAATGCTATGATCTGAGCGTTTGGTGTGAAGGTGGTATACGGTACGATAACAGAGTGTGTTACAGCTGCGGATATCACGGACACATTGCTGTTAACTGCCAGTATTGGAGTTATGAGACCAGGAGGTGCTTTAACTGCAACATCAAAGGTCACATTGCCAGAGATTGCCCAAGGAAATCTAATGAAAGATTGATGGTTAATTCTCAGAAAATGGCAAAGATTCCAGTCAAAGTCAAACCCAAAGAACTGAAAGTTCAAGAACCAAAAGTTCAAAAACCAAAAGTTCAAGAACAGAAAGTTCAAGAGACGAAAGTGAAGCTTTCGCAGGGACAGAAAGACAGACTGAGGAAAAAGAGGAAAAAGGCGAGAGAGTATCTCGAGAAGATTTTGTCCTCGGGTTTACCGGATAGAAAGAATAAGAGTTCTGATGAATCAACTTCTTCGGCTACAAAGTCAAGCAAGACGAATTCATCAGATACAAATCTGAGGACAGAACAGAGAGAGGAGAAGAAGAAAATGGTCGGCGACGAATCTGACAGGTCAAAGTCAGACAAGCCACCTTAAGGCAATGATTCTGGTATGGTAAAACCAGAGGAGCCATTGGTTGAGGTAAAAAAGGAGAATTCAGGTTTAGCAATGGATGATGCAAACTTTCCACCATTGTTGAGCAAGAATTCAAAATCACCCAAGGACAGTCAGGCTTGGGTGAAATTGTTTAAATAGAAAAACCTGACTTGCCGGAGATCCCAAGATGGTATCGTGGATCATGAATCGGCACATTTCTTGAGAAATTTCACTTTGGTGATTTTTCGCTTTAAATGTGGTAAATCAGGGACATTAAATTGTACTTGATTTTCTACTGATGGTTTATGTTAAAACTGGAAATGATAAATCTTTAAAAGGTTTGAAGACAACAAGATGAGGAGATAACCCCAAATCTACAAATGGTTGGAACACAAACTAATTTTTCCGGAAAAACCATTTTGATTGAAACAAACTTAAGTGTTTTGAAATCACAATGGGAAAATAGTTTGTTGTGAGGGGGAGTTCTGATTGTTTTTGCACGAGAATGGTGAATTGAGGTAATTCACATTATGTTGTCAAGTTTCTTGTATAGTTTGTTTTCAATTTTTTCTCAGAAAATCAAAATTGAAACATATTTTGATTTTAGGGGGAGTAATAAAATTTTGAAAAATTTAAAAAATTGAAAAATGAAAATGAGTTTTGCTGCAAAAAGAGGAGATGATAGTACATCGGTGGACTATCACAGCATGCTAGAGATTTGTAAAGACAAAATTGTTTTTAAACAAGTCTTACTAATGATGTGTCAGTAGGCTTCACACAGTTAGTAAAATTGTATTCGAGATATAACATAAAATCAAAACTTACTTATTTTGTGGGGAACACTACTTGGATATATAGGTAACCCCTGAAATCTCGTTTGAAAGGTTTCTTATTCTGAAATACTAGGTTCTTGTACTCAAATGATGTCTGGGGTATTATTCCGGGATTTCTGCTGAACGGTGGTTCTGACCTAGTCCCTGGCTAATACTTTCTTCATATGCTTGAAACATAGCATAAAGCCCTCAGCTGATTAGACAATAAAATTGATGATCAGTTGTTGTAGCTGAAAAGATCCTCTAAAGGGGACCCACTGCTAAGTCGAAGCTGATATCTCTCTGCTGAACGGAAGTTCTGACCTGAGATCCCTCAGTTCTCGCATTTTTCCCCTAATTTATATACAGATATCATTTGTAGTTATACTTACCTGTAGATCAGAATATTGGGATCTGGATACGGGAGTATATTCAAGAGGTGGGACACTCAAATAAGTTTAAGTGCTAATACATTAAATACGTATCTTGAATCAATTGAAAATTTGTGTAGAGGTTTAAGTGGACAACAATACTGACAATCAGAAGTAAATTTGTTTTTAACATTTGCTGATTAATCAAGATCAACGGTGTTGGTGATATGTCTCAAAAAACCGATATGATCCTCTTGCACAATCTCTCAAAAATAGTGTTCATTTATGTATTGTTCAAAATTCAAAAATCCAAAAATATTGTATTTTTGTTTGATATTCAAAAACTTCAAAAAGATTTTCGACAACAGAGTGTGAAGAACTGATTTTCGACATTTCAAGTGCTAAACATGTTGAACTTGTGGTTTGATAGAGTGTGTTAAATTGTGAAGATTTGAAATGCAAATTTGGTTCATTAACTTGATGAATAAGTTGAATGGTAACCTACAGTTTGATCTTCATAATTTTTCTTATATGATTTGCTGTTTCATTAAATTGAATTGCAAATTATATTAGCTTGTAATAGTATGGTTGAGTTTTGCAGGTTTCTGATCCTGTTGCTACGGATAGCCAGGAGACACATCAGAACCAGAGGAGAGCTTAAACAGAGAAAGCCAGGAGTTGATTTCAATGGTGATAACGATTTCCAGACAGAGATCTCAGCATTATGTTAGGGGGAGTCTGATGAAAGTTAGAGCCAGAGAATGATCCAGGCATATGATTCCAGGAAAGAATTTCCTGAAGAAGATATTATTCCAGGCTGAGTTCCTGAAGAAGGCCGAACAAGATTGAAGAGTTGTGAATGTTTGAAGACTCTCACTAAAGATTCCGTCAACATCCAAGGGGGAGTTATCTCGTTTCAATTTACTAAATGGATAGAATGATAGAATGACAAAGAGAGAGAAGCCCGAAGACTGATCAAGACTGAAGAACTGAAGACAGCATTGTTGTGACTCGATAGTCGACTCCATCAACATCTGGAGGGGAGTCTGTTGGTGCACTACATCTGCTGATTACGTCTTGTATCGAGTCATTGTCTTAGAACGTTAGATCTAGGCTTGTAATGCGAGAAATGGTCAAAATGTATAGGTTTTAGGTTAGTGGATCGCTCATTAGGCCCATTAGGGTTTGGACCGCTCGAGCGGACATGTTTGGACCGCTCGAACGATAAAGTCGCTTATGGACCGCTGATATGACACGAGTAGGACCGCTAATGTGACATATGCATGGACCGCTTATTGGGCCTGTCCAATAAGCGGTTCCAGATGTCTATAAATAGTCCGATGAGCGATCTCAGTTGTAACGTTGGAGAGAAATCGTGCCGAAGTTCTGCCGGTGCGAGATTTGAGCTGTAAACGTTTGAAATCAATAAACAAGTAGTTAAAAGTGATTTGCCTGCTGTTTCTACCTTAGTTTCTTGTTATTCCGCACCTGAAACCAAGGAGAAAGCCTCTGAACGACTCGTTCGGGTCAGCACACGATCCTACAAAAATACTGCTGTCAAGACTAACAGTGCAGGTCCATCAGAGGATACAACACCAGACTATGGGTATGAAATCATCATCCCTCAAAGGTCTGCCACAAAGGGAAAAGCACCAGTTGTTCAAAACAGCTGCCAAAGCTCAACCACTGCTACCTTAACAGTTGTTGACCAAAGTAGCCCATCTACCACTGCTTCCACATCCTCAAACACTGCTGACAAAAGTCCTCAATCAGTGGATAAAAGTCAGCAGTGGTCCACTTCATTACCTCCTATTCCACCACCTTTTGAAGCCACTGCTGGGTGATCAAAGTCACCAGCAGTGGTTAGCTCAGATGATACACATTTGCAGCCTTCACCAACAAATGCCATCATACCATACCAAGGAGATTTAATCTTCTTGAGATCTCATCCACCTGATCAAATCATTGGCAACATCAATGAAGGGGTGCTCACAAGAAGCCAAACCCAAAACATTTGTCTTTTTGCTGGTTTTCTATCACTCCATCAGTCAGTCAAGTACCAAGAGGTACTAAAAGACAACAGCTGGGTAGAAGCCATGCAAGAGGAGCTCCAACAGTTTAAAAGACAACAAGTATGGGAGCTTGTACCACTGCCAGAAGAGGTTAGTCCCATTGGCACAAAGTGGGTCTTCAAGAACAAAACAGATGAAAGGGGCATTGTTGTCAAGAACAAAGCCAGGCTTGTGGTTCAAGGTTACAGACAGGAAGAGGGGATTGATTATGATGAAACATTCGCCCCTGTTGCAAGATTGGAAGCTATTAGACTATTCCTGGCCTTTGCTGTCAACCACAACATGAAGGTGTTTCAGATGGATATCAAAAGTGCTTTCCTCTATGGTACATTGCATGAAGAGGTGTATGTATGTCAACCTCCAGGTTTTGAGGATCCATTTTATCCTGATCATGTCTACAGGCTAAACAAAGCCTTGTATGGCCTGAAACAAGCACCAAGGGCCTGGTATGAAACTCTTTCCAACTTTCTACTCTCAAATGGTTCAAAAGAGGTACCATTGATAAAATACTGTTTCTTAAATGGAGAGGGAAAGATTTAATGATTGTCCAAATTTATGTGGATGACATTATTTTTGGAAGCACATGTACCAAAATGTGTGAAGAGTTTAGAGAGCTCATGACAGCTGAGTTTGAAATGAGTGCAATGGGTGAGCTGCAATGCTTTCTTGGTCTCCAAGTACAGCAATTGCAAAATGGAACTTTCATTCATCAAAGCAAATATGCTAAAGAACTTTTAACCAAATTTGATATGAATGATTGTAAACCATGCAGCACACCCATGGCAACAAATAAGTTGGTCATGTCTGATGAAAAGGATGAGCTGGTTGACCAAACACTTTATAGAAGCATGATTGGGTCTTTGTTGTACCTAACTGCATCTAGACCAGACATCATGTTTGCAACATGTGTCTGTGCAAGAAGTCAATCAGCTCCCAGAAAATCAAATCTCATTGCTGTAAAAAGGATTCTTAGATACATAAAAGGTGCTCCCACACTTGGTATCTGGTATCCAGCTAATGGGAATATCAAGCTTTCAGGTTTTTCAGACATTGACTTTGCTGGATGTCACACCACAAGGAAGTCCACTTCAGGAGGGTGCCAGTTTCTAGGTGATTGCTTAGTCTCTTGGCAAAGCAAAAAGCAAGCAGCAGTTTCAACATCCACTGCTGAGGCTGAATACATTGCTGCTGCAAGCTGTACAACCCAACTCCTGTGGCTTCAAAATCAGTTACTGGATTTTGGTATCACTGCCTTAAAGACACCACTCATGTTGGACAGCCAGGCAGCAGAAAATATCATCAAAAATCCAGTTTCCCACTCTACCACAAAGCACATCGACATCAGACATCACTTTGTGAGGGATTGCTATGAAAAAGGTTTGATTTCTCTGCATCATGTCCCAACTAAAGACCAGCTGGCAAATGTGCTCACAAAAGCACTTGATACAGCCACTTTTGAAAGTCTGGTCTCTAGGATTGGGATGCTAAACATGGAATAACAAGCAACATCTTGTTTTTCTATGAATAAAAGCAACAAAATGTTTTCAGAAAATCAAAAATCCATCCTTGAAAATAGCTAAAAATGAAAATTTCATTAAAATCCTTAAAAGTCTGCCATAACCACTGATTGTTCAAAAGTCTGCTCTACTTCAAAAAGCCTGCCCACTGCTGAAAGGCAACCTCTGTTCTCTCATTTCTTGATAACCTCTGTTGTACAAAAGCAGTGTCTTATCCACTGATATGCTATCCACTGATAGTGAAAATCATCCACTGCTTCCTTACCACTGCCTTCATCAGTTGATTTCATCAAAGTACTGTCCTTCATCCTTCACCACGGGTTGTCACGTGGGCAGTACATAGCAGTCAGACCTTTTGTAACGGCTGCCACGTCAACATTCACTCTCTTCCCTATAAAATCCCCCACTTACCATCAAAACAGGGTTTTACTGTCGAATTGAATTCTTAAAAATTCTCTTCTCAAAGCAGTTTTTCTTCTCATTTCTCACAAATTTCTTCGATCATTCGTTCCAAAAATGACAAAATCGAAGCCATCTGCAAAACCCTCATCCAAATCATCATCGAAAACAGCCTCTCAAAAGGCAACTTCCACTGAAATTCCATTCAAATCATCTCACAATCTCCTGGGTCTTCTCACAAAACCAGGAACCACCAATGTTTTCGATTCCATCATTACCATCATGGCAAAATCAAAGTACAAAACTTTGTTCACCGCCGATGCACCAATCTATTTGGCGACCCAAAGGGAGTTTTGGAAGAATGCAACCCTTGAAAAACAAGGAGACATTGCAACCACCATTCACTCTTCTATAAAGGGTAAAGCTGTCCAAATCACACCACAATCCATCTCTGATGTCTTTCAACTCGATGATCAGGCAGGTAAAACTTCCTTCACTAAAAACGAGTTGCACATTGACTTCATTGAACGAGGGTATGAAGCCACAATGATGAAGAAACTTACCTTAGAAAAAGGTTATTTTCCTCCTGCAACCAAATTCCTATTTCATACCCTCCTACTATGTGTTTCAAACAAAACCACTTCTTTTAATGAGATCCCTATAAAGATTCAAAATCTGGGATATGCAATTCTTCAACAAGAAAATTTTAACTATTCTCGGGAAATCTTTAAAGATTTGGTTAGTAATGTTGAAACCAAATCATTCTTACTGTTTCCAAGGTTTTAAGTTACTATTTTGAAAAGAAATTCAGTAAGGATGATTTAGCTTTAATAAACCAAGGTGAGATAACTGTAATAAACTGCCTAACATCTGAAACAGTAAGGATGATTTAGCTTTAATAAACCAAGGTGAGATAACTGTAATAAACTACCTAACATCTGAAACTTTTTCACGAATGTTAGCACCTTGCAAAACACAAGCAGGGGTGCCTGAGCAGAATATAGCAGCTACCACTGCTCCTCAGGTATCTGCTGCTGAGCCTACTGCTCTAGGTAATCAAAGCAGCAGACCAACTATTTTGAAACCCACACCTACCAATCCCAAAAGGCTATACAAAAAGAAAAATCAAAAACCCCCCAAACCAATCAAAACGGCATCTCTGGAGGATGAGATACCAGAGTTAATGCCTGTGACAACACAAATGTCACAAGAAACCACTGCTGCTTCTTCCTCATAGCAGTTGGTACAAATATCTCAACCCATAACCATAACTCCTCCTGCTTCTTCACAAAAAGAACAGGTTGTACACAAAGGGCCACCACATTATGATGCTCTGGATACACTCGTTTCCATCATCCACAGCTCAATGCCCGGGGCAAATCCTTTTTCTACACCCACCATCACATCCACAATTCCGCCAAAAACACAACTACTGTTGGATGCAATCGATTTGAACTAGGCATTACCCAGTCCTTCTCAATCACCTGTTAATGAGAATATACCTCAACAATTGACTGAGCCTTATGTATCATTCTTTGCTAACCCACCAACACAACCTGAGGAGGTTACACCCATTGAGTTACAAGTAACTCTTTGTGGTAATCCAAGTGAAGCAGCCACTACAACTGTTGAACCCACTGGTTTACAGTTGGACAGTGGTTACATCAATAAGTCTTCCTTGGAGGCAATTCCTTTTATAGCACCTCTGCCAACCACCAGTGGATTTATTTATCCTACTGGCAACATCAAAAGGTTGTCAAGTGTTGAAGGAAGAAGACCCCAGTACCAAGAAAAAGGGGCATCAGTGGTTAATGTTTGGAGTAAACTCCCTACCTCTACCACTGATAAAACCACTGTCAGTGAGAAATCAGATGATCCCATTAAATTGGGTGATGGTTTAAAGTACCAGAAATTGACGGCTCGTGTTGAAAAACTTGATAACTCTGTTGCAGAACTCAAAGATATGCTACAACAGTTGTTACAAGTACAAAAGGTACAATCCACTGCTGTTCCATCTCCAGCACCTGCTCCACAACAGGCATCTGCTACCAAAGAGCTCTGGAATCTATTTCAACCTTTTCTCCATCAACAAGCAAAAATAGCAGATCAGCAACATGAAAAACATGTTAAACAGCTGCGAAATGCAATGGAGTCAAGATTCAAAAACACCCAGGCAGATCTAAAGGCTCTCAAATCTCAGATCCTGCACACTACTGGCACTGCTCCTCCACCAGTTTTCCTCATTGATAAACTTCCCGAAGATAATGCCAAAAAAGGGGAGAAAATTCAGGAGTGGAGAAGGAAGGGAATAGAGGATGGTCTTTACCTTGCACCAGAAAATTCAAACATGACCAAAAAGATCCCTTTGCCAGATGGGGGCAAGAAAATTGATGTGACCACAAATGCACTTGCAGAAGAAGTTGCATGTGTAAAAAGGGATAGAGAGGCCAAAAAGAAAGCCAGGGTTGATTATCTGGATCAGGGTACTTCAGGGTCAAAAGATGATGAAAATCTTATTGATGAAAAGAAGAAGCCTACAAGAAGAGTAAGGCTACCCATATCCATTCCAACCAGACGTTCAAAGTTTGTTCAAAAACCACCACCTAAAACAGCTGTTGTAACTCCTGTTGTATCTACTGTTGTTGGTACTTCAGTGGTTTCAACATCTGCTCCCATTTCAACACACACCACTTCAACACACACTACATCCACTGCCTTACCACCATCACCACCAAAAACAAAATCACCTCCTGCCAAAAGGCAGAAGACAGCAGCTGTTATAACATCTGATGTAAAGACAACAGTGGTTGGAACACCAGTTGTTTCAACAACTGTTAGTCTATCACAAACCACTGCCACTACAACCACCATTCCATCCAAAACATCATCAGTCCCTCCTCAAATAAAGAGGAGAAGGCTAATTCTTAAAGATGATGTCACTTCACCATCCCAAACATCTTCAGAATCTTTAGCTCTTGTCAAAATACCAAAACCAGTTCCTCTTTCTTCAGTTCCAATGCACAAGCCCTTACCTCCTGCAGGTGTTCAATTTCCTCTTGAACTGGAAGCTGTTAGAGAAGAAATAAAATCCTTTTATTATGAGGATGACCCTGCCAAAAGGAGTTTGCCATCAATCAAAGGATATCCCTGGCCCAAAAATGTTGATGAATATTTGAAGATAAAGGCCAAGCAAGCAGAGGATATCTCGAAAAGAAACACACAAGGGAAATCTGACAAAGAAATTTCTAGATACTACCAATATCTGCTCACACAAGTCAGTTCCCTAGAACGTTTTGCAAAGAATGTCAGTCAACAAATTTCAAAAAGAGCAGCTGAAACTTTGAAGAAAGACTACATTGAAAGCATTATGATTCACAAAAGATACAAAGGAGAGAGACACATGTACAAAGAGTGGACTGTTCCTGAGCTTGAAATCGAAGCAGCAAGAATTCAAGACATGATAAAAAGGAAAGTCACTCACACTCCTCCTGATTGGGCAAAGTTTAGAAAGAATGTACCTGACAAACAGGTAGAACTGAAAAGAATGAGAGAAGAATTGGTTGCTGCTGAATATGGTAACAAAAGACAAGTTGCAAGATGGAAAGAAGATGTGGTCAGGACAACCTACTAAAGGTTGGAGGAATTAAGAAAGAAAGATCCAAAAGTTCCTCAAAAGCCTGACTATCCTGAAGCAGAGGTTTCAAAAAGACCATCAAAGCTGCAAGTCAGGAGAGCCACTGCTCCAACTGGTACTGCCATCTACAAAAGAAGGATACACAAACAGTTGGGAGCTGAAACCATCCAAGAGTTGATAAAAGGAGATGACCTTGTAAAAGAAGGCATAAAGAAAATGATCATAGAAACTCTTAGGTTGGGTCAAACTGCAAACACTGCTCAGCCAGTGATGAATAGGCCAGCCTCACCAAATACTTCTGCTAATAAACATCTCCCAAGAAACCCACCAGGCTCAAAAATACAAAAGTGAGAAACTGACAAACAGACCTGCGTATTGACTTTGCTCAGGTCTGGTGGAGAAGTGAAGAAAATATCAAGGGAACAAGCTCTTGGCCTGAGTCTTGAAGATTTGCAGGATCTCCTTGATCTTCCACTTAGCAGGGATGATGAAGACACAAATGCCCTTGACTTTGAATTACAATTTAAAGGTCAGATAAGGGAGTTGTTAATGAGGCAATAAAATGTCCACAATAATGAAGAGTTTTGGCATTATCTGTTCCAGGGGGAGATTGTTGGGATTGAACCCTATCAGAGGAATAGATAATTAAAGCCAAAACTGGATCAGAGTAGTGGATCCAGAATAAGCAGATGTTTACATACAAGTCTCTCCCCTTGAAAGTGATTACAACAACTGATGACCTCCTATCTGCTGATCTTGCAAAGTGCTGACCTACAACTGCTGCTCAAGTAAAAGATCTGATGGAAGACTAAAGTCCTGCTGATTCAATCTACTGCCTTGAGTCAAGCACTGCTGATCCGGACAAGTGCTGCTGGGTTCACAGCAGTAGAAGGTTGCAGCAGCTGTTCTAAAGTCTGTTTTGTAATAGAATGTATTAGCAGTAGTTAACACAAGCAGTGTCTGTATAGATCAGAGGTTAGAGTTTGTTAGGAGGTTAAATATCACTTTCATGGTGACGTCAGCTAAGATGCTCAGTAGTTTGCAAGTGCCTATAAATAGTTCAGTACTTTGTACTGTTCTATTAGCTCTTTTGCATCATTCGTCTTCTTTGCACGAACAAACAACTGAGCTCTGGCTGAGGGGGAGTTTGCATTCATTCATCAATCATTGTAATCGTTGTTGAATAAATTCAATCTTTCGGTTCTTCGTGTAAAGATGTTTGATCAAAGTATTACTCTCGTTTGATTGTATGCAAAGTTTGTCTTCATCTTAATTCCGCTGCACACTCATCCACTTTCATCTTAATTACAAACACAAAATACAATCAAAATCAAACTCAGATCCAACAGAATGCCGCGAAACTTTGATCCCCAAAAAATAATGTAAAGCTCCCAAATCAGACATAGCAAACTCCTGGGACAAAGTCTGAATAATACTATGTAACAGAAGAGTGCTAGACGCTGTAAGAACGATATCATCCACGTATAAAAGCAAATAAGCCATGTCAGCCCCCTTAGAGTAAATAAACAACGAATTATCACAAGCACTATTTCGAAAACCCTTCTGCAAAATATATGAGGCAAACCTAGTGTACCAAGCCCGAGGTGCCTGTTTTAGGCCATATAAAGACTTCTTTATTCGGCAAACATAGTTAGGACGACGAGTATCAACGAATCCCGGCGGTTGATGCATAAATACCGTCTCATTTAAATGACCGTGAAGGAAAGCATTTTTTACATCTAATTGATGAATGGGCCATGAACGATTGACTGCCAAAGAAAGAACCGTTCTGACAACCAGACTAAAAGTCTCGTCACAGTCGACCCCCACCGTCTGTGATTTCCCATTAACTACCAGTCGGGCCTTATACCATTCCAAAGACCCATCGGCTTTAAACTTGTGACGAAAGAGCCACATACAACGGATAACCGGTCTATCATGAGGGCGTGGAACCAATTCCCACGTTTCGTTTTCCTATAAAGCATTAAATTCTGTTTGCATGGCATGTACCTAATTAGGGTCGGCAAAGGCTTTAGCATAGGTGGTGGGAACGGGCGAAATAGGGGTGGTCATAAGGGTCGGGTAAAGCGGAGGTTTAATCGAACCGGTTTTGGATCGGGTTGACATGGGGTGGATGTTATTGGAAGGTGCAGGCCGTGGTTGTTGAGTGGCGGATGTGGGCGGGGCTGTTTGTGTGGCGACTGGAGGAGGTGGGCCGGGTGGGATGTTGGGGATTGGAAGTGGGTCGGGTGGGTTGTTGGGTATTAGAGGCTGGCCGGTGGTGGAGTGTAGAGGTTGTTGTGGGCCGGTGGTAGTAGGGGGTAAAGGGTTAGTGGCAGTGGGCCGTGGACGACGAGAGTAGGTAAAGGGATAAGGAGCTGTGACATCGGGCTTAGGGGTCGACGTTTGGCCGAAGGTGAACCCAGTGGGTATTGAGTCGTCCAAATAGAAGTATGTAGCCGAGGGTGTAGGTAGGGAGGATGGAAAGGTTTGCTCATCAAAGGTCACGTGGCGGGATATGTGAACCTTGCCTGTGGTAGGGTCGAGGCACCGGTACCCACGAAAGTCAGCGGGGTAGCCGAGAAAGATGCAACGAATTGCACGTGGGTGTAATTCGTGTGATTGGGTAGCCGAGGTGTTCGGGTAAGATGCACACCCGAACACGCGGAGGTGGTCATAGGTTGGGTGATGAAGATAAAGGTCAAAATTGGGTGTAAAAAATTTAGGCGTTTTGTTGGAAGTATATTGTGAAGGTATGTGGCGGTATGAAGAGCCTCGACCCAAACTATGGGTGGTAAGTGGGCGTGTATGAGAAGGGACCGGATGATGTCGTTCAACTGACGAATCATTCGTTCGGCCTTCCCGTTTTGTGAGGATGTCTGAGGGCAAGAAAACCGGAGTAAGAGTCCTTGTTGGTGAGAAAATTGTTTAAATAGGTTGTTGTCAAATTCCCCGCCCAAGTCACTTTGGAAGGTTTTTATGGGGCGGTTGAATTGGGTAAGGATAAGGCGGTGAAATTTAACAAAGGTGGGGAAAGTCTCGGATTTATATTTTAAAGGGTAGACCCACACAAAGTGGGAAAAGTTATCTATAAGGACCATGTAGTATTTGTAACCGGTTTTACTTATGACGGTGAGGTCCATAAATCACAGTGAATGATGTCGAACGGAGAAAAAGTGAAGGAACTGGACATATAAAATGGCAAACGTTTACTATTAGATAAATGGCATGAATTACAAAAAGTAGTAGATATGTCTTTATTACATAAAAAAATTAAATTTTCTACTAAGAATATCTAAGACTTGCGCTCCAGGGTGCCCAAGTCGATCATGCCAAGGGAGAGTAGAAGTGGTAATGAAGCAAGCTTGTGGCGGAAGTTGTGGTGGTGTGATTGGGTAGACGTCTCCGGTACTATTGTGGCGGGAAAGGTGTCGTCCAGTTTTGAGATCCTTCAGAGTGAAACCAAAAGGGTCAAATTCAATAGAGACATTATTATCACGTGTAAAGCGTCTAACTGAAATCAAAGTTTTGATAACGGATGGGCTAAAAAGTATGTTAGGTAGGATGTAGGTGCGGTCAAGGATTTTGCAAAAGCCAGTGCCAGACCCGTGTATTGGGAGACATTGCCCGTTGCCTACAAGAATTTTTGGATTTACAGAAAAAGAATTGGGAATGGAGATTATACTTGAATTCTCGGTGACGTGGGAGCCCGCGCCAGTGTCCATTAGACCCGGGTCCGGTGGTTGCTGATTGAGATTCATGGCATTGAACACTGCTTGCAACTCCGATGGGTTAAGTGCGTCAAAACCAACAGGTGGGGCCATTGCGGATTGTGACACTTGTGTCACCACGAACACCAAACAAATGCCAAACCTATGAAACATTGTGTTTCATATCTGGGATGTGTATAAATATGTGTATCCTTTGCACATATCAATTCTTGTTCAATTCCGAGCTTTAAATCGCTTTCTGGAAAGTTATACGCGCACTGGTGCGTAAACGTAATCAGTTTAGCGCGACAAACACTCCGGAATAGTGAAATAGGCTTAACATACTTTAAATGACCTTTACATAACTTAGAAATAAGTTTTGGAAGGTTTGGTATAGCAAAAACAAGTTTATTCGATCGTAGGGACTATTTGCATCAAACTGCGAAACTATACCAATTCGTAAGGTAACGAATAGTCCGGAACTTGATCATAAGCTAAACATACCATATATAACCTAAACATAGCTTAGAAATAAGCTTTGATAGGTTCGGTGTGCGAAAACATGCTTATATGATCTTACAGGGGCTAAAAGTGTCAAAAACGACATAAGTTTGCATTTTCGCGCATATCTTACGTTCTGACCACATCTGGACATCCAAAATTTTTGTACACACTAAAATATTTTTATTTTAGTGATCGGCATGCAAAAATTCCATTCGTCGCTTAATTTGGATCGATTTTTGCGTTTGTTACGACTTCCGTCGTAATTAACCGAACAACGCGATTGTACGATCAAACGAACCGACATCAGAGATATTTTTTAGCATGTTTTGAGTCCCCTATACTTTAACTTCATTTTAGATCCTTGAAATGAGGTTAACGGGGTTTAAACGCATCGAAAAAGGCTTTAAACACGTGCAGGGACCAAAACTGTAATTATTTGAAACTTGCTGAATCAGACACATGGTAGCGTAGCGTGACCATCCCCTGCCTATGCCGTCGCGCTACGCGACCATCACATCTGGGCAGAAAGTCTGTTTTCAGCAACAGTTTGTTAATTCAGGGACCAAACTTGTAATTTCTTTGTGTGATGGGCAAGTTTATGTGCTCTCCATATAATACCAGTTGTCCCTAACACTTGTATGGTTGTGATTCATTGCTTAATGGCTAAACAAACCACTTGTCATGATCTTGTTGATCACCAACAAGTATAAATAGGCCACGCCATTCACTTGTTCATTGCTCATTCCTTCTTTCTCTCCTCATATCTGCTTTGGAGCTCTCCTAAGCTGAATTGGGACTTTGTCTTCTTGTTGAAAAGATAGCAAGGACCCTTAGTGAGCTTCTTTCATTCTTTTTATTACTTTTTCTTGATGTTGTGCAGAAAGTCAAACGATTGGCCAACAGTTTGACTTTCGGTTTTGACCATCAATTGGTCAAGTCAAAGTTCAATTGAACTTTGAAACATGATTGTAATCACGATAGTTATAATCCTTCGTGATTATAGCCGCTGATTACCGCGTTAACTAGTTGTAGTGTCGAGTCAAAGTTTCGGTCAAAATGCGTTTTAGCACGCATTTTGCAACGGGACTACTTTAGGGTATCAAAACGCTTTGTTTTGATACCAAATCAGTAGGTTAGACATGTTTTGACATGTTTAACTCGACACTATTAGATTAGTGCTTGTTTAGGGTCGTAAGGTAAGCGGTCTAAACAACCGCTTAGCCTTTCGAACCCGACCCATTTGGTCGATCTTTAGGATCCGACCAAGCTTAGTTAGTGATCATAGTTGCATAGGGAATAACCACTGAGGTTATACCTTATGATCACATAGGATTGGTTAGTCGTATGCTAGTTAGCTTGTATGCCCATAGGAAATGACCAAAATGCCCTTTTGAAGCTAAAATCCGTATTTTGATTATGTGAACATATTTTCGACATATAATCTGATTAAGTAACATGTATAGGGATAATTGGGCATGTAAGACTTGACATAGCACATAGATAACCATCCAGACATAGTTTTACGCTAACGACGCATTATAGTGACTTATGTTACCATAATGTGTCGAAACGGGTCAAAAGCACTTAGGTAGGCTTTCTAATCAGAATGTAGGGTCTATTAAATCATACCATATGAGTTCAATTACTCATTTGATTTATAGAACCTCATTCTATCCTATCTCCCGATTTAGGATCCGATTGTTTAACATAGTGATCCATACTAGGTGCCACTTGATTCCTTGATTTCCCGAGCTTGGTTAGGACACCTAATCAAGGATACTTGCAATCTCAAGTGAGTACATAGTCCTCTCTTTTACTGTTTTCAATTGTTTTGGGGTGAAACATATATGCCTATCTGTTATTTTCCTGATTTTAAACTATATGATTACACATGCTTAATACATATTCTTTTGACAAATTAAACAATTACCTATGGTTTAAACACTGATTTTCCAAAACTTAATAAACAATTTATTGGATTGTACCATTTTTATACATTCACCCAGCCGATTGGTAGTATGATATAGCGCTATAGGACTAGACACCCCATTCATGTTGTATGGAATGTCAGAAACCAAATTTTAACCAAATAGAAATTGCCTTCGTGGTATTTCTATAGTCTCCAAAGTGTAGTTTGATACACTAAGGCTTGATTGAATACCAAATCACACTCTTTTTGTATATGTTGATATACTACAAAAGTACAGTTTGATATACTCTCAAATGTGATCTACCAAAGTATATTTTGATATAATAAGTACAAAATCCAACATATGTTTTAACATACTACTTTGTTATTTACCAAGGCATAGTTTGATATGCTACTGTTTACCAAAGTATAGTTTGATATACTATCAACCTTGTTATTTTAAACTAAAGTATATTTTGAAATACTATCCAAAGCATAGTTTGATATGCTACTATTTAACAAAGTATAGTTTGATATACTACCAACATTGTTATTTCATAAACCAAAGTATAAATTGATATACTACCAAAGCATAGTTGATATGCTATTTTTGAACTAAAGCATAGTTGATATACTATTTTTAAATCAAAGTATAAATTGATATACTACCGATACTTTTATCCTTAAACCAAAGTATATTTGAGATATACTACCAAAACTATTATTTTAATTACTAAAGTATATTTCGATATACTATCTATTTAACTATTTCAAAACTAAAGTATACTTTGTTATACTATTTATACATACTTTTCAAAACCAAAGTATATTTTTGTCTATACTATAAACCTTTTTCCAAAACGACACGTTTTCAGAAACAAAAACTTTTATATTGGATTCATGGCTATTTTGAAAACATAAATTCTTTTCTCGCATTATCCAAAGCCATGAATCTAATACACAAAATCCTATGTTACTCACAGGCATTTTTATGCTGACGTACCTATTTTCATATATGTTTCAGGTACTGCTATGTGATGATTGTTGATGCATGCTACACATAGGATGGACTTGTGCCTTAGCGACTTTAAAACTGAGAAACAATTATTTGTATTTATCTGAATTGTACCAAAACATTGAGTTCAATAATTTAATAAAACAAAACTATTTGATCCATGGTTGTGAAACAATGATTCTGTTACAACACTCCCCGACGTTTCCGCCACGATTTGTTGTTTTACGTGGTCGGGGTGTGACAGAAAAGTTGGTATCAGAGCCAATGGTTATAGGGAATTAGGTTATTAGTAATGCTTTGACCTAGACTATAACCTTCCTAGGACCCTAACACAAGTTATCTTGTGTTTAGTCTTAAAATAATACACTTCACCTATCCTTAGGTGATTAACAAAAAAACAAAACACAATTCGTTCTCTCGAGTCAAAATTTTTCAAAACATCACAAGAAGTCATCTATCCTTAGATGATTTGTTTTTAGGCTTTTAAGCCTTTGGTGTTTTTAAAATCTCGTCAAAGTTTGGGTCTAAATAATGTGAACACGTGCAAACTGGAAGGGTGAATGCCTGTACCCTGAGTTTTCTGTCTAAGGCTAGAGTGTTCGTACAAATCCGCAGTATCGGACCAGTCGCTCTTACCTGGGAACTCTTGGGGTGAGTGTTCACTTATAGGCGAGCATGTCTTCAGTGATACATTATGTTGACCCATTTACTTTGATTTGTCACAGTGTCGTTTGTTTGTTTTAAGTAACGAACAAATGGTCACAATCCATATGCCTTGTCGATATTCTTAACATCCAGTTTTGAATATCCAATGACATCTCACTTTTTTTTCCCTTGTGTTTCTTTGCTCTTTTAGAATATGCCTTCTCGATGTGATCAAGCTCAGGATGCCGCTTTGGTAGCCTTAATCACTCAGCAATTCCCTGCTGTACTCCCGAACCTTATCACCCAGATAAATCAGGCAAACAATAACAATAACAATGTTCAGTGCACCTTTAAGACATTCAACTCAGCTAAGCCACTTACATTTACTGGGTCTGAAGGGGCCACTGGGCTCCTACAGTGGTTCGAGAGTCTCGAAAGCACGTTTCGTCATGTACAATGCCCAAACGAGCGAAAAGTTGAGTTTGCGTCGAGTGTATTCCAGAAAAGAGCACTCACATGGTGGAATGGCATAATGAGGGATCGAGGTGCCGATGTAGCAATGGGACAAACCTGGGAAGAGCTTCGGGCTCTAATGATGAAAGAATTTTGTCCTCGTCATGAGCTTAGGGCTTTGGAACGGGAATTTGATGATCTCAAACAAGACAGCGGTGAACATCGAGACTACACTAATCGTTACGAGGAATTGAGTCTGTTATGTCCTACCATGGTTACGCCCTTGGATAAGGCGATTGAAAGATACATCGATGGTCTTCCTGACCCAGTTCAGGATATTGTTACTGGTAGCAACCCTACTACCGTCAGACAAGCCATTGAACTATCTGCCACCCTGACTGAATCTCAAATCAGGAAGGGTAAGCTTTTCCGAAAAGGTGATCCGAGACCATCTGACAAGACAGCACAAGATAAACCAAAGGATAAACAGACCGAGTCCTCTAAGAAGTCGAAGAAGCGTAAGGCTTCACAAAACTTCGCAGTAGTCGCTCAGAATGATCAGGTTGCACCAAATCAGCCAGCACAGCCTCGTGCTAGGAAGAACTATATTGGTACTGCACCCTTGTGCAACAAATGCAACCGTAATCATGTGAATCAAACACTGTGTCTCAAGTGTACCCACTGTGGGCGATTGGGACATTTGGTCGAAACCTGCCGTCATGTTATCCAAAACCAAAACACTGCAAATCCTGTTGTTGTTCGAGCACAGTTTCCACCTGGATCGTGGTATAACTGTGGTGATCTTACTCACTACCGGAACAATTGCCCAAGACTTTCTAATGCAAATCCAGCACGCAGACGAGTATTTAACATAAACGAGGCAAACGCGAACGACAATGCAGCAGTGAACAATTAGTCTTTTGTATTTCCTTTGTTTGTTATCTTTTGACATTTGAGACAATTCAGTTATTATAAATAAAATGGTTGTTCCAATTTTATTTCCAAAACTGATCCGATTGTATATGTGTTGGCATACCTCTACAATATCGACACCAAAGAACCATGTTCTTTTCAGAACAAACTTCTCGTGTGATTCCTTTATTCTATGATCATTTGTGATCTCCCCAAAAATCCTAAGTACTAGTTTCTTTTAAGAAACAAAGTACAGGTGCAATTCTTAATCAGATACTTGAAGTACCATTTCAAATCTTTGATTTGATAAAGGTACTGTCGTAAGTCCTTAATTGGATTCTTTATTTATCCTAATACGAATGTTATAACACCACAGAAACAAATTCCAAATCCTTATAAGATCTTCCTATCTTCATAGATAGATTCTTGAGGATATTTTAAAGTACTAATTGAAGTCCGTGATTGGATTTCTAGTGTACTTCAAATTCACAAACGAGCTAATAACTAAATTTAACAAATACACAATTTTGTGATTTTGTGTTTACATGTAATCCTAAAGCTCGTTATCTAAGTCCTGGTGGAATCTTCCGTGTGTTAGATTCTCAGAAGGATACTCAAAGTACTGTCTTAAATCCTTAAGGGGCTTCTATACAAATAGTAAGATGTAACACCACGTAAAAACGTGTCCAGTTATATATAGACACGTGTCCCGAACCTTAAACGAGTGTATTCACGTGAAGGACTTAAAAGGTCAACATGCCCAAACTTGAGCCTCTGATTGACACTTCGTGGGAGATTTGTTCTTAATCGAAAGGTTAATTGAATATAAGAAGCCATTTCGTGTATACATATGAAAAAAATGAGGCTACGGAAATTAAATATGTCAACATGTTAAGTTTACCTCTGAATGACATTTATGGATAATTCCCGAAAGCTTTACAAATTATATTGACACGTTGATAAATGGCTATTAAGGAGGTTAAACCTCGGCTACTAATAATAGTTCATAATTCAATTCAAGAATTTGAAGTCCATGTGAAAAGCCGACAAACCTTCATGTTTGGACAACTTCTTTAAGTACAAGGAAACACAATTGCATGGCATTGTTATTGGGCATTCAGAACTGGTTATATGGACTATTATACTGAATTATGGGTCAAGATTCGGACAGTAGAAATGCATGGTGAAGTGTATAAAAGTTATAAAAAATTTTGTCCTCTGGTCAACGGTTATGGACCGTATGGCCCTAAGCTTACGGTCCGTAAGGTGGTAACTGGGCGTTGCAAATTAAAGTTCGGTTACGGACCGCATACGTTTTGACTTACGGTCCGTAAGAGCTGGATACGGACCGGAAGACTTCCAGCTTACGGTCCGTAAGATCGTCGCTGGGCAGAAATTTTGGACAGATGTATGTTAAGCTGTTAAACCAACTTAACCATGTAAATCTCAATACCATGGATTGTTGGACGGTAAAAATAAACCACTAGGACACCGGGGGTGATCCTAGGGCCTTCCATAACAGCTGGGATTGATCCAAGAGCTAATGATCAAGATAAATAGGACCATTGGGTTGAACTCTCATACCACAATTGCAAACACTTCACTTGTGGGACTTGCTCTGGAGCTCTCAGCAGTAACAAGTGGACTTGAAGTGTAGAAAAGATTGCTAGGACCATTAGTAAGCTTCTAATTACTCCTTTAAGTTGTTTAATTAGTTTAATTACTTAAAAGTCAAACTTAATGTATAATTAGTTTGACTTTCGTTTTTATTACATGTGGCTTAACCACTGATCAAATTGAAAGTGGTTATGAAACCACATTAGTATAGGTGATTAACCCCTAAAAGGGTGTCCCCTAATTATCTTGTTTGACTGGTTAAATGTCGGGTCAAAGTAGTTTGACAAAAAGTTAAACTGGACAGAATTGACTAAAATGATTAAAATTAATAAACCAGAGGTTCTAAATTATAATATAACATTCTAATGACTCGGTAATGACTATATAAACATGTTTTATCAGTCCTAATCCGACAATTAATCATCTAAGGGCAGATTATAACCGAAAGTCGCAAAAGCTTGACTTTTGCTATGACTTTCATTTCTAACCCATTCAAGCTTATTTCTTCCATGTTTTAAGCTTCCATTAGGACCATATTACATTGTAGTATAACTCTCTGAAGTTATATTGCATGGTGCCTAATCGTTTGTAATTTATGCTCTTGATCGTAATTATGCTCATTAATGCCTAAAACGCCCTTTTTGCATAAAACCGAGATTTTTAGCAATGTGAATGAACTCAAACCTTTGCTTCTGATATTTAGACATGTCCAGAAAATTTGACATCAGTTTGAGGTCTAGAATGGGAGTTATGCTCAATAGCGTAATTAAGGGACTTCTTAGTAATTAGAAAGCGTAATTAGCATAAGGCCCATCTAAACCCGATTTTTGTCACCAAACTTTTTACCTACTGATGTTAAATAATATTTTGGGATTTTTAAAGATTTTTATTTATTTTTAAGCTGAACTTAACATAGGATTATAGCCTAGTTTCGGTAATTACCGATTTTACCCTTTTCATGCATAAAATGAGTTTTACATAACTTTTTGAAGCCAAACTTTTTGCTACTGATCATAAATGATAAATGTATTATTTTGAACCTTATAAACTGACCAAAATATCAGATTTCCTATTTTTATCATATTAGCCCTTTAAATCGTATATTTAGCGTTTTTAGCGCCTAGTTTGGGTCAAAACTATATTTATCATTTAAAACTCATAACCTAGTGATGTTTTAAACTAATTTACATAATATTACAGTAAGCTAATGTTTTAAACTCAGAAATCTATTTTTTTTTAACCCTTAAAAGCCTATGCAAAATTACCAAAATACCCTTATGGGACCTATTTTGGTTTAAATTGTTTTTGGGCATAAATATTGATATATTCTATATTAACACATTATGAGCATAATAATGATTAACACCTGTTTATAGCTTGTCCGGTTACCCGTTACGCATGTACGCGTTCGGATCGGGTTACGTGACTAGTTTACGTAAAATAGCCGAAACGGGCTTAACCTTGTCATTAAAACCTCATTTTCCAGAATGTGTTTAGTTTACCCATATTATACAAGTATTCAAGCTTGTCGGGTCTAAATCACATTCTATCCCGGTTTCCGTTTAATCTACCGGTTAGGTCCGTAAGGTTTCTTTCTAGCTAGTCGGTCTAAGTCTTTGACTTAAGTAAAGACCCATTAGCATCCTAATAGATAACTAAACCTTCTATTCAGATTTATAGCTTCCGGTAAAAAGTATCTTTCAAGAACTTTAGGAATTTACTGCTACAACAGGTAAATACTTTTAACTTATTTTCCCTATACGGGCTTGGGATACGGTATATTAATACCGCTTGGTCGGGTATGGGATTATTATGTCGGATTGTGATTTAATAAATCCGCATAACCCGTTTAAATCTGTATTGTTTGATAACATAAACATTTGGGGGTTAACGACCGTGTCCTGGATATCCTTGGCTCATTTAAGTTATTAATGGCCACGACCTATGCACGGGGTGCAGGCATGCACCTGACAGATGCAAATGCTATATATTAATTTACCCACAAGTTGGGGATAACTCCTCTGTGGGTTCTATAAGTGGTGAGTCAGTTAATCATGTCCGGCTTATAAACCGGCCCCACATGTATGACAAGCATGTAAAACTGTATACAAGATTTTAATAAGATTATCCCAAGTTATAAAGGATTTGTGCCTTGTGCATTTAAACCAATTTTCATAAACTCTTTTCAAAACGAGTCAGTTAAATTGTATTTACCAGTGTATACTGACGTATTTTCCCAAAGATTGAACTGGCAGGTACTTATCGAAATAGGCTGGAGCTATAGGGTGTTGTAGAGGATCTTGCAAATCCCATAGATACCCGGAGTCTGTAGTTTTTGTTTCTTTGTACTTTATGATCCGCCTGTGGATCTTATTACATTCCAGTCTGTATTTATTCTTGTACTCGAACATCGACAGACAGTATGGTTTGTAATAGTTTATTACCCAGCCTTCCGCTGTGCTATATATTTGTGTATGTTGACAATGATGATATCAACTGCGTCACAATACTCCCCACCGGGCCCACCGGTAATACGTGGAATTATTGGGGTGTGACATAAGAACCTTGGATTCCAAAGTGCTGATTCAAAACGATTATTTGGTTCCGAGTTATAAAGATCCCTTAAGTGGTCTATTTAAAGAGATCATACAACGGTCTAGTTAAGGAAGATCATGTGTTGATCTGGTTAAAAGGATCGTTCATTGATCTAGTTAAAAAGATCCTTTGGTGGTCTAGTCAAGTCATTTCATGGTTATTCGATTGATTTTACCCTACACATTATGAGATGAACTGTGCGGACTGTGCAAGGAATTACGTAATTATGGATGCATACGTAATTATGGAATTCAGTGCACAAAAACCACAGCAAGTTTTGTCATGTGTTAAGACCTATAGTGATAAGAATAACGAGACGGGAACAATTTAAAAAGAGCATGGTGGATACGCCGCTGGTACTTCCTATATATAAGTGTTCCTTATTACATTGCGAAAGTAGCGTTATTTAAATTGCTAGAAGTCCTGGACCTTGACCAATGTCAATCTTATTTTGCATTCTCCGACTCTGATTTCGAGCACACACAAGTTTCCTATAATAGTCTTCATAGGAAACATTCTCCTATCCGTTGTTCAAAACCCCATGTTTTCGGTACTACAACAATGACATTTTGGCAGTTAACAGATTCGCTAAGAATCCAAACGTGACCTAGAGTTCTACTTGGGAAACGAAGGATTCATTTGAAAGCGAAACGATCACAGTTGTCTTCACAAGTTTCCTCTAGAATTAAATTTCGGGACGAAATTTCCTAAAGTAGGGGAGACTGTGACACCTGTGTCACCACGAACACCAAATAAATGCCAAACCTATGAAACATTGTGTTTCATACCTGGGATGTGTATAAATATGTGTATCCTTTGCACATATCAATTCTTGTTCAATTCCGAGCTTTAAATCGCTTTCTGGAAAGTTATACGCGCACTGGTGCGTAAACGTAATCAGTTTAGCACGACAAACACTCCGGAATAGTGAAATAGGCTTAACATACTTTAAATGACCTTTACATAACTTAGAAATAAGTTTTGGAAGGTTTGGTATGGCAACATTGAGTGAATTAAACACTAACCTTTTGTGTTTAATCTCAATGACACAATAAGCACATTCCTTAGACTCTCGAGTCTAGGCAAATGACCTAGGATACATCTTTATCTTTCCTTTCTTACTTTTATGTTTTGTTTTATTCTGTTCTCTTGTTCAACAGGAAGTTAATCATCATGCCTCCAAGACTAAGAGGACGTGGCAAGGGTCCCATGCGTGGAGGACCGTCATCTGCAGGACCATCTCACAGACGCACTCCATCGGCGTCTTTTTCCACCTCCGACTCCCGCGATATGTGGGGTCAACCCTTCGAGCCGGCAAGACACTCAGTCTCGCTCAGCTCTTCACCATCTTTTCATCCGTCTTTCGGACCATTTGCTCAAAATGAGCCCGAACACTCTCACCATTCGGACCAATCTCACCATTCGCATGAATCATACCCACCGCATAACTCTTTGCAATCTCATTCATTTCATCATTCTGAATCCCCCTACTCTCCAATACAATTCAACCCAGCCAACTATGTGAACGACTTCCTTGGCTATAACCCATTGGGCCCTGAGGACCATTTCTCTCAGGAAATGGAAATGGATGATGACCCTGACCCGGAGATGCAAACAGAAACCCCGGGCCACCCTATCAGCATATCTAGTGGGTCTCCGTTCCAGGGATCTCCTTATCTTGGACCCGACTCCTTCCAAGAGAGAATGGCTACCTATGACTGGTTCTTTACTCCATCTTATCATAGCTCTCCGGCTCAACCACCTTTAGATGATCCTTAACATCAAGCTGTCTCACCACCACCACTCCCGGTAGAGGAGCCACTGCAGCAACCACCACAACCACCTCCCGAGCCTCCGAGGCGAAGGAGGAACGCTCGCATGTCCGTTAGAGGAGGACCCCGTTTTAGTTCTCCTCGAGGGTCGAGTTCCTATCCCCCTATTCCAGAGGACCCTCAGATGGGTGGGCCCTTAAATGCGGCACCGGAGGCTGATCCTCCGCAAGCTTCTTATGCACCACCTATGCCGCCTGTGGGATTTGATAACCCAATTCCAACGTACCCAGGTTCTTCCGGGTACAATCCTTATGGAGACCCGTCGGGATATCCATTGGGATATGGAACTCATGACCCATATCTTACGGCTGCGCAGTATCATCACCTTTATCCTTCTTCTTACCCTCCTATGCCTCCAACTGACTACCCTATTCAGGGTTATCAGTATCCTCCGTATCAGCCACCTCCTTCCCAGCAACTACAGCAGCAGCAACAAAATCAGGAAATCTTGGAGAGGTTGGACAAGGTTGAGCAGAAGACCAAGAAGAACAAGGAGAGGCATATTAGCTTCATGGAAGGCCTCGCCAACCTTATCAAGGGGAAGAAGAAATAGAGGGTTGTTTTTGTTTCTTGTTTATTGTAATAATGTCCCTGCGTGGACATTTGTTTGAATTCTGTATCAAGTCCCTGCCGTGGACTTATTTTCATTCCTGTATACCCCTGCGCGGGTAGTTTGTCTTTCTTAAGTCCCGTTTAGGGCGGTTGTATTCGTTTTCTTCGTAATGAAGTTTTAACTTTGGTTTTAATTGTGTATTTTATTACACCATGTTATTTCTTTTCAATTTATAATTGATCTGCCAAAGAAACTCTTAGAGGTATAACCTAGCCAAAGTATTAATTGGCTATGATGGTACAACCTTTTTAAGATAGCAAATCTCAGTTAACATCTGAAAATATGTTAACATTCCTAGCTGTGCGGCGCGAGGAACCACACAAGCTTCCAAAAGGTACTTGGACCCTTCCAAGTCACATAAAGCCAAAATGATCAATACGAATCCTGGCTAGAAAATATCAGTGTGATGAATACACCAAGACATCCATTTGAGATGCATGCTTTAAGCAAAGGTGTAAAATGACAATGAAAGTACGATTCATAAACTTCTTGTCAAAAGCAATGAACTTGGTTCAGACCTTAAAAGATCACTGATTTTTGAGATCATTAATTAGAATCTCAACTCGTTCTTGTGACAAGCTTTTAAGCTATTTTAATGTCCTTTGAAACGAGTCTAATGATAGATAAAATGTCTTCTATGACATTGACAGTTGTGAAATTTCTATCTTTTCCCTGTCTAGTAATGTGTAGAATAACGCATTATGTAAACATTTAGTTATGTTTTGAAATGGTCTAAATGGTTTAATAATACCATGACCAATGAATCATCAATTGCGATGAACTTATATGTAATTTAAATTACTATTATTGTCTATATTATAGCATTCAGAAATGGCTGGCTCTGACGAAGTAAACAGTCATCCAGCACAGGACAATACCAGAATTAACATTACTGGTGCAGAATTACAAGTTATGATCACCGCTGCAGTCTCTCAAGCGGTTGATGCTAAGTTTAAGGAGCCGAGTATCGTTCGGTCACAAACTCACTCTAAAACTCATTCTAAATCTCACACTCATAAGAAGAGTGAGTCAGTGCATTCATCCAACTAGGGTAGTATACCCAAAAGATAGATAGATCTTGAGCCGACCCCTAGGTACACCAAGGGTTGTACCTACAAGTATTTTGTTTCCTGTAAACCGAGGGATTTTACAGGAGAGAAAGGGGCTATATATTGTATGAAGTGGCTAGATAAGATGGAGACGGTGATAGACATTAGCGGCTGCGCTAAGGAAGATGTAGTTATGTTCGTCTCCCAATCTTTTAAGGGCGATGCCCCCTCACGTGGTGGAAGGCACACGTACAGTCCACAGGGAAAGTCCATTTGTATAACCTTTCTTGGGAAAAGTTTGTCGATTTGGTTAAGGACACTTATTGTCCTCAACACGAAGTAGAGCGCGTGAAGACTGATTTTCTCACTCTCGTAATGAAGGATCTAGATTGTAGATCTTATGTGACAAGTTTCAATTCCATGTCCAGGTTGGTACCATATTTAGTCACCCCTGAGCCGAAGCGCATCGCGCATTTTATTGGTGGTTTGGCCCCTGAGATTAAGGGAAATGTGAAGGCTTCTAAGCCAACCACCTATAGATCTGTTGTGGATCTATCACTATCCCTCACATTGGATGTTGTGAGGAGCAGGGCGAAGAAAAATTCTGAAGAGGGGAAGAGGAAGAGAGAGGATGATCAGTCCTCTTACTCGAATAAGAAAGGAAAGGGGAACTCTGGTTCCAAGAAGGGGCAGATTGATGACAAGCCCAGATGCAAGACTTGCCATAAGAGACACTTTGGCAAGTGCAATCGGGACCCACAGGCCAAACCGTGTGGGATTTGCAAGAAGAAAGGGCACAAGTCTGTTGAGTGCCGAAACATCAAGGATGCAACCTGTTATGGTTGCAATGAAAAGGGGCATATTAAGACCAATTGCCCCAAGAATGCGAAGAAGCCTGAAGAGGCTAAGAAGAACAATGCCCGAGTGTTCCAAATGCAGGCAAGGGAAGCGGTGACTGATGATAACGTCATAACAGGTACCTTCCTCATCAATAATATTTATGCTAGAGTCTTATTTAATTCCGGTGCTGATAAGTCCTTTGTAGATCATAAGTTCTGTAAGTTATTGAATTTGCCTATTAAGACTCTAGACATAAAATATGAGGTAGAACTCGCTGATGGTACCTTAGAATCCGCTTCAACTCTTCTTGATGGATGTTCAATATCCATCAAGAACCATTCTATCCCGATGTCCCTCCTGCCAATGAAATTGGCTGGTTTTGATATAGTTTTAGGCATGGATTGGTTGTCGCATAACCAAGCCCAAATTGCCTGTGATAAAAAGCTTATCATTATCAAAACCCCCTCCGGTGAATCAGTCACTATCCAAGGGGACACACAATATGGATTACCAAGCAATGTGTCCATTCTTAAAGTATCCCAGTGTTTGAAAGGTGGATGTGTCATTTACATGGCACAAGTGACGGTGAATGATCCAAAGCCGAAGATTGAGAACATCCCAATTATTTCAGAGTATCCTGATGTCTTTCCTGACGAGTTACCTGGATTACCTCCTGAGAGGCAAGTAGAATTCAGGATCGACATTCTCCCTGGATCTGCGCCTATCGCACGAGCTCCGTATCGCCTAGCGCCTACCGAAATGAAAGAGCTCAGAACTCAACTGGATGAGTTATTGGAAAAAGGTTTCATTCAACCCAGCTCTTCGCCTTGGTGAGCTCCAATTCTGTTTGTGAAAAAGAAGGATGGATCAATGCGCTTGTGCATTGATTACCGTGAACTGAATAAAGTAACGATCAAGAATCGTTATCCTTTACCCAGGATCGATGACTTGTTCGATCAACTCCAAGGAGCGAGTTACTTCTCAAAGATAGATTTGAGATCTGGGTATCATCAACTTAAGGTTCGAACCGAAGACGTTTCGAAGACGGCATTCAGAACAAGATATGGACACTTCGAGTTCTTAGTGATGCCTTTTGGGCTCACTAATGCGCCTGCAGCATTCATGGACCTCATGAATAGAGTCTGCAAACCGTATTTAGATAAGTTTGTCATTGTTTTTATAGATGACATACTTATCTACTCGCGTAGCCAAGTGGAGCATGAAAAGCACCTTCGATGTATTTTAGAACTGCTTCGACAGGAGAAGTTATATGCCAAATTCTCTAAGTGTGAGTTTTGGCTTCGCAAAGTTCAGTTCCTTGGACATGTGGTTAGCGAACACGGTATTCAAGTGGATCCTGCCAAAGTAGAGGCTGTAATGAATTGGGAAGCGCCTAAGACCCCTACAGAAATTTGCAGCTTTCTGGGTTTAGCTGGATATTACAAATAATTCATTGAGAACTTCTCAAGAATAGCAGCACCATTGACTTCCTTGACCCGCAAGAATGTGAAATTTATCTGGGGTCCCAAGCAGCAGGAATCCTTCGAGACCTTAAAGCAAAGATTGAGCCACGCTCCAGTTCTGTCACTACCAGAAGGAATTGAAGACTTTGTTGTTTACTGCGATGCTTCACACACTGGTATGGGGTGTGTACTTATGCAGAGGGGCAATGTAATTGCCTATGCATCGCGACAGCTAAAGGTGCATGAAAAGAACTACACCACTCACGATTTGGAATTGGGTGCTGTGGTATTCGCACTAAAATTGTGGAGACACTATTTGTATGGAACTACATGTGTGGTCTATTCAGATCACAAAAGTCTCCAACATTTGTTCAATCAAAAAGAGCTCAATATGAGACAACGTCGCTGGATGGAAACGTTGAATGATTATGATTGCGAGATTCGCTACCATCCCGGTAAGGCAAATGTGGTCGCAGATGCCTTAAGCCGAAAAGAAAGAGTTAAGCCAATTAGGATTAATGCAAAGAGCATTGAGTTGAAGAGTAATTTGAATGAAAGACTTTTAGCTGCACAAAAAGATGCCATGTTGGAAGATAATCTTTCAAATGAAAAGTTAGTTGTAACCGCCGCACAGTTGACACCTGGAAAAGATGGAATTCTTAGGATGAATGGCAGAATCTGGGTTCCTATTCAAGGAGGACTTCGGGATGTAATCCTTCAGGAAGCCCACAATTCTAAGTATTCGGTTCACTCGGGAGGTGACAAGATGTATCAAGATTTAAAGGCAAATTATTGGTGGATAGGTTTAAAGAAATCTATTGCCACTCATGTAGCTAAGTGCCTGACATGTGCTCAGATTAAAGCCGAACATCAGAAGCCATCAGGACTTCTACAACAGCCGGAACTTCCCACTTGGAAATGGGAAATGGTAACCACGGATTTTATAACCAAGTTACCCAAAACAAAGCACGGAAATGACACTATATGGGTTATTGTTGATAGACTGACTGTTAGGGCTGGATTTTTATTATAGGTGATCCTTATACGTGATCCTAACCAGTGATCCTTGTTTCTTTGGCAGACAGTGATCCTCAGCAGGACTTCAGGATCAGGATCATGGGACATTATAGTGATCCTCATACTAACGGCCACTTCCGCTTAATACAATATTGTTTTGCAGGAACATCTAGCAGGATACGCTCTAGGCATCATGATCAAGGGACGCGTCTTCACAATTATGGCAAGAGCTTAATCGGAGATAGACGTTGCACAGGATATGGAAACATGGCTTGATTTATGGGCGGCAATTTAGGCTAGATTGTCTATTATTTCTAAAGGGGTAATGAGCTGATAATTAGTCCTTTTACCTAAAATAGGTCACCTACACTTGTATAAATACCACTCTTCATCATTTGGAAAAGGACACACGACATACAACGCAACTCTCACACACTTAGACACTCGAAACAATAGTGATCCTTGTACTCAGCTCATTATCATCCAAAGTTGTAACTATATTTTTCTTATATTGAAGTTGGTGATCGGTAGTTGCCATCACCCGAGGTTTTTTATGCCGGAGATCATACATTGATCAAGGGCTTTTTCCTCGTATAAATCATTGTGTCTTTGCATATTTCTCATAAAAGTGATCCTTTACTTTTATTATTAACCAAGCATCATACCCCGTTTACATAAAGTTTGGTTACATTATCCTTGTGTGATTTTTGACCAAAACAGTTTGGCGCCCACCGTGGGGCGATTGGTGCTTCATTCATAAGAAAACCTTTTGTTCGAAATCATTTCATAGAATTACATGGCTTCATCATTGAAAAACATGTCCACGGCAATGTCTGCAGTCACCTCGTCCCAGAACATTCTGCCTCCACCACCGGCAGGATCCCAGAAGAATGCTGAGAAGAGACAAACTCCTACTAATTCTAAAACTCCATCTCCTTCTGCTATGAATTCTTATATTCCCAGTACTAGTGATGTATTTACTTTGATTTTGCAGATGAAGGATCGTATGCAGCGGCAGGATGAAACTAACGAACGGATCCTCAGGGAAATTGGAGATCTCAAAAGACAAAAGAAAGCGGCAGAGGATCATTCTCCACTGATGCCCAAATCCTTGAGCTTTGATACTCCAATGATTACTTCTCAGCCATCAGGAATTCCAGACGTGCAAATCATGGGAGAATCAAGAGGATTGCACCACGGATCGACAGCAATGACTCAGGCATTAGGCTCACACTTCCAGCCGGCAGGATCCTACCCCCAGCATTTGGGATCCTTCGTGAATCCGGGAGCCTATCCGGGGGCACAGCAGTTTCAAGGATCCTACTTTGTTCCAGGATCATTCCAGGGCCAAGGATCCTCCTTTGTTCCAGGATCATCCCAGGTTCGAGGATCCTCCTTCGTTCCAGGATCATCCCAGACACCAGGATCCTTCCAGATGCCAGGATCCCTAAAAAGTTTGCAAACAGGAAGTCTAGATGTCCATCAAGGGGACTTCATTCCAATGCAGACCATTGCTTCCACTGGTCCCTCCGTTGTTCCAGAATCCCAGCAATATGGATTCCCTAACTTGAACCCAATGGGAGGTAACACTTTAAATAATTATCCTACCACTAACCATGGATTCATGCAGGATACAGGTACCAATCATGCTATGGCCAGGGAGTTGCAGAAGCTAAAAGATATGATCTCAAGTGTTCCAGGGGTAGTCAAGCCTATCCCAGAGATTGCAGATGGAAGCCACAAGGTATCTCGCTTTGCACCACCAATTTGTGATGCAGAGGTACCCAAAAGGTTCCATATCCCTACTATGAAGCTGTATGATGGTACAACGGATCCAGAGGAGCACATAGCACAATACAGGGAAAGGATGGAGATCAATCCTATCCCAGAAAAGTTGAAGGAAGCATGCCTATGTAAAGGATTTGGATCCACTCTTACCGGATCAGCTCTTAAGTGGCTGCTAAGTCTTCCCCCCTACTCTATTACTTCATTTGCTAATTTAGTTAATTTATTCAATAACCAATTCTCTTGCAGTAGAAAATTTGAAAGATTAACAAGTGATTTGTACAGGATAACTCAAAATCATAATGAATCATTAAGGGAGTATATAACTAAATTTAGTAAAGAATCCTTGGACATTCCCAACTTGGATATGGCTACGGCTGTTGAAGCCTTCAAAATGGGACTGCTTAAGGATTCATTATTCTATGATGATCTTGTTATGACACCATGCAGGAATCTAGATGAAGTAAGAACTCGAGCACTCAGGTTCATCCGACTAGAGGATGACAAGAGGATCCAGGAGAGACAAGTAGGATCCTCAAAACAGGAGAAGCAAGGATCCTCCTTCAAGAACAACAAATTCAAATCCTACCATAGAAATGAGAACAAGAATGTGCATGCTGTTGACCAAGAAGACGATGATGAAGATTATCCTCCAATCTCAGAATATTGTTTTTCCGTTGATAATCATGAACTGATCCTTGCAATGCAGAATCTAGGTGAAAAAGCTAGATGGCCCAGGAAGAATGATAAACCATCCGGGACTAAAGACAAGTCAAAATGGTGTGCATACCATGAGGATTTCGGGCATCTAACTGAAGATTGCATAGCCTTAAGAAAAGAAATTGGATACCTGCTAAGCAAGGGGCATCTAAAAGAATTGCTGGGGAGAAAAAAGCAAAGGACCCAGGATCCTGAAAGGATCCCCGAAAAAGCTCCAGCACCTCCGGCAAATGTACAAGTGATCAACTTTATATCCGGAGGATCAGACATCTGTGGTACATCCTTCTCGGCGGCCAAAAGACATGCAAAGGAGTCAAAAATGGATAATGGAGAAAGGCCTATTAGAACATCAAGTGTCTCAGAAGGGAAGATGATAACGTTTGATGAGGATGATCGCATTAACATTCAGGACCCTCATCATGATAGTTTAGTTATCACTCTCTTTATCTCTAACCATTTTGTCCGCAGGATCCTTATCGATGGAGGAAGCTCAGTGAACATTATCCAGCTTGATGTTCTGAAGAAAATGGGAATCCCAGAATCAGACATCACACCAAGATCCTCCGTGCTTGTAGGATTCAGTGGAGAAACGAAGAAAACTCTGGGGGACATCAAACTCCCAATCTACGTGGAAGGATTACATAATTATCAGAAATTTTGTGTCATTGACTGTTTATCTTGTTGCAATGTTATCCTTGGCAGGCCTTGGATACATGATATGAAAGCAGACCCATCCACCTACCATCAATGTGTGAAGCTCCCTAGCCCATGGGGGATAATCAAGATCGACAGTGATCAGCAGGAGGCTAAGGATTGTTATACCTCATCCATGAAGCCAACCTCGAAGCCAAGGGAGCAATAGCAATTACAGTATCCTCCGAGGAATGTCTTGGAGGCAAGGGAACAAGATGTGGACGAAATCCTCTTGGATCCTAGTGATCCTGAATCAAAAATCTATATCGGATCAGGGATCCTTGGCAAGATGAAAGAAGACATGATATCCTTCCTCAAAAGAAGAAAATCTACCTTTGCTTGGAAACATGAAGATATGACAGGTATATCTAAGGATATTATTACTCACAAACTTGGCATTGACAGGTCTATCAAACCAATCCATCAAAAAAGGAGGAAGTTTGCACCAGAAAGGAATGCCATTATCCAAGAAGAAGTAGAGAGACTACTTCGAGCAGGTATGATCAGAGAGGTAAAGTATCCAAAATGGTTAGCCAATGTGGTTGTTGTCCAAAAGAAAAATGGAAAGTGGAGGGTATGTGTCGATTTCACTGATCTGAATAAGGCATGTCCCAAGGATCCTTTCCCATTACCCCACATTGACTCCATGGTGGATGCAACAGCGGGGCATGAACTGTTGACCTTTATGGATGCATCATCTGGATTCCAACAAATTCAGATGGAACCATCTGACCAAGAGGATACAGCCTTTATGACCCCAACAGGTTTGTATTGTTATATTGCCATGCCTTTCGGATTAAGAAATGCAGGTGCAACATATCAAAGGCTGGTGAATATGATGTTCAAAGATCAAATTGGACAAACTATGGAAGTATACATAGATGATATGGTAGTCAAATCAAAGAAAGCTGAGGATCACCTAAGGGATTTAGAAGAAGCATTTGATATCCTTGATAAATATAACATGAAGCTTAATCCTTCAAAGTGCCACTTTGGTGTTAAGGCAGGTAAATTCCTAGGATATATGGTAACTCAGAGGGGCATTGAGGCAAGTCCGGAGCAAATTAAAGCACTAGTAAACATCAAGTCCCCTGCCAATGCTAAGGATGTGCAAAGGCTAACAGGCAGGATAGCAGCTCTGAACAGGTTCATATCAAAATCCTCAGAAAAATGTAAAGAATTTTACGATATCCTAAGGAAGAACAAGAAGTTTGAATGGACTGAGAAACATGAGAATGCTTTACAAGCCCTTAAAGAATATATGTCCTCAGCACCAGCATTATCAAAGCCCGAGAAAGGAGATGTGTTATCCTTATATTTGGCGGTATCCTCAACCGCTGTAAGTGCTGTCCTTGTTAAGGATCACGAAGGTACACAATATCCTATCTACTATGTAAGTAAGAGTTTACTTGATGCCGAATCCAGGTACTCACACCTCGAAAAACTTATTCTTGCATTAATCATGGCATCCACTAAGTTAAGGCATTATTTTGAAACCCATACTGTTTTGGTCAAAAATCACACAAGGATAATGTAACCAAACTTTATGTAAACGGGGTATGATGCTTGGTTAATTATGAAAGTAAAGGATCACTTCTGTGATAAAGATGCAAAGACACAATGATTTATACGAGGAAAAAGCCCTTGATCAATGTATGATCTCCGGCATAAAAAACCTCGGGTGATGGCAACTACCGATCACCAACTTCAATATAAGAAAAATATAGTTACAACTTTGGATGATAATGAGCTGAGCACAAGGATCACTATTGTTTCGAGTGTCTAAGTGTGTGAGAGTTGCGTTGTATGTCGTGTGTCCTCTTCCGAATGAGGAAGAGTGGTATTTATACGTGTGTAGGTGACCTATATTAGGTAGCTAAACTAATATTCAGCTCATTACCCCTTTAGAAATGAGATACAATCTAGCCTAAATAGCCGCCCATAAATCAAGCCAAGTTTCCATATCCTGTGCAACGTCTATCTTCAATTAAGCTCTTGCCATAATTGTGAAGACGCGTCCCTTGATCATGATGCCTAGAGCGTCTCCTGCTAGATGTTCCTGCAAAACAATATTGTATTAAGTGGAAGTGGCCGTTAGTATGAGGATCCTATAATGTCCCATGATCCTGATCCTGAAGTCCTGCTGAGGATCACTGTCTGCCAAAGAAACAAGGATCACTGGTTAGGATCACGTGTTAGGATCACCTATAATAAAAATCCAGCCCTAACAATTGCCCCCAAAATATAAGGAGTTTATTGTAAATTGACGAGTTGTATTTTGTTTTGATCTTATCTCCAACGGACAACTCCGAATAACTAGCCGTTAATATTGAACTAGCCGTTGCGATCATTACGTCATGGATGTGACAATCCCTGCAAATCATGATTATAAATAGGAGATAGGGTTAGGATCACTCTGCATTTAAATTCGAGATATCTTCCCTTTATAATCGCTACCGAAGACTGATCAGGTATCCTCTTCTTCTCTCTTTCCTTTCTTCCTTCTCTTTGCTCTGTTTTTTCTGCTTTTATTCTGTTTCTGTTCCGTCACAAGCATGTTGCTCCGGAATTCTCCACACAAGGATTCCAAGAAGAGTAGTCCCCTAAAAAGCCAAGGGATCATCAAGGATTCTCCTACGGAGAGGTGTTGCTTTACTGACGCTCACGTAGACAGAATTCGTCATTGCTTTCCGGCGAACGCAGTTTTCAAATCCTTCACACCTACCGCTTTGAGCGACTTTGTTTCAGACGTCTGGGTGGCTTTTCCTGCTACTCCGTTTACCATAGGGTACTCGTATCCTTTTCCATCCTTCACCCAATCTTTCTTTTCCTTAACCGGCATCTCCTATATCCAAGCCATGCCGATGATCTGGAGGGTCCTGTATACCTTCGAGAGGATCATCGAGCAGAAAGGAATTGATTTGGGGATGGCAGAGTTGGCTGCACTTTATGATCTTACCACGTTTGGTTCTTGCCGATATCTGCTAAAACGGAAAGCTGGGGAGGATCACCCTGTCTTCAAGGTTACTAAGAATGACACAAACTGGAAGCGTCGCTTTTTCTTTGTTAGAAGGGATTCCATCCCAGATGGGAAGGATCTGCCCAAGGAATGGGCCACTCATGGTAGGGTAGAGGATCCTGGAAGGATCACTATCAGACTTGTCTCATACGATGAGGATCACTAACGTCTTTTTTATTTTTTGTGCAGCTATATCCATTGCTTATCTTAAGTTAACCCCTGCTGCAAGAGAAAGAGTCTTAGCTTTTAAAAAGCTCAATCCTGAGGTCAGAAGTTTCCAAGTCACCGTCCAAGATTCACAGGAAGTATCCTCCGCATCTGCCACTATGTCAAGTAAGTATCCTTGTTAAAAAGTAAGTTATATGCTAGATTGTTTAATTAGTAAGGGAACTTATCTTGTTTTGATTGTGTAGGTGTTGGGAAGTCTGCCAAATCTGCCAAGTCTGCCTCCAAGTTTGGGATAGATGATCTCACCAACGTCAAGTCTCCGAGGAGAAAGACTTCTGCTGCCAGTCCCTCCGCTTCAGCCCCTAAAGCATCCATTAGGGGTAAGGGAAAGAAGAGGAAGACTTCCGAGGATCTCCAAGGATTTCCCCTGATCCGCCAACAGTTCCTTGACTTTGTCAATGAGGTAGGGATCATTGCCCCTGTGGGTTATCCTTCTCTAATATCCTGCCTTTTTGAGGATCACCTGATCCTTTCTCTTTTGCAGAAACTTGCTGAGATTGAGACTTACCTTGGCCACGTCGAGGATCAGGAGAGCCAAATCGCCGACCTTCAACAAATGGGCGTGTTAAAGGATCTCAAGATAGCCGATCTTGAGAAGGAGCTCCGGGCTACCAAGGATGAGGCTGCTCAAAGGCTACTTGACATGGATGGCGAGAAACAGAAGATCATCCAGGATGCCAAGGTCTCTGCCGCGACTGCTATGTACAAGATACAACTACAAATGGCTGCGGAGGCTCAGGATCCTGCCTTTGACAAGAGCTCATGGGACGTGGAAGGTTGGAAGGCAAGATTGGCGGAGCTGGAGGATGAGGATGAGGAGATCCCTATGCTGGAAGGTGGTGATGCTGAGAAGGATCAGGGTGGAGAAGCTGGTGGTGATGGAGCAGCAAAGGTGTGAGCTGCTGGATTGGGCGATGATGGATATTTCGAGACTAGGCCGGAGCCCAATTTTTTAGGATCGGTAGTGGTTTTTTTGTGGTTGTTGATGGTTTGTGAACAATTGGTCTGTAATCTTTGAACAATAGTTTTTAGGGTAAAGGATCTTGGATCCTTCGAACAATAGGTAGGATTACAAAAGGTGGAGGGATCCTCTGTTTGGGGATGAAGCCTTTGTGATCCTGCTGCTTTTACTTTCCTGCACCTGCTAAGACCGCATAGACAATGGACACCCTTTGCCAACCCATGTGGACGGGCCACGTTTTGCTGGTAGAAACGTGGGTTGGCAATTTTAACAACTTTTTGAAAGGGTTAATGATCCTTTTGTTTAATAATATAACTTTAACTTTTCTGGCTTATCCTGTGTTGTTATCCTTTATTTATCTTTTTAGTTTCCAATTGTTTTTGTAGTATATTTGTTTAAAGTGGCAAGAGTTGAAAATATGTTATCCAAATTTAGGATATGATCCCAGATCAAATATCCTGATATTGAAAATTTTCAAAGTACTTTAGTTCAAGGATCATAGGTTTGGTTGTCAAAGTATAAGGGTCGGTTAGGATAATGAGTATAATCAAAATAGTCAAGGATCATACCTGAGGATCCAAGTTAGGATCCTAACCTTCAATCGAGACAATCGTAGATAAGATTTTGATGGATAATAAGGATTAAGGATCCTTATGTGTTTTACCTTTGACAATCCTGAAAAACGAAGCACAACTTGGGACTAAGCCAATGTAAGAAATAAATTAGTAACTGGGGACATGCCCAAAGGATAACTGAGAATGATCCCGGAGGATCACTGGGGACAAGCCCAAAGGATAACTGGGGACAAGCCCAAAGGATCGTATGTAAACTGGAGTATGGCCCTTACTGGCGACTATCCAAACTTAGTGACATGAAAATGTCAAAACCTTAGCTAACGTGAAAACGTTAGAAACCTTAGGAACGGATGTATGGTACGTCTACCATTATACGGAGGATCCTGGGTATAGCCAGTACGATGAGGTTGTCAGCCCCGGAAGTGGGTACTGGTCCCAAAGACGTGAACTATATTAGGATCATCGTGCGCTGCTGGCGGAAACTTGGGATAATCCCAAGGATAACTGGGGTTGGACCCAAGGATCTGCGGTGCTTTTGAAGATCTTTGACGATATGCTGAAGATACCTGAACTATCATAACTCAAATGTTTCGTGAGTAGAGGATGAAGGATACACGATCCTTATCCTTAGGTAAAAAGTAAGAAAATGCAATAGTTTCTAGGATAAGCATATTACCAGAGTAAGGATCACTGATATCACCGGGATCCTTCAAGGATACTTCAATGTAAGGATCACATGCATGAAGGATCATGTTCACATGAAATATTTCTTCAAATGAACAGCATTCCAGGCTCTTGGCAACAAGTTTCCTTCCATAGTTAGCAATCTGTATGCCCCCTTTCCTGCTTCAGCTTCAATTAAGTAAGGGCCTTCCCATTTTGGTGCTAACTTCCCGTCAGCAGGATTAATAGTGTTTTGGAATGTTTTTCTCAACACCATATCTCCGACTTGGAACTTCCTTATCCTAACATTTTTGTTGTAGGCACCAGCCATTCTTTGTTGGTAGCTAGCCATCCTTACCCTAGCCAGATCCCTGATTTCCTCAATAGTATCCAAATCCTGAGCCAGGATTGCAGCATTTTCTTCAGGATCACGAGCACTTGTTCTAGCAGTTGGGATCACCGTCTCTGTTGGGATCACTGCTTCTGCCCCAAATACTAAAGAAAAGGTGTTTGACCAGTGGCATTCTTGGGAGTTGTTCTATCAGCCCATAGCACATAAGGTAACTCCTCTGCCCATTTCCCCTTCTTGGATCCTAGCTTCTTCTTCAGATTGTTGATGATGATCTTGTTGGATGATTCTGCTTGACCATTGGCTTGTGGATGAACTGGTGTTGATGTTATCATCTTGATTCCCCATCTGTCACAAAAGTTAGTGGTTCTGCTTCCAATGAATTGGGAGCCATTATCACATACAATTTCAGAGGGAATGCCAAATCTAGTTATAATATTTCTTTTGATGAAGGATATGACTTCCTTTTCTCTGACTTGGGCGAAGGCTTCAGCTTCTATCCAGTTAGAAAAATAGTCAGTCATGGCAAGCATAAATACTTTTCCACCAGGTGCTTTAGGGAGCTTGCCAACTATATCCATTCCCCATCTCATGAAAGGCCAAGAGGATGGTATGGGGTGTAGTAATTCAGCTGGTTGATGAAGGATATTGCTGTGTCTTTGACAAGGATCACATTTCCTAGCATATTCTACAGCATCCCTTTTCATGGTTGGCCAGTAGTATCCTGTTCTAAGGATCCTTGAGAATAATGCCCTGCCCCCAGTGTGGTTTCCACAATCTCCTTCATGGAAGTCTCTCAACACTTCTTTAATTTCAGGATCCTCAATACATCTTAAATATGGTCCTGCAAGGGATCGTTTATATAGCACATTATTTAAGATCGTAAATTGAGATACCTTGATCCTGAAAGCTCTAGGATTTTCTCCTATTGGAATCTCTCCGTCTTGCAAGTATTTCATGATTGGTGAGACCCATGATCCTGCATAAGATTGAGCTTCTTCACTAGGGATTACTGCAGTATCCTCTTCTATTTCCATGGCCACTTGACTTTCAATAGCAGGAGCCAGGATGTGGATGATAGGGATACTTATGTCTTCTGGAATTTTTAAGGATGATCCTAAGTTGGCCAATGCATCAGCTTCCGTGTTATCCTCCCTTGGTACCTGTGTTAAGCTGAAAGAAACAAAAGAGAGTGCCAATTCTTTGACTATCTCTAAATATTTGGTTAGTTTTTCACCTTTAACAGCATAGGATCCATTAAAGTGATTGGTGATCAATAATGAGTCTACATATACTTTAAGATATTTTACCCCCATATCCTTAGCAATTTGTAAGCCAGCAATTAAGGCTTCATATTCAGCCTCATTGTTAGTTGCTTGGAACTCACAGGCTATGGAGTGGGGTATTATGTCCCCCTGTGGCGATTTTAGTAGGATCCCGAGCCCTGTGCCCTTGACATTTGAGGATCCGTCAGTGTGTAATATCCAAGGATCCTTGGTCTCATCCAGCTGTTGGACCTCCAATTCTGCTTCTTTTGTAGATCACTACTGAAATCAGCCACAAAGTCGGCTAAGGCTTGTGATTTAATGGCTGTTCTTGGTTCATATCTTATATCATGGGCACTAAGCTTCACTGCCCACTTAGCCATTCTCCCTGACATCTCCGGTTTCCTGAGGACATTCTTAATTGGAAAATTAGTTTTAACAACAATAGTATGGGTTTCAAAATAATGCCTTAACTTAGTGGATGCCATGATTAATGCAAGAATAAGTTTTTCGAGGTGTGAGTACCTGGATTCGGCATCAAGTAAACTTTTACTTACATAGTAGATAGGATATTGTGTACCTTCGTGATCCTTGACAAGGACAGCACTTACAGCGGTTGAGGATACCGCCAGGTATAAGGATAACACATCTCCTTTTTCGGGTTTTGCTAATGCTGGTGCTGAGGACATATATTCTTTAAGGGCTTGTAAAGCATTCTCATGCTTCTCAGTCCATTCAAACTTCTTGTTCTTCCTTAGGATATCGTAAATTCTTTGCATTTTTCTGAGGATTTGATATGAACCTGTTCAGAGCTGCTATCCTGCCTGTTAGCCTTTGCACATCCTTAGCATTGGCAGGGGACTTGATGTTTACTAATGCTTTGATTTGCTCCGGACTTGCTTCAATGCCTCTCTGAGTTACCATATATCCTAGGAATTTCCTGCCTTAACACCAAAGTGGCACTTTGAAGGATTAAGCTTCATGTTATAATTATCAAGGATATCAAATGCTTCTTCCAAATCCCTTAGGTGATCCTCAGCTTTCTTTGATTTGACTACCATATCATCTATGTATACTCCATAGTTTGTCCAATTTGATCTTTGAACATCATATTTACCAGCCTTTGATATGTTGCACCTGCATTTCTTAATCCAAAAGGCATGGCAATATAACAATACAAACCTGTTGGGGTCATAAAGGCTGTATCCTCTTGGTCAGATGGTTCCATCTGAATTTGTTGGAATCCAGATGATGCATCCATAAAGGTTAACAGTTCATGCCCCGCTGTTGCATCCACCATGGAGTCAATGTGGGGTAATGGGAAAGGATCCTTGGGACATGCCTTATTCAAATCAGTGAAATCGACACATACCCTCCACTTTCCATTTTTCTTTTGGACAACGACCACATTGGCTAACCATTTTGGATACTTTACCTCTCTGATCATACCTGCTCGAAGTAGTCTCTCTACTTCTTCTTGGATAATGGCATTCCTTTCTGGTGCAAACTTCCTCCTTTTTTGATGGATTGGTTTGATAGACCTGTCAATGCCAAGTTTGTGAGTAATAATATCCTTAGATATACCTGTCATATCTTCATGTTTCCAAGCAAAGGTAGATTTTCTTCTTTTGAGGAAGGATATTAAGTCTTCTTTCATCTTGCCAAGGATCCCTGATCCGATATAGATTTTTGATTCAGGATCACTAGGATCCAAGAGGATTTCGTCCACATCTTGTTCCCTTGCCTCCAAGACATTCCTCGGAGGATACTGTAATTGCTATTGCTCCCTTGGCTTCGAGGTTGGCTTCATGGATGAGGTATAACAATCCTTAGCCTCCTGCTGATCACTGTCGATCTTGATTATTCCCCATGGGCTAGGGAGCTTCACACATTGATGGTAGGTGGATGGGACTGCTTTCATATCATGTATCCAAGGCCTGCCAAGGATAACATTGCAACAAGATAAACAGTCAATAACACAAAATTTCTGATAATTATGTAATCCTTCCACGTAGATTGGGAGTTTGATGTCCCCCAGAGTTTTCTTCGTTTCTCCACTGAATCCTACAAGCACGGAGGATCTCGGTGTGATGTCTGATTCTGGGATACCCATTTTCTTCAGAACATCAAGCTGGATAATGTTCACTGAGCTCCCTCCATCAATAAGGATCCTGCGGACAAAATGGTTAGAGATAAAGAGAGTGATAACTAAACTATCATGGTGAGGATCCTGAATGTTAATGCGATCATCCTCATCAAATGTTATCATCTTCCCTTCTGAGACACTTGATGTTCTAATAGGCCTTTCACCATTATCCATTTTTGACTCCTTTGCATGTCTTTTGGCCGCCGAGAAGGATGTACCACAGATGTCTGATCCTCCGGAAATAAAGTTGATCACTTGTGCATTTGCCGGAGGTGCTGGAGCCTTTTCAGGGATCCTTTCAGGATCCTGAGTCCTTTGCTTTTTTCTTCCCAATAATTCTTTTAGGTGCCCCTTGCTTAACAGATATCCAATCTCTTTTCTTAAAGCTATGCACTCTTCAGTTAGATGCCCGAAATCCTCATGGTATGCACACCATTTTGACTTGTCTTTAGTCCCGGATGGTTTATCATTCTTCCTGGGCCACCTAGCTTTTTCACCTAGATTCTGCATTGCAAGGATTAGTTCATGATTATCAACGGAAAAACAATATTCTGAGATTGGAGGATAATCTTCATCATCCTCTTCTTGGTCAACAGCATGCACATTCTTGTTCTCATTTCTATGGTAGGATTTGAATTTGTTGTTCTTGAAGGAGGATCCTTGCTTCTCCTGTTTTGAGGATCCTACTTGTCTCTCCTGGATCCTCTTGTCATCCTCTAGCCGGATGAACCTGAGTGCTCGAGTTCTTACTTCATCTAGATTCCTGCATGGTGTCATAACAAGATCATCATAGAATAATGAATCCTTAAGCAGTCCCATTTTGAAGGCTTCAACAGCCGTAGCCATATCCAAGTTGGGAATGTCCAAGGATTCTTTACTAAATTTAGTTATATAATCCCTTAATGATTCATTATGATTTTGAGTTATCCTGTACAAATCACTAGTTAATTTTTCAAATTTTCTACTACAAGAGAATTGGTTATTGAATAAATTAACTAAATTAGCAAATGAAGTAATAGAGTAGGGGGAAGACTTAGCAGCCACTTAAGAGCTGATCCAGTAAGAGTGGATCCAAATCCTTTACATAGGCATGCTTCCTTCAACTTTTCTGGGATAGGATTGATCTCCATCCTCTCCCTGTATTGTGCTATATGCTCCTCTGGATCCGTTGTGCCATCATACAGCTTCATAGTAGGGATATGGAACCTTTTGGGTACCTCTGCATCACAAATTGGTGGTGCAAAGCGAGATACCTTGTGGCTTCCATCTGCAATCTCCAGGATAGGCTTGACTACCCCGGAACACTTGAGATCATATCTTTAAGCTTCTGCAATTCCCTGGCCATAGCATGATTGACACCTGTATCCTGCATGAATCCATGGTTAGTGGTAGGATAATTATTTAAAGTGTTACCTCCCATTGGGTTCAAGTTAGGGAACCCATATTGCTGGGATTCTGGAACAACGGAGGGACCAGTGGAAGCAATGGTCTGCATTGGAATGAAGTCCCCTTGATGGACATCTAGACTTCCTGTTTGCAAACTTTTTAGGGATCCTGGTATCTGGAAGGATCCTGGTGTCTGGGATGATCCTGGAACGAAGGAGGATCCTTGAACCTGGGATGATCCTGGAACAAAGGAGGATCCTTGGCCCTGGAATGATCCTGGAACAAGGTAGGATCCTTGAAACTGCTGTGCCCCCGGATGGGCTCCTGAATTCATGAAGGATCCCATGTACTGAGGATAGGATCCTACTGGCTGAAAATGTGAGCCTGATGTCTGAGTCATTGCTGCCGACTTGAGATGTGATCCTCTTGACTCCCCTATGATTTGCACGTCCGGGTTCCCTGATGGCTGGGAAGTGATCATTGGAGTATCGAAGCTCAAGGATTTGGGCATCAGTGGGGAATGATCCTCTGCCGCTTTCTTTTGTCTTTTGAGGTCTCCAATTTCCCTGAGGATCCTGTCATTAGTCTCATCCTGCCGCTGCATACGATCCTTCATCTGCAAAATTAAAGCAAATACATCACTAGTACTGGGAATAGAAGAATTTATGGCAGAAGAAGATAGAGGTTTAGAGAAAGTGGGAGTTGATCTCTTCTCAGTATTTTTCTGAGATCCTGCCGGTGGAGGAGGCAAAGTGGTCTGTGATGAGGTGACTGCAGACATCGCCGTGGACGTGTTCTTCAATGATGAAGCCATGTAACTCTTTGAAATGATTTCGAACAAAAGATTTTCTTATGAATGAAGCACCAATTGCCCCACGGTGGGCGCCAAACTGTTTTGGTCAAAAATCACACAAGGATAATGTAACCAAACTTTATGTAAACGGGGTATGATGCTTGGTTAATTATGAAAGTAAAGGATCACTTTGTGATAAAGATGCAAAGACACAATGATTTATACGAGGAAAAAGCCCTTGATCAATGTATGATCTCCGGCATAAAAAACCTCGGGTGATGGCAACTACCGATCACCAACTTCAATATAAGAAAAATATAGTTACAACTTTGGATGATAATGAGCTGAGTACAAGGATCACTATTGTTTCGAGTGTCTAAGTGTGTGAGAGTTGTGTTGTATGTCGTGTGTCTTCTTCCAAATGATGGAGAGTGGTATTTATACAAGTGTAGGTGACCTATTTTAGGTAGCTAAACTAATATTCAGCTCATTACCCCTTTAGAAATGAGATACAATCTAGCCTAAATAGCCGCCCATAAATCAAGCCAAGTTTCCATATCCTGTGCAACGTCTATCTTCAATTAAGCTCTTGCCATAATTGTGTAGACGCGTCCCTTGATCATGTTGCTTAGAACGTATCCTGCTAGATATTCCTGCAAAAATAACATTGCATTAAGCGAAGATGATCTTTAGTATGAGGATCCTATAATGTTCCATGATCCTGATCCTGAAGTCCTGCTGAGGATCACTGTCTGCCAAAGAAACAAGGATCACTGGTTAGGATCACGTGTAAGGATCACCTATAATAAAAATCCAGCCCTAACAAGTGAAGCTTAGTGCCCATGATATAAGATATGAACCAAGAACAGCCATTAAATCACAAGCCTTAGCCGACTTTGTGGCTGATTTCAGTAGTGATCTACAAAAAGAAGCAGAATTGGAGGTCCAGCAGCTGGATGAAACCAAGGATCCTTGGATATTACACACTGACGGATCCTCAAATGTCAAGGGCACAGGGCTCGGGATCCTACTAAAATCGCCACAGGGGGACATAATACCCCACTCCATAGCCTGTGAGTTCCAAGCAACTAACAATGAGGCTGAGTATGAAGCCTTGATTGCTGGCTTGCAAATTGCTAAGGATATGGGGGTAAAATATCTTAAAGTATATGTAGACTCATTATTGATCACCAATCACTTTAATGGATCCTATGCTGTTAAAGGTGAAAAACTAACCAAATATTTAGAGATAGTCAAAGAATTGGCACTCTCTTTTGTTTCTTTCAGCTTAACACAGGTACCAAGGGAGGATAACACGGAAGCTGATGCATTGGCCAACTTAGGATCATCCTTAAAAATTCCAGAAGACATAAGTATCCCTATCATCCATATCCTGGCTCCTGCTATTGAAAATCAAGTGGCCATGGAAATAGAAGAGGATACTGCAATAATCCCTAGTGAAGAAGCTCAATCTTATTCAGGATCATGGGTCTCACCAATCATGAAATACTTGCAAAACGGAGAGATTCCAATGGGAGAAAATCCTAGAGCTTTCCGGATCAAGGTATCTCAATTTACAATCTTAAATAATGTGCTATATAAACGATCCCTTGCAGGACCATACTTAAGATGTATTGAGGATCCTGAAATTGAAGAAGTGTTGAGAGACTTCCATGAAGGAGATTGTGGAAACCACACTGGGGGCAGGGCATTATTCTCAAGGATCCTTAGAACAGGATACTACTGGCCAACCATGAAAAGGGATGCTGTAGAATATGCTAGGAAATGTGATCCTTGTCAAAGACACAGCAATATCCTTCATCAACCAGCTGAACTGCTACACCCTATACCATCCTCTTGGCCATTCATGAGATGGGGAATGGATATAGTGGGCAAGCTTCCTAAAGCACCTGGTGGAAAAGTATTTATGCTTGCCATGACTGACTATTTTTTCTAAGTGGATAGAAGCTGAAGCCTTCGCCCAAGTCAGAGAAAAGGAAGTCATATCCTTCATCAAAAGAAATATTATAACTAGATTTGGCATTCCCTCTGAAATTGTATGTGATAATGGCTCCCAATTCATTGGAAGCAGAACCACTAACTTTTGTGACAGTTGGGGAATCAAGATGATAACATCAACACCAGTTCATCCACAAGCCAATGGTCAAGCAGAATCATCCAACAAGATCATCATCAACAATCTGAAGAAGAAGCTAGGATCCAAGAAGGGGAAATGGGCAGAGGAGTTACCTTATGTGCTATGGGCTGATAGAACAACTCCCAAGAATGCCACTGGTCAAACACCTTTCTCTTTAGTATTTGGGGCAGAAGCAGTGATCCCAACAGAAATGGTGATCCCAACTGCTAGAACAAGTGCTCGTGATCCTGAAGAAAATGCTACAATTCTAGCTCAGGATTTGGATACTATTGAAGAAATCAGGGATCTAGCTAGGATAAGGATGGCAAGCTACCAACAAAGAATGGCTGGTGCCTACAACAAAAATGTCAGATTAAGGAAATTCAAGTCGGAGATATGGTGTTGAGAAAAGCATTTCAAAATACTATCAATCCTGCTGACGGGAAGTTAGCACCAAAATGGGAAGGTCCCTACTTGATTGAAGCTGAAGCAGGAAAGGGGGCATACAGGTTGCTAACCATGGAAGGAAACTTGTTGCCAAGAGCCTGGAATGCTGTTCACTTAAAGAAATATTTCATGTGAACATGATCCTCCATGCACGTGATCCTTACATTGAAGTATCCTTAAAGGATCCCGGTGATATCAGTGATCCTTACTCTGGTAATATGCTTATCCTAGAAACTATTGCATTTTCTTACTTTTACCTAAGGATAAGGATCATGTATCCTTCATCCTCTACTCACGAAACCATTTGAGTTATGATAGTTCAGGTATCTTCAGCATATCGTCAAAGATCTTCAAAAGCACCGCAGATCCTTGGGTCCAACCCCAGTTATCCTTGGGATTATCCCCAGTTTCCGCCAGCAGCGCACGATGATCCTGATATAGTTCACGTCTTTGGGACCAGTACCCACTTCCGGGGCTGACAACCTCATCGTACTGGCTATATTTAGGATCCTACGTATAATGGTAGACGTACCATACATCCGTTCCTAAGGTTTCTAACGTTTTCACGTTAGCTAAGGTTTTGACATTTTCATGTCACTAAGTTTGGATAGTCGCCAGAAAGGGCCATACTCCAGTTTACATACGATCCTTTGGGCTTGTCCCCAGTTATCCTTTGGGCTTGTCCCCAGTGATCCTCCGGATCATTCTCAGTTATCCTTTGGGCTTGTCCCCAGTGATCCTCCGGGATCATTCTCAGTTATCCTTTGGGCATGTCCCCAGTTACTAATTTATCTCTTACATTGGCTTAGTCCCAAGATATGTTCCATCTTTCAGGTTCTCGAAGTTAAACAAATAAGGATCCTTAATCCTTATCATCCATTAAAGTTTTACTTGTGGTTATCCCGATTAAAGGTTAGGATCCTAACTTGGATCCTCAGGTATGATCTTTAACTATTTTTAATTTCATTATTCATTTGAAAAACCTTTAGACCTTGACAACTGAACCTATGATCCTTAAAATAAACTTCCTTGAAAATTTTCGATTATAGGATATTTGATCCAGGATCATATCCTATATCTCTTGAACATGGTTTGCTTAATTATTGTTACAAATATATTTCTAAAACAATTGGAAACCAAAAAGATAAATAAAGGATAACAACACAGGATAAGCCAGAAAGATTAAGGTTATATTATTAAGCAAAAGGATCTTTAACCCTTGCAAAAGTTGTCAAAATTGCCAACCCACGTTTCTACCAGCAAAACGTGGCCCGTCCACATGGGTTGGCAAAGGGTGTCCATTGTCTATGCGGTCTTAGCAGGTACAGGAAAGTAAAAGCGGCAGGATCACAAAGGCTTCATCCCCCAAACAGAGGATCCCTCCACCTTTTGTAATCCTACCTATTGTTCAAAGGATCCAAGATCCTTTACCCTAAAAACTATTGTTCAGAGATTACAGACCTTAATTGTTCACAAACCATCAACAACCACAAAAAAACCATTACTAAACCTAAAAAATTGGGCTCCGGCCTAGTCAACAATATCCATCATCGCCCAATCATGCAGCCTACTCCTTCGCTGCTCCATCACCACCAGCTTCTCCACCTTGCTCCTTATCAGCATCACCTCCCTCCAGCATCGGGATATCCTCAGCATCATCGTCATCCTCCAACTCTGCTAGCCTTGCCTTCCAGCCTTCAACATCCCATGTGCTCTTATCAAAGGAAGGATCCTGAGCCTCCGTAGCCATCTGCAGTTGTATCTTGTACATAGCTATCGCGGCAGAGACTTTAGCGTCCTGAGTAATCTCCTGCTTCTCGTTATCCATATCGATCAACCTCTGAGCAGCCTCATCCTTCGTGGCCCGGAGTTCCTTCTCAAGATCTGCTATCTTGAGATCCTTAAGCACGCCCATTTGTTGAAGGTCGGCAATCTGGCTCTCTTGATCCTCAACATGGCCAAGATAGGTCTCGATCTCGGCAAGTTTCTGCAAAGAGGGAAATAAGGTAAGTTCAGAACCGGATGATCCTCAAAGAAACAGGATACACAAACAGGATATTCGAAACGGATAACCAACAGGGGCAGTGATCCTTACCTCATTCACGTAGTCAAGGAATTGCTGACGGAGGAGGGGAAATCCTTGGAGATCTTCAGAGGTTTTCCTTTTTTTCCCTTGCCCCGGATAGGTGCCTTGGGGCTGAAACTGAAGGACTGGCAGCAGGAGCCTTCTTCCTCGAAGACTTGACGTTGGTGAGATCATCTATCCCAAATTTAGAAGCAGATTTGACAGACCTGGCAGACTTTCCAGCACCTACACAATCAAAAAAACAAGATAAGTTCCTTATTAATCAAACAATCTACATATAATTTATTTTCTATAAGGATACTTACTTGACATAGTGGCAGATGCAGAGGATACTTCTTGTGAATCTTGGACGGTGACTTGGAAACTTCTGACTTCAGGATCAAGCTTTTTAAAAGCTAAGACTCTTCTCTTGCAGCAGGGGTTAATTTCAGGTGAGCAACGGATATAGCTGCACAAAGAAAAAAAAGACATTAGTGATCCTCATCATATGAGACAGGACTGATAGTGATCCTTCGAGGATCCTCTATCCTACCATGAGTGGCCCATTCCTTGGGCAGATCCTTCCCATCTGGGATGGAATCCCTCCTAACAAAGAAAAAGCGACGCTTCCAGTTTGTATCGTTCTTAGTGACCTTGAAGACAGGATGATCCTCCCCGGCTTTCCGTTTCAACAAATACCGGTGAGAACCAAAGGTGGTGAGATCGTAAAACTCAGCTAACTCCGCCATCCCCAGATCAATCCCTTCCTGCTCGATGATCCTCTCAAAGGTATACAGAACCCTCCAGATCATCGGCATAGCTTGGATATATGAGATGCCGGTTAAGGAAAAGAAAGATTGGGTGAACGATGGAAAAGGATATGAATACCCTATGGTGAATGGAGTAGCAGGAAAAGCCACCCAGGTATTCGAAACAGAGTCACTCAGAGCGGAAGGTGTGAAGGACTTGAAAACAGCATTCGCCGGAAAGCAATGACGAATTTTGTCTATGTGAACATCAGTAAAGCAGCACCTCTCCGTAGGAGAATCCTTGATAATCCCCTGGCTTTTTAAGGGACTATCCTTCTTGGAATCCTTGTGTGGAGAATTCCGGAGCAACATATTGTGACGGGACGGAAACAGAGTAGGAGCAGAAAACAGAGCAAAGAGAAAAAAGAGAGAAAGAGAAGAATACCTGATCAATCTTCGGTGCAGAATATAAAGGGAGTGTATCTTGAATTTAAATACAAACTGATCCTCCCCCTATCTCCTATTTATAATCATGATCTGCAGGGATTGTCACATCTATGACGTGATGATCGCAACGGCTAGTCCGGGTGTAACGGCTAGTTTCTTGGAGTCGCCCGTTAGAGATAAGATCGAAACAAAATATAACTCGTCTATTTACAATTAACTCCTTATATTTTGGGGGCAATTGTTAGGGCTGGATTTTTATTATAGGTGATCCTTATACGTGATCCTAACCAATGATCCTTGTTTCTTTGGCAGACAGTGATCCTCAGCAGGACTTCAGGATCAGGATCATGGGACATTATAGTGATCCTCATACTAACGGCCACTTCCGCTTAATACAATATTGTTTTGCAGGAACATCTAGCAGGATACGCTCTAGGCATCATGATCAAGGGACGCGTCTTCACAATTATGGCAAGAGCTTAATTGAGATAGACGTTGCACAGGATATGGAAACTTGGCTTGATTTATGGGCGGCTATTTAGGCTAGATTGTATCTCATTTCTAAAGGGGTAATGAGCTGAATATTAGTTTTAGCTACCTAAAATAGGTCACCTACACACGTATAAATACCACTCTTCCTCATTCGGAAGAAGACACACGACAACACACAACGCAACTCTCACACGCTTAGACACTCGAAACAATAGTGATCCTTGTACTCAGCTCATTATCATCCAAAGTTGTAACCATTTTGTTCTTATATTGAAGTTTGGTGATCGGTAGTTGCCATCACCCGAGGTTTTTTTGTGCCGGAGATCATATATTGATCAAGGGCTTTTTCCTCGTATAAATCATTGTGTCTTTGCATCTTTATCACAGAAGTGATCCTTTACTTTCATAATTAACCAAGCATCATACCCCGTTTACATAAAGTTTGGTTACATTATCCTTGTGTGATTTTTGACCAAAACACCCTATGAGAACCTCCAATCTTATTCAGGATTAGGGAATGGGATCATACCATCTGAGATACTTACAACAGAGAGATTGCTCTTCATGGAGTACCGGTGGCAATTATCTCTGATAGAGATACTAGATACACCTCTCACTTTTTGAGAAGTTTCCAACAATCATTGGGCTCATGTCTGAATTTTAGTACTGCTTACCATCCTCAGACGATGGTCAAAGTGAGCGTACTATTCAAAACCTTAAGAAGACATGCTTCATGCATGTGTTATTGATTTGGGTGGTAGTTGGGATGACCACCTGCCTTTGATTGAGTTCTCTATAACAATAGTTATCATACCAGCATTCAGCTGCGCCTTTTGAGGCACTGTATGGTAGGAGATGCAGAACACCTGTCTGTTGGGCCGAAGTAGGAGAAGCTCAGATATCAGGACCTGATATAGTCCTTGAGACAACGGAAAAGATTATTCAAATTCGAGATCGCCTAAAGCTGCCAGGATAGGCAGAAAAGCTATGCTAATATGAGACGAAAACCCTTAAAGTTTGAAGTAGGCGATAAAGTTTTATTGAAAGTGTCACCCTGGAAAGGTGTGATGAGTTTTGGTAAAAAGGGCAAGTTGAGCCCTAGATACATCGGACCATTCGAGATCCTCGAATGCGTCGGCAGTGTAGCATATAGGCTAAGATTGCCAGAGGAGCTGAGTGGAATTCATGATGTATTCCACGTTTGTAACCTCAAAAAGTGTTTAGCTGATGAATCCTTGGCAATGTCTCATAAGGATGTGAAAGTTGATAAAAGCTTAAGGTTCATTGAGAAACCTATATCGATCGAGGATCGACAGGTCAAAAAGCTCCGAAGAAAGTATGTACCTATAGTAAAGGTTAAGTGGGAACGCTCGTAGAGGTCCCGGTATACGTGGGAAGTGGAGTCCACTATGAAATAGAATACCCTCACTTATTCCAGTAAATCTCGGGGTCGAGATTTCTTTTAAGGGGTGAGGATGTACACCACGTAAAAACGTGTCCAGTTATATATAGACACGTGTCCCGAACCTTAAACGAGTGTATTTCTCGTGAAGGACTTAAAAGGTCAACATGCCCAACTTGAGCCTCTGATTGACACTTCGTGGAGATTTGTTCTTAATCGAAAGGTTAATTAAATACAAGAAGCCATTTGGTGTATACATATGAAAAAATGAGGCTACGGAAATTAAATATGTCAACATGTTAAGTTTACCTCTGAATGACATTTATGGATAATTCCCGAAAGCTTTACAAATTATATTGACACGTTGATAAATGGCTATTAAGGAGGTTAAACCTCGGCTACTAATAATAGTTCATAATTCAATTCAAGAATTTGAAGTCCATGTGAAAAGCCGACAAACCTTCATGTTTGGACAACTTCTTAAGTACAAGGAAACACAATTGCATGGCATTGTTATTGGGCATTCAGAACTGGTTATATGGACTATTATACTGAATTATGGGTCAAGATTCGGACAGTAGAAATGCATGGTGAAGTGTATAAAAGTTATAAAAATTTTTGCCCTCTGGTC